>NC_133044.1:9612500-9920000 GCF_048771995.1 Taeniopygia guttata | reverse complement strand
CAAAGAAGCCAGTGACCTGGCCCGTGGCAGCTTTCCAGCCCTCGATGCGGGCCCGGATCAGCCCTTCCCTCTTCTGGTTCCTCACCACCTTGACCAGCCCCGGGTAGCGTTTGTTGACGTACTCCTCCAGCGGCGCCTTCAGCTCCTCTGGGGACAAGGACACACAGCCGTGGGACAGGGACACAGCTTTGAGGGGCAGGGACACAGCTCCCACCCAGGACAAACCCCCCTGGGCAGGGACTGCAGCAGGATCACTGGGGTGACACCCCTGCACCCACCAAGGGACACAATCACCTGGGCTGGAGCAATGCTGCTCTGCACAGGATGGACCGAGCACAACCCACACAGAAAAGGTTCAAGGTGGCCCAGAACTGCTGTTAGGCCACTGAGGAGCCCACGGGCTCCACAGAGGTCAAGGGCCTTACAGTCTGCACTAGAACAAATGGAAGTGAAACACAAAGATAGAAAGACGTCACCCATGAACAGCAAACAGCAGTGCTCCGAACTCCTGATAGAGGTTGGAGCTGAAAGCACTGCTAGAAATGCTGCAAAACCCACCCAAAGTGACTCCAACTACACCAAAACCACGTCTGAGCTTCACTGCCCTCTTCACTCAGCCTCACCACTGCAGCCTCGGCACCTGCTGTTTGTTTTGCCACCAGAAAAGTTGACATTCCCCTTGCTTTTGTGAGGGGATGAAAGGAGGTTCTGGCTTTGTTCAGAAGACCCTCCCACCACATATCTGGTGTTCCCTGCAGCTCATTTCCCTGTGCTGCTTTCCCAGGCCTGTGTGTGCAGTGCCTGAGACCCTCAGGGACCTGCAGCCCTCAGCCACCCCCAGCACACAAATCCTCCAGCCTAGAAGACCTGAGCATAAAAGAGCCAGAGGGCTTTGAAGGTGGAAGCAGATGGAAGGTTACAATAAAGGATAAACACCAGTGTGTTATTCCAACCCTTTGGAAAAGTTCTCTGCCAGTTCTCAGTCCCTTCAGTGCCTGTTGCACCAGCTCAATGCACAAAGGTCTGCTGGAGGGCAGCTCTGAAAGCTCAACAAAGCCACTGGGCACCAACACAAACTCTCAACACCATGAAAGCAGCTCCTGAGAGTATCTTTCATCCCTACAAGGCTTCAGGACAGCAAAAAATGAAGATATGATCCATGACCTCATATTACAGTCTACTACCCTTCACTGCACTCTCTCTCTCTCCTGGAATAAAAATAAAGAGGGGAAAAAAAAGTCACCATTAATCACCCACATGGTGAAATCCTCGAGACACACGAGCACACGTGGGGTCCCACATGAAGGAAACACACAAAGGAGTAAACAGCAAATCTCATCTGCTTTGAAATCTTCAAAGGGAAAGGATTATCTGTTCCCTTCCCTGCCACGCCTCCTTCCAGGCACAGCAAATGTGCTTTCTCCACACTGCCTTTCTGGGATGCTTCCCCTCACATCTCCATTTCCCAAAGTCTCCTTTCTCTTTTATGCTGAAGTGGGAATAAAAAGAATAAAGCAAATGAGCCCCTTCCTCAATTCAAAGCGTCTGCATCACACACATCCATAACTCAGCAACTTCCATTTCATGCTGAGCCACTCAGAGCAAAACCAGGATTTTATGGAGACAACAACTCTCCCAAATGGTTTTAAGGAGACAAAGACACAGAATTTTTTTTGACAGATGAAACCCCCACAAGCACAGCACTTGGCATCTCATGTGGCTTTGGCAGCAGGTAAGTCATTAATGCAGCAGAACACTGCCCACAGTGTGGCACAGCTGTCCCCAGGGTCCCTGTCCTGCCCACAGTGTGGCACAGCTGTCCCCAAGGTCCCTGTCCTGCTCACAGGGGGACACAGCTGTCCCCAAGGTCCCTGTCCTGCCCACAGTGGGACACAGCTGTCCCCAGGGTCCCTGTCCTGCCCACAGGGGGACACAGCTGTCCCCAAGGTCCCTGTCCTGCCCACGGTGGGACACAGCTGTCCCCAAGGAGCCTGTCCTGTCCACAGTGGGACACAGCTGTCCCCAAGGTCCCTGTCCTGCCCACAGTGGGACACAGCTGTCCCCAGGGTCCCTGTCCTGCCCACATTGGGACACAGCTGTCCCCAAGGTCCCTGTCCTGCTCACAGCAGGACACAGCTGTCCCCAAGGTCCCTGTCATGCCCACAGGGGGACACAGCTGTCCCCAAGGTCCCTGTCCTGCCCACAGGGGGACACAGCTGTCCCCAAGGAGCTGCTGCCCACCTGGAGCAGCACCCAGAGACACAAGCAGTGCCCAGCTGTGGGAAATGCATTTCCAGGCTCTCTCTCCACCAAGGCTTTCCTGCACAGCCTCACACAGATTTCCAGGTTCGCTCCCTGCCTCTGCTCCATCCTGGCTCAGCCCACAGCACACAGCTTTTGGGGAGAACTGACATTTCCTCCATGCCTAAGCTGCACCCCAGCACTGAGCTGGGCCAGCCTCACCCTCCTGAGCTGTCCTGCAGCTCTGGGAGCAGAGGGCACAGAGCACAGCACTGTCCTGGTATTGTCAGGCACATCCCTGGCACTTGGAAGGGTGGACTCTGTATTTCATTTCCCAGAGCACCCAGAAGTGCAGGAGTGGAAAATCCAGTGTTGGGTAACAAAAGTGAAATGCCATTCTCCAGGAATCCCAGAATGATTTGGGATAAAGTTCATCTCGTTCCACCCCCTGCCATGAGCGAGGACACCCTCCACAGCCCAGGGTGCTCCAAGCCCTGTCCAACCTGGCCTTGGACAATTAAATTCTCTGAGAAACTCCTGTTCAAGCATCCTGTGAGCCCTGGCCTGAGTTAATGAGCCGGGCTGAAGTGGCTGTGTGGAGAAGCACCAGTGGGAACCCCAGTGTCTGCACAGCTCCTCTGCTCCTGGGGATGCTGATCCTCTGGGAACAGACGTGCTCAAACCTCTGGAAACCATCACTGACTCACAAATCTCATCCCAATGCAAGTCAGGTGATGTTATCTCTGATTTTACCCCACATTTCCCTCAGTAGGCATCCACTGAGTGCCCTGCACTGTCAGAACACCCAGCTCCAGCCTCAGGACCTCACCTGTCCTCTCAGCTCAGGAAGTGTTTCTGCACCTTCACACAGGTCCCAGCTACACAGGAAGGTTGGGAGGCCTGGAACAGAGCGCCAGGGGTTTGTGACTTGCACTAAGGGACGGCAGCACAGAGAAGCTGTCACACAGAGGGACAGCCTGGCACTCGGATCTGCTCCTGCCAGGACTCCACACAAACTACAGCAGGGACAAAGCACCTCCAGCTCAGGGACTCACTGCCATTGCCACCCCTGCCCAGCACAGGGCCCCGGTGCTGCTTTCACAGGGCTGCCAGTGACAAAGGCCACGACTACCTGAGCCAGGATAAACAGCCTCAGAAACTGGGACTCTGGATGGAAAGGAAGTCAGGAGCTGTGGGAATCCAGGGCTTCCCTCTGGCTGCCCTGGCAGGTCTGGGACCCTGGCAGGGGTCAGGAACCCCCCTGGACAGAGCCCCCAGAGACACTGGCTGTGATCTCTGTCCATGGAAAAGAGTTTTCAATCTTACAGGATGAATTACCAGCTCTGAGTGTTTGATATAAGAAATAAGTGTAGCACAGGTGCAAAAGTAAAATTTTTGGATTCTAGATGAGGGGTCCAAAGGGGACAAGATGGAGGAAATTGGGTGTGCCTTGTCCTTTTTCTTCTTCATGCCCTCCATGTTTCACTGTGGTGTTGGCATTTTTCTGTTGGTTCAGGCTGGGGACACACTGTCCAACGTAGGTGACAGATATTGGCACGTTATTGTAAATCCAGCACAGGTAGTTTGTGGTATTTAATGTTTGTAACATCCCACTGAGGGCAGAGCCCCACACGCTGCCCTGCAGGACAGAGCTGCGGCAGGGCAGCAGAACATGTTAGAGATAAACAGAATAAACAACCTTGGAACCAGCACAGACCAATTATGGCTTCTGCTTTGGCAACGGGGCTGACAGACAGAGACTTCTACAATCTCGGGATCATCAATAGCTCAGATTCCGACAAGGAGCCAGGATGGGAACAGAGCAGTGGCTCCCAGCTCCCCTCATCCTCCCTGACTAGAGGAGCATTAGCATTCCTTCAGGTCTGCACTCCTGAGGATTCCACTGGTGGGTCCACAGAGTGAACCAGAAGTTCACTGCAGTCCAGCACTGCCCTGGAGCCTGGAGATTCCCTTCTCTCCTGCATCCCATGGCTCTCTGCCCTCACACACTCAGCATCCTCTGAGGAACTGGAGCCTCCCTCAGAGCACAGCATCCCTGTTTATTCAGGATGCAGCCTGGAAGGTTTGATCTCTGCCCGAGCTGCTTCCCAGCAAGATTTGCAAAGAGAAATGTTCCTGAAAATGCCAAAAGGTTCCATTTCAATCCTGCCTTTTGTTCTCAATCTGTCTCTATTGATCTTCACTGAAGGGCAAGTCCAAGGAACTCAAATCCAATGGACCTGTTGCTCCACTAAAAAGTTCAGCTGCCAGCTGCAATGACTTATGTTATCTGTTACAAACTGTTTTGTCACCTACACAAGCTGGGAAATGTGGCTGCAGGGAAACAGAACCACCTGATGCCAAGGAAAGTAATACCACCATGGACATCAGCCCACCTGCAAGCACAGAAATATCCACTGCCCCATCCTGTCTTAGGGTGGAAGATAAAGCTGGGGGTGTGTTTTCCATTGCCATCTGTCAGAGCTGGGGCAGCTCTCTGCTGTTCATCGGGCAGTTTTCTTTATCTCTCCCACAGCCAATCCTCCCTCCAGGAGATCTCTGCTGTTCATGGCCACTGAGTGTCCCTGCATGGCTGAGAAAATTCCATCAACCCATGGGGAGATGCTCTGCCCAGGGGATGAGCCGAGCATTCCTACCTGGATACAATCTGACCTGGGAACAGCACAGCAGCCTTTGCCCACTGCATTCCCAGAGGAGCAGCTTTCTTCCCCACTGCATTCCCAGAGGAGCAGCTTTCTTCCCACTGCATTCCCAGAGGAGCAGCTTTCTTCCCACTGCATTCCCAGAGGAGCAGCTTCCTTCCCCACTGCATTCCCAGAGGAGCAGCTTTCTTCCCTACTGCATTCCCAGAGGAGCCCAGGCCCATCTCCCCCAGCCCTGGAGCTCCAGAGGAAAACTCCCCCCTTGTGCAGGATCCTGCTCCAGCAGAAGCACAGCTGGCACTGCAGGAGGGCTGAGCCACCCTGGGATGGGACTGCTGCCACCTCCCTGACACACAGGGGGTCAGGGCATTTCTGACTCTGGCACTGGTTTGTTTCTCTTGTTTGTACTATTGCATTTGTATTTTAAATTTTCCTAATAAAGAATTGTTATTCCTATTCCCATATCTTTGCCTGAGAGCCCCTTAATTTCCAAATTGTAATAATTCAGAGGGAGGGGCTTTACATTTTCCATTTCAGGGGAGACCTCTGCCTTCCTTAAGCAGACACCTGTCTTTTCAAACCAAGACACATCCCCACCCCAAATCCTGCCCAAACCTCTCCACATCCTGTCTGTAGCCACAGAGAGAAAGGAGCAAAGACCAGCAGCACCAGGGAAGCTCAAGGAATTACCAAGAGCAGGGTGTGCAGCACTGGCCAGGTGTCCTTGGGAGAGGACCACACTTCCACACCCCTAAGGAAAACATCCTTGTGTTTGCCAGGCTCAGCTGGGTGGGAAAAGCCTGCAGAGGCCAAGGTGTTATCAGAAACACTGGAGGGGTCAGGGCTGGGAGTGCTCCAGTGCCATGGGAGAGCCCAGGCACCCCTGTCCCACATTCTCACCTGCCTGAAACTCCAAAGCCATCAGGGCTGGGATTTCTGCAGGAAATCATTAAAGCAGCTCCTTCAGCAGGCAGTAAATAAATGTGAACACTTTTCAGGGAGACTCAGAGCCAGGGGAGTCTCTGAAGTTTTTTACCTGCAGCTGGACAAGAGGAAAATGTGACATGGGGAGCAGGGGGATGAATCAGTTCTCACAGAGAAAGCTGGTGCCAGTCAGGGCACGCAGCTCAAGCCTCTGCTCATTTGGTTCAGCAAAACCCAAAGAGAATCAAGAATACCCTGAGCTGGAAGGGACCCAGAAGGATGATGGATCCCAGACACCCCAACAAACCCACCCCATGCTGCTCTGCTGCTCTTCTCACAGAACCTCGGAGCTGAGCAGCAGTGGGACAGCCCAGGCAGCTCCATTGAACTCCCCATGCTCAGGCTGCACTCTCCAGCCCTGGGACAGGCTGGAGCTCCCTGCAGCTCCCTCTGAGCACAAACACCCCTGCAGCTCTCAGGAGATGGAGGCACAGCTCGATCCAGCTGCTGCTGCCGCTGGAATCAGCAAAACAAGGCGGGGATCCCTCGGTGCCACCAGCGAGGCAAATTACAACCCTGAGCGTGTCACTCCCCTGGTGTAGCCAAGCTCCTTTAAGCAGCCTTTTATCCAGAGGGTTTCCTTGATTCTGAAAGGTTTGCTTTTCAAAGAGATGTTATCCCAGATTAAAAACGCTAAAAGACACAACAACAACTAGAGAAAAAAAACAAAAAAAAAAGCAGGTGATGATGAAGCAACAGTCAGACAACGTGTGCAGCTGTGAGATAACACAGCATCTCGGGGCTCATGGCTGCATCCCCCACAGCCCGGGAACCTCCTTATCACTCCCAAACACAACCTGCACACTGCCTTTGGAATTACAGCCCTGCAACAAGCACAAACAAAAGCAACCTCCAAAAGAGTCTTTATGAAGTGTAATGTGCAGCTCAAGGGAGAAGGGGGTTCAAACTACAACTCCCCAAGCTTGCTCCTTCAAGGAGGGATTTTTTTTTCCCCCGTTACAATACATTTGCATCTTTTATCTATTTACAGCTCAGACATAAAGCATCAGAATGCCAGTGTTCATTAACTTTAATCTCTCACTGCACACTTTTGTGTTGTGCCGTGCTGTTGTACAACAAAGCTGAGAGCAGGGAGTGTCTAATGAGGCTTCAGCTCTTTGTTCCAGCCTAAAAACCTCACACCAGCACCAGGCTTTGCCCCTGGCTGTGTCACAGCTCTACCTGGAGGGCACAGAGCCAGGTGGGGAGGGCAGGTAGCTCTTGCCTCTACCCCTGGGGCTAATCTTAAAATTTGATTTGGAAATCTCTGCTAGTATTTGGTGCTTTATTCTTCAGTTACCCAGATTTGCTGTGGTTTCTCTTTCCCCCCGACAAACCCCACACAAACCCCAGTCAGGGACTGTCCTGAGCCTTCAGCAACTTCCCCTAAGCTGCTTCTGGTGACCCAGGGGACAGCACAGCTCTGGGCTTGGGCACTGCTCCCACTTCTCTCAGGTTATACAGGTGAGCCTCCAAAGGCTTTTCCTGGGCTACAGCCACATCCCCACAGAAATTGTCCCTCACTCCCACGCAGCTGCTCCCACAGAGGCTGAAAAAATTCCTTCTTGTTCAATCACAGCCTCCAAAATCACACCCACACAGCCCCATCCTCTGCTTGATCCTCCAGGATTCATCTCTAAATCTGAAAGCTCATGAGGAACTATTTTCCTGTAATTATTTTCCTGTAGAAGCCAAATCTATTTATTATGATGACTTTGTTTGTAATAACCAAAGCATCAACTCTGCGCTGCTGCTATTGCTGCTCAAAATGATTGCCGACCATTAGTGGGAACTCTGTGACAATGTTATTGCCATTAATAATTTCTGGCTGTCACTGCAGCTCCTCCAGGATGCTGAGAGGGAGCACATGGTCCCAGAGATACGTTCTGGTTTGTATCATTGCTTTTACATGAGAAAAGTAGATTATTACACGCTTGGGAGGAGCTCTTCATAAACATCTGCCAAGTTACCTCATTATCTTCCTTCAAATCCCTCCTTAAAAATCTCATTTGTCAGGAGGCCTGCAAAGCCTCAGCAGCAGAACACTGCCATAATTAACTCACCCTCCCAGCTGATGGCACCACCTCAGTCCCCACCCCACTCTCCTTGTGCACCCAATGTTTCTGAGGACAGAACTCAGGGATGTCCAACCCTCAGCACAGCCCTGGGCCACCATGAGGTACCCTGGAAACTCCTGATTCTAATCAAGGCATCCTCAGGGTGGGACGCAGCCTAGCTGTGCCAGGAGACAGGAATTTTCCCACCTTGTGCCCAGGATGTTTGAACTTGTCCATCAGCTAGGGTCATCTCCCTGCCTCTCCCTCCCTGCTGCTGTACAACACTCCAACACAACCCTGGCAGGGCCCAGGGCCAGGCTGGACAGAGCTGGGACAGTGGGAGGTGTCCCTGTCCATGGCAGGGGTGGCACTGGTGGGGCTTTCAGGTCCCTTCAACCCAAACTTTCTGGGATTCTGTGAAACCCCAGAGCTGGAAGCACTTGAACACAGTCCAAGCTTTGGGCACCCCTCTGCCTGCCCTGCTATCCCCCAGCCCCAACCCTGCCCACCCCAGTGGTGCCCTGTGATCCCACAGTGGGTGCAGGGATCCCACCCTGATCCTCACTGCCAGCTGCAGCCCTGGCCTTGCAGATACCTTAGCAAGGATTTGTTTTGCTGTCCTGTGCCTTTCCAGTGTCTGAAGAGCACCTGGCTCACCATCAGCCTCACAGTGAGTGAGGAAGAGGCTGTTCAGAAACACATCCCTTCTGCACAGCAACGAGGGGAGAAGCTCAGTGATTATCACCAATGGCTTCTCTTTGAAAGAGTTCTTCTCTTTGCCCCATTAATAGGATAAAATTTGGAGAAGCAGCCTCTCATTGTGGTATTTCAAGCCCTCCTGGGCACTGTGGGATACCCCAGCAGCACCTCACCTGCACTTCCCTTCACCTGCTCTGAAATCCCACAGCTTCACTGTGGACACCATCCAAGCTCCTGCCCTGGAGCTGCCGGGATTCCCACCAGCTGAGGAGCTGCCCACCTGATTCTCTTACTGGTAATTAGAACTCATCAGCTTTCTCTGGTGCTCATTACTGAGGTGTTTGAGTGCCTATTTTTACAGCCTGAACAGCTCACTGTGCACCAGCTCCTCTCCTCACAGACAGAGCAGCCCCTCAGCTCCCTCAGGAAATGAGCTCTCCACACCCTGCACCCTGCACTGCTCTTCCCTCTAATCACAGCATCCACGGCACTCCTGGATTAATTTTTTTTTAAATAACATTAAAAGGATGAAAATGCAGCACAACTGAAGAAGGCAGTAAACAAAGTCACTTAACTATTTGCTGTCCTTCACAAGGATTTTAACTGCCCTGATTATGTTGTCCGAGTCGATATTGGGAGAAAAAAGGCCTTGAAAGAATTTGAGAGGCCTGTAGAGTCTGAAAATGCTTCCTGCAGGTCTGTGTTATCAAAAGCCAGAAGGAAGGAATGACAGCAGTGACTGAGAGCAGGTTGAACCAAAGGACACTCGTGTGTAATGTGGGAAACCAAACATCCCCTCCAGGCTGTGGCAGGGCCTGACCTGGACAGGTGAGCTGGGATTATTTCCTCCTCTTCCTCTTTCCTGTTCCAAAACCAGAACTCAGGGAAGGAGGGTCTCTCCAGAGCACCAGCCACCTATAAAGCCTGGGATGGTATTTTACAACAGGGAAACTGAGGCACACAGAGAGGAAACATCTCAGTTAACACTGTGGGAGGTGCCCAAGCAGAAATCCCTCTGGGCTCCAGGCTCTTGTCCTGGCAAATATTTAGTGGTGCATATCTGCAACAACCAAAGTTACTATCAGAAACAAGGATACCCTAAAACCAGAGCTCCTGGATGGTACTGAAAGGAAAGGTCAGGTGGCTCTCTGCTTTCCGTCACCTTCCAGCTCTCAGCTACATTTCCAAACAACAACTCTCTCGGATTTAACTGCGGATTTTGATCCTGTTCCTCACCAGAGAAGCGGCAGAGAACTTTGTGCCAGCAGCACACCCACCCCCTTACCTCATGTGCCCTTCCCCAAGTGTTGGAGAATGGTTGCAGGAGAGGGGTCATGGATCAATGGAACAGTTATTCATTGATACCTCTGTCTAAGACCCCAGAATCAGAATCAGGCTGTGTCTGGCCTGGGAACAGAGCTTGGGAAACAGGCTCTGTGTCCAGACCTGGGAAACTGTGCAAGGTCTGTCTAGGCCTGGGAAACAGAACAAGGTCGGAATGAGATAATAAGGACAGGCATAGCCTCGAAGATATGCTCTGTCCTTGGAAGGCATGACTTAGCAATGAGAACTCGGCTTGGAGAACTTAGCTACAGCTGTAACCGCACGTAGGAGAAGTAAAACAAAGACCTTTGTAAATTGACCAACGAGAGCTGTTGCTGACTTTGCTTGTAGCAAACCCTATATAAACTGACAGGATTTTTGAATAAACAAAGCTTGCTTATCAATCAATGATTGTGCTTGTCTTCCCTCCGCCTGCAGCATCACCCAAGCACCCTCCAGGAGATGCCCAGAAACCCAGCTCCTCCTGGTGGGGCTGGAGCTGCCAGGGCTGCTCACCCTCGTCGCTGTTGTCGTCCACCAGGATGATCTCCTTGAGCAGGGGGGCAGGGGTGTGGTTGACAGCGCTGTGCACCGAGCGCAGGATCACCGACAGCGCCTCGTTCACAAAGATGAAGATGATGGAGATCTGGGGCAGGTCCTTCCCGTATTTCAGCTCTTTGCACCTGCAACACAAAGGGCAGAAGGGTCAGCAGAGCTCACAGGGCAGCACTTCCAGCCAGGCACCTGGCAAAGCCCAGGGCTGCCACCTCCCAGCTGTGCACAGCTGGGGATCCCCACTGCCTGCAAATCCAGCCTTGACTCACTGCTGCTGGGAAGAGAACACAGCAAAGCAGAGCATCCCTGGGCTCAGAGAGCACATCCAGAGCTCACCCCACCCGTGTGTGGGGGCAGATCAGCAAGAGTGGCCTCCAGAACACAGCAAATGCCTCCAGCAGTTCAAGGGAAACTCCCCAGTTCTACTCCGCCCCAAGATTTACAGGTGCTCAGAAATGAGCCTTGTTCTTAAACCGCACTTGGGAATTTTCTTCCCATTTGCTTTGGAAAGAAATGAACATAAAATGAGCCTTGCTTAAATAGTCCCAATAAATGGTTTTGCTCTCTCAGCAGATACTCCTGAGCACGCTCCTGTCTCTGAAGCAGTGTTGTGACCTGGTGTCCTTGCACTCCAGAGCCATGATGGTCAAACCCTTGTGATCACCTCCCTGGTTCCAAGAATCATTCCTTAACTCAGGCAGGGTTTGGGGCTGTGTCTCTGCTCACACAAACTTCAGAGCAGGACAAAAGCAGGAGCTCCCAGGTTTCAACCAGCACTAACCCTGGCAAGCAGCAGGTCCATGTTCCATGGACACACCAGAGCTGAAGAGAGGGACATCCATGGAGCAGGGCTGGGCAGCTCTGAGGGAAGGGGTGTTCCAGGTGACCCCCAGCTCTCCAGGAAGCACAGGGACACAGATGTTGTTTCCCTGCCATGTTTCATCTCAACTAGACACCTCCTCTTAACAGAGCAACTGTGGAAAGGAAACAGGAGATCTTAAACCACTTCCAACAATTTAATTCACAGAATCCCAGAATCACTGGGTTGGAAGAGACCTTCAAGATCATTGAGTACAACTCATACCCTAGCACCTCAACTGAACCCTGGCACCCAGTGTCACATCCAGGCTTTGTTAAACACACCCAGGGATGGTGACTCCACCACCTCCCTGGGAAGCCATTCAGAACTTTATCACCCTTTCTGTAAAAAACTTCTTCCTAATATCCAACCTGAGTTTCCCTTGGTGCAGCTTGAGATGTGTGCTCTGGTTCTGTCAGTTCCTGGAGAAGGAGCCCAGCCCCACCTTTCAGGATCTGTAGAGTGATAAGGTCACCTCTGAGTCTCCTTTTCTCCAGGCTGAGCACCCCCAGCTCCCTCAGTGGTTCCTCACAGGGTTTGTGTTCCCAGCCCCTCTCCAGCCTCGTTGCCTCCTCTGGACGTGCTCGAGCATCTCAACGTCCTTCCCAAACTGAGGAGCCAGAACTGGACCCAGCACTTGAGGTGGGACCTCAGCAGTGCCAAGGTCAGGGGCAGAATGACCTCCCTGCTCCTGCTGGCCACACCATTCCCAATCCAGGCCAAGAGCCACTGGCCTTTTGCCACCAGGACACACCCTGGCTCATGTTCATGACCAGCACCCCCAGGTCCCTTTCTGCCTGGGCACTGTCCAACCACACTGTCCCCAGCCCATAACATTGCAGGGGGTTATTGTGGCCAAAATGCAGGACTGGGCACTTGGACTTGTTAAATTTCATTTTGTTAGACTCTGCCCATCCTTCCAACCATTCCAGGTCTCTCTGCAGAGCCCTCCTACCTTCCAACAGATGGGCACACGCTCCCAGCTTAGTGTCATCTGCAGATTTACTAATGAAAGACTCAATCCCCTCATCCATGTGGTCAATAAAAATATTGAACAGAGCTGGCCCAGCACAGAGCCCTGGGGGACACCACTGGTGCCTGTCCCCAGCTGGATGCAGCACCGCTCACCACCACTCTCTGGGCCGGCCATCCAGCCAGATCTGAGCCCAGCAACTCTCCAGCTTCCCCTACAATAAATCCAACGGGGCAAGGACAGAAGGAGCCTCTGCCCCCTCCCCACATCCATCACAGATTAGGCACAGAACACGAGCAGTGTTCCCAGAATTACAATGAGTGTGCATGGAGCAAACTCTGCCCAGATAAGCAGAGAAAGACCAAAGGCAGAGTGACATCCCAGCAGCTCCTCAACTCCCCAACAATGCCTCTGCATTTAATTGTCCTGGGTGTTTCTTAGGCAACAGCAGGCATTCTTCAGACTCCAGAATGAGACTTGGAAGACAAAGATTTCTACAGGAACAGTTTTCTTTATGAATCTTCTTTAGTTAAACAAGTTTGCTGGGTGAAAATACAGTTGTGTTTCTTGATTTAATTATTGCCTACCCTACAGCAAGCCAAGAGCTCAACAGAAGGGAACCAAACACTGAAAAGGATATTCCAAAGGGAAAATCTTTCTTTAAAATGAATGAAAGAAAGGTCATTATGGGGCAAAGTGACAAGTGACCCTGAAATCCTGCCAAGAAAGTCAAACTAAACTGACTCAGACATTAAAAACAGCTTTTGGTAGATGTTGATACTTGCTCTGGTGAAGTCAAGGTTGTCACAGGAGCAGGAGCGTTTCCTTTTAATCATTGCTCACCTCTGGGCAGCCTTCCCCCAAGGAATGCTGCAGGGGATAAAGAGCTCAGCCTGTGATCAAAGAGCTTTGGAGGCAAATCCAAACGCAGCTCTTTGAGGTTCATCTCCTGCTCATTGGCATTCTCCCTGCACCACTCCTACCAGGGCTCTCCCTCTCTGAGATCCAGGGAGAGATGAGCCAGGAGGGAGGAGTGGGAAAGGCCAGCCCACACTGCTGGGGCACAAAGCTCCAGTTCTCCAGAAGCAGGAGAGGCTTTGCACCAACACCCTGCTCTGGTGGCTTTGGCCTCCACCACAGAGCCGGGAAGGCAGAAATTTGAAACCAAATACATCAAGTTTGTTGTGTGCCTCCCACGGGGTCCCTTCAGTGCTGGTGCCAAAAGCTGTAGGGTGAGTGATGCTCTGCCACAGCCTGCAGCTCCACAAGGCTTCTTCCAGTGGACAAACCAGCAAATATCCCTGCAAGTGTGCAGGAAAACACCTGGAGCTGCTGGGCTGTGCTGGGACAGAGAGGGGGAAAGGGCAGAACAACACTTGAGCTCAAACGTCACTGGAAAGGCCAGGGAGAAGCTGCAGGAAACAGCGGGAATGGTGAGGGCATGGGGTGGGAAGTGCTGGGCTTTGGGTGGTTCCGTGGTTTGGGCTTTTTCTTTTAAATGTTGGTGATAGCAAAAGGGCTGATTCGGATGATTTATCCTCCAGCCCTTGTGCAGGCAGAGGCACAGGTGGGACTGCTTCACTGGGGAGCACTCAGGCCCTGCAGGGAGGACTCACTGCAGGTCAGCAGTCCTGGGACAGCTGAGGCTGCCCGTGGCTGCAGCCCCCACACCTCCTCACCTGCAGCCTCAGGAACAACACCCTGCCCACCCAAAAGGCTGTATTTCCTGCAAGGGTGGGGAGGCACAAGATGGAAAATCCCTGCTGCCTTCAGAACTTCAATGACAGCCCTGAGGAAGAGCACAGAGAATCCAGCACTGACCCCAGGTCCCAGCAGGAGCTCCAGGGGCTCAGGGAGTGTCCCAAGCAATGCACCAAACCTCAGCTGAGACTCCTGACACCCTCTGCCCACAGCTATCCCCCTCAGCCCTTGGCTGTGTGCCAGCTAAAGCACTTGGAATTCAGATCCCAGGCCAAAATACTTCACAATTCAGTGAGACCTTATAGCCCCTTCCAGTGCCTAAAGAGGGCCTACAAGAAGGCTGGAGAGGGAATTTTTGCAAGGACAAGCAGTGATGGGATATGGGGAAATGGTTTTAAGCTCTAAGAGAGTCATACTGGGAAGGAATCCTTCACTGGGAGGGTGGGCAGGCCCTGGCACAGGTGCCCAGAGCAGCTGTGGCTGCCCCTGGATCCCTGGCAGTGCCCAAGGCCAGGCTGGACAGGGCTTGGAGCACCCTGGGACAGTGGGAGGTGTCCCTCCCTGGGACAAGATGTGCTTTAAGGTCCCTATGACCCAAAGCACATGGGATTGTGTGAACCTCAGGTTTTATTTCTAACAGCCAGCTCGTGCTGTACCTGGCCAGCCCAAAGCAAGTCTTGTTCCAGGAAGCTGAATGTTCAGCAGAACACACCCTACGCTTGAAAACTTCTACATTTAAATGAAATACAAGGGCCAGACCACCACAACACATTCCAGTGTCAGTGATTAGCTACCCAGCCAAAGCCCAGCCCATCATTTGATGTTTAATTTAGCCAACATTCTTCATTCTGTCAGAATGTCTCAGAAAGTTCTCCCTGCCCATGGAGCAGGTCTCCAGCCACGTGCACATCTGGCAGGTGGCCCCAGGGCAGAGGCCCTGCCACATCTGCAGGACAGAGATGTGGAGGCCAGTGCAGAGAAAGAGTCCAGGGAAAACCCCTCAAGGGATAACTCCCACCTTAGGGTGAGGAAAAGGCTTCTCCCAGCATGCCTTGCTGTGACATGCAGATTCCATGCATCCCATTGGCCCTTCTCCCTCGCTCCACCCCTGTGCCCTCATCCCATTGGCCCTGGTGTTCTGCCCCGCCCCTCGACAGCCCCTATAAATAAATCCCTGCTTGCCCTGCTGAGTGGCTCTCTCCTGCACCCCTCTGGGGAAGGAGCTCAGTGAAGGCTCTCTTTGGAACCCTACAAAAAACCTCCATCTCTCCTCCTGCCCCATCCAGATCCCAGAGGAGCTGAAATCACCCAGTGCGAGCACAGATGTGCCTGTGCCCCCTCCCAGGTGTCTTCTTCAGACACTTCTTCACAAAGGTCACAGCACCCTGAACAACACCCACCCCGCCACAGAGGCACTGGGCCAGCTTGCAGCAAGTCCTGAGAGGAGAAAAGTGAGGGAGGCTGCAGGTGATCCCTCCCCACGCCTGCTCTGCTAGGTGGGAAACACTCCCCCGCAGCACAGAGCAGCTGCCAACAGCTGGAAATGAATCAGTGCAGGTCACACAATTACATTGTGTCCCACTAAATCCTGCTCTCTCCAATTAAACCTAAGCTGGCACCTGCCTGTAGGATTTATATCAAAATATCGTGAATCAGTAGCAGAAAGAAAGAGCCACCTCACAGTTTTGTCTCTCCTTTAGATCAATGAGGTATCAAAGAGGCATTTTATGTCCCATTAAATCATGCTTGAATATGTTTCATTAAACCATGTTCACAAAACTCTCCAAGTCTGACGAGGCTCCCCATGTTCAGCACTGGATTTAATTTAAGGACCTTGCTGAGGTCTCATTGAGAAATGTTCTTGGCCTTCAGCAGGGGGAAAAAGGGGTTTTCTCTGCATAGGTCCAAGGCTCAGGCATGAAGGGAGAGGTTCTTCCCCAGGGAGCTTCCCGAGGCTGCCACAGCTCCAGGAGCTCCAGGCTGGGATTGTTGGGGTGTCTGTGCAGGGCCAGGGGCTGCACTGGATGATCCCTGGGGGTCCCTTCCAGCTCAGGACATTCCAGGACATCTTGTCTCACTTCAGAACAGACTGGGGAGCTGATGACTGACAGCAATCCCTGCATAAAACAACACCCAACATCCTCCCCAGCCCCTCCTGCAGGGACACAGGATCTGGATGGGTGCAGAGGTGACACAACTCCTGCACTGTGACCACCACCACCTTTATTGGGTCCCAGATCTTTATTCCACATAAAGCCCAAGTCTGCAAACATGAGCACCTGCAAGGAAACCCACAAAACAAATGTCTTTACAGAGAACATCTTTTCACCTGAACCTTTGCAGTTCCTGGTTTATGTAAGAAACCATCCTGAAACAAAGGAAGGCTGAGAAGGGGAAAGAGGAAGCAGGGCTGAGTTTCTGCTGAACAGCTTGGCACACATCAGGCTGGATTAATCAAGCCAGCCAAATTTGAAAGACAAAAAGCATAAACCCAGCTCTGCTCCAAGGCGTGTTTGCCTGCTGCAGAGCCTGCTTTGAATCCTCTCATCGTTTGTTTTCTGCTCAGCACACAGCTGTAAATCCACTCTGCAGAGCAGCCAGTGAGATTAGGATGTTTATTGTCTGTCTCAGTAACAGAAAAGGGATATCCCAGCATTTACTGCCTCATGATCCCTAAGCAGAAAAATCACCTGGAAACACAGCAAACGCTCCCAGAGCACAGAGAGGCCACAAAGTGGCAGCTAACATTTACAAACCACCTCCTCCTGCCCAGTGATTTAACAAGATCCACTCTATCACTCAATGAACACCTCTCACCTGGGGCACAAAGCCATTTCCATCAACCACCTGGAACTGCCCTGTCTGGCATCAGCCAAAGCCCAATGGTTTCTACACCTTCCCTTCCCAATAGAACCCATTGATCACCAATGAACACCAATAATGCAGATAATGGGCAGCCTGGAGTGTGGACTGTTCCAAGACAACAGAGGCACTCTTTGGCTTCAAGGACTCTTCACTCTTTAGCCTTCAGATCAGTCCCCACACAGGGGATGGGGACTGCCCTGGGCAGCCCCTTCCAATGCCTGAACCCCCTTTCAGTGAGAATTTTCATCCTATATCCAATCTAAACATCCCCTGGCCCAGCCTGAGGCCCTTCCCTCTCCTCCTGTCCCTGTTCCCTGGGAGCAGAGCCAGGACAATTGTCCATCCCTCAAACCCAGGACACAAAGGACACGCTGTGCAGTGCCCACACAGGCTGGCACAGGAGCCACTCAGGACACTTTGGAAAATACACCCAGGAGAAAAGGTCAAGAAAACAACAGCAGGAAGACAGCAGCCTGCTCTGTGCAGCCCCTGGGACACACACTGCCCTGGCCTGACTGGTGCCTGGCACAGGTGGGGATGGCAGCACCCTGGGAGATGACTTTGGAGCACACAGGACCGAGCTGTGCTCTTGGGAGCACACTTGAGGCTGGTGCAGGAGTGGGACCTGCTCTGTGCTGCTCACACGGAGGCTCTGAGGAGCAGAGTCTGCTCAGACTGGCTGATGACCTGAGTTCTATCTCATAACCACAGCACCATCAGCTCTGATGCTGCACCATCCCTCATCTTCCCAGGGCTGTTCAGGACACCAAAGTCCCCCAGAGCATGAAGGAGATATCTCTACCCATCCTTCCAAAATGCCACCAGCAGCAACCACCATGGTGAGGGCTGAACACCCTGGGTCTGCAGAACACCCATGGCTTTAGGGCTCTGTGCTGCTCCCTCACCCTCTGGAGCTATTCCTACAGCTCCTAATGGGATCCTGCTGCACCCCTCTCCTACTCTGTGGGATCAGCCATCACAGACAGCACACAGCAAGAGTCAGACACAGAAATCAGTGCCAGCTGGCACAAAATGGACCCAGGGCACAGGATCACTGAGTGGGGTTTGCTTGGAAGGGACCTTAAAGATCATCTCAGCCCATGCAGATCCTGTGTGCCTGTGGGAGAATATAGGGCAGACAAAGAATGTGGTGGTTCTGATTATGGACAGCACGCCTCTTTATAAAAGTAGATCCTGATGATGGGTTCTCCAAGATTTCCTCCCCTCCTCCATATCTGAGTGCCAGATCTCCCTCCCTGCTGGCCCCTCGCTTTTATTTTTAATTCTGAGCACCCAGGAGCTCCCAAGTCTGGATCCTGACTTTTTAATGATTTCTCTTTTGGCCATCACACTAAATAAATCCAGCTAACGTGCTTATCAGGAGCTTATCCCTTCCTGACATTTCAGTCTTGTAGCAGGCTCAAGGGTGTGAATATTTAAACAGGCAAATATTCTTTTGATCAGCAGAATAAATTAATTACTTCCTGTCCTTAAAACCATTGTGAACATTATAGAAGTGCTCAGCTATGTTGGCACATCTTCCACAGGGCTGTGGAGCTGCTCCTAGAAAACATGGCTCAGGAGCAGAGAGTTCCACTCACACATATTTAAATGCTTTTCCTACAATGAGCTATGGAACTGCCACATTAGAGCCAAGGGTGTGTGAGACACAGCTCAGTCAGAATTAGTGCACAAGAAGTGGAATTCTCCCCCAGATTCCTATCCCAGAGATTGCTGCTTCAGGAAAACATCAGCTTGCAACCGAAAGAGCCACCACTGCATCTCTCAGTGCTGAGGTTCCCAAAACTGAGAGCACTCCTCAGATGGGAAATACCAGCAATTTTACCCCATTACAGGGACAGAGGTCAGGACTCCTCCCATGTGTGGTGCAGGAGCCCACAGTGTGTCCCTGTCCCCTGGCACTTCTCAGGACAGCACAAGGAATGACATCCACTGTACCCACAGAGCCCCTGGCTCCTCATCAGTCCCAGCAGGACAAGAAAGGGCTGGCCACAGCCTCTGCCCTGCATGAATGACCAAGCTCATGGCCACATCTGGCCACATCTGGCCATCCACAAGCTGGGGGCTCCCCATTTGACAGGTCCTCAGGAGAAGGAGGCTGCTGCCCCCTTAACCAAGGCAGGAGGGATTTAAACACAAGATGGTGAAGTTATGATGCTCAGGGATGAAGTGGTCAGCCCAAGGGAACAGGGGGTCAGCAGGGCTCAGGAGGGAAGCCTGCAGGTCCTGCTGCCTTTCTCTCCTCCCACGCAAGGTAGCTTGGGCAGGGAGGAAATTTAGGAGCATTATTTTCTCTGTTTGTTTAAAAACAGTGCCCTGCAAACAGAGCTGAACTCTGAATGATGTCCAAACAGGCATGGCCAGAAGGAGCAGGCTTTCAAAAGTCTGTCTGCAGCATTTGACATGATCACAGCAGAGGCAGCAGCACCCTGAGCTCCCTGCCATGAGGAGCCCAAGGTCAGCTCTGTGTCCATCACCCCGTGCTGAGCAGCCCCTGTGTTTCCAGCAGGGCAGGGCAGGCAGGGAATTCTCTGCTCCACCAGATCCTGGCCACTGGCAAGGGCTGAGTGCTCACAGATGAAAGGCAGTACTGTAAAACAGTACAGGGTAAATTAACAATGTAAATGAACAGAGCACGTTCTGAGAGCCTCTGTTCGAGGCAGCTGCTGCTCTGTAGCTGCTCATGTAGGCGCAGTCCTGGACCAGGTAATTCACAGACATCTCATCTCAGGCAGAAGCCAGAGCTCCCTACAAGGTCAGTGAAGTGACACTGCCACTGCCAAAGGACAGATTATTCCAGCCCTCCATCCCAGGTATATTTCTGTCAGGTAAAACACACTGAAGCTGTTTTTTGGGAAGGTGAAAATACCTTCTTCCTCCCCTGATCAGAGGCAGCCCCAGGCTGAAGGTTCAGACAAACATCAAGTGAGGGAAGGGAGCCCTTCATGTCCCAGCCAGGGACTCCAGGGTGACAGTCCCACCAGCAAACGTCACAGCTGTGCTCAGGCACGCTGGGATGAAACTGGCACTGCTGGGAACCTTCCCTCTCAAACTGAAAATTAAATCCATGTTGCAGAGCCTGAGGCAGGAGTGTTTTACTTGAATAGATCTCAAGGGAACCCAGGAGTTTGACATCCCCAGAACAGATTTGGGGCAATGAAGAAGAAAAGTGGCCACCACTTTTGCTGCCTGGAACAAGGTGGAATGATGCCACTGCTGGAAGAGCTGGCATAAAAATGATGAACTTAAAAGGCACAATGGACTTTAAGAGACAGCACTTCTTCTTTGTGATCACGGAGCCACGCTGCTGACGGCTTTATGAACTGGAAGATGAAGAGGTTTTAAACTTTCCCATTACGTACAGACATCACTGGATAAGTTTGTTTAACCTCTGCCAGAATTGGATCAGCCTCAGCAGAGGGGTGTCATTGAGCCCTGTCTGCCAAATTCCTGCACGGGGAATGTCACACAGGAAGGCTCTGGCATCCCAGCAAATGTCACACAGGGAGAGCTCTGCCATCCCAATATCCTGGAGCTGGTACCAGGGAGAGCTCTGTCATCCCCAAATCCCAAAACTAGTACCACAGAGAGCTCTGCCATCCCAAAATCCCAGAACTGGCACCAGGGAGAGCTCTGCCATCCCAAAATCCCAAAACTAGTACCACAGAGAGCTCTGCCATCCCAAAATCCTGGAGCTGGTACCAGGGAGAGCTCTGCCATCCCAAAATCCCAAAACTAGTACTACAGAGAGCTCTGCCATCCCAAAATGCCAGAACTGGCACCAGGGAGGGCTCTACCATCCCAAAATCCTGGAGCTGGTACCAGAGAGAGCTCTACCATCCCAAAATCCTGGAGCTGGTACCAGAGAGAGCTCTGCCATCCCGAAATCCTGGAGCTGGCATCACCACAGCCCAACCCAGCTCAGGCTGCTCATCAGGGCACACTGACACACTGGTGAAACACTTGTACTGAAGTGGGTGGAAAAGAATAAAAATGAGTCCCAAGCACTATCAAAAGGGTCAAAACCAGCAGATGGGGCTGATTTAGATCTGCTTTTCCCCTCATATTCCAGTGTCAGGTACCAGTTAACTGAATGCAATGAACTGCCCATAAATACTGGTGCCCCTTCATGTAGGGGACATTTAGGATGGAGAATTAACAAACCAAAGACCACACACAGGCCTTCATTCCAAAGTGCCAGAAGTTTCCCTTTATTCCACAGAGAAAGCTCCACATCAGCCCTGCTATTCTGTGGAGAGATTTGCTCCTATGTGGCTTTTCTGCTGTCACAGGTGACATCATCCACCTCTGCCAAACAAAATACACAACAGACAGAACTGGGGGACAAAGGTGACCAGCTCAGAGCCTGAGCACACAAAGGCATCCAATTTAACCCAGTGCAAAACTGCAACACCATGAAATACCTCACAGCAGGTAGGGGGATCCAACCCAACACAGACAAAAGCTGAATTACCACAAGGTTAAGAAAAAAATGCCCCAAATAAAAATACCCCAACTTTTCCCTGTCCCTTCATAAAACCCCAAACCAAAACACAATCAATTTTTAGGGCCAGGCTGGAGATGCCCCACAAATGGGATTTCACATCCTTTTTGTTGTGCCTGCCTTCTCCTGCTGAGATCCAAGGACAGCAGCCACAGCTCCCTCCCACAGACACTTCAGGAACCTTTCAGTGCTACTCCAGCCCAGAGAGCAGAATTTGGGGCTGGAGATTTGTTTGGTGCCACACCAGAGATGCTGACAGGAGCATCTGAAGCCTGACACAGTGACACAGCTCCTCTGTCACCCTGCCCTCAGAGGAGCCAGGCGTGGCAGTGAGCACACCCTGCCTGCCTGGCTGTGTCTGGAGGAGCACTGGCCATGGATGTGGCGCCTGGGGACATGGTGGTGGCCTTGGCCAATGGTCCTGGATGGCTTCTCCAACCTAAATAATTCCATAACACACTTGATAAAACACAGCAAACTCGTATCAAAATATGTGCAGAGAACTTTGAAGGCTTAAACGTGATTTCTGATGAGTTTAACTCCACACTTCCCAAGACATCCTCGTCACCTACACACACCAGAGGTTTGGATGCTCACCTGAAAAGTGGGGAATTCTGGACTCTTCTTGTCTCTCATCCTCACCTTACCAAGGCCATTGGACTTTTACCTGCTTTTCACCAGCCCTAACACCAAAGCTCCCCCCACCCGCACAGCCAAACACATCCAGGCACACCCAAGGCTTGGCTTTGCTGCCTGCAGCTTCTCAGGTTCCCTCTGGCCCACAGAAAACCCCAGGAACTCAGCAGCTGAAGGCCTGGGAGGTAAATCCTGATGCATCCATGGGGCCCTGATGGGATTGAATGATTTCCCCATGCTGGGCTGCAAAGCACAGTGGCTGAAGGACAGAATGTTGTAAATCCCACTGCAAGGCTCTGCTGTGCCAGCACAGGCAGGTTCAAGCTCCCTGGATGCCTTAATCCATAGGCTCTGCTTCCCAGCTCTTCCTTACACATCTGTGCTGCTTCCTGCCTGAAAACCTCAATGGCAGAGGAAAAACCTGCTGGGTTTGTCCTTCTGCTGACAAACAGCTCCACAAATGAAACCCCCTGGTACCAAACAAGCTTCATTTGTGCTGTCCTCTGAAATAAAGCTTCACCAGGAAATGAATTGATCTCCATTTGGCCTTTGGAAAGATTATGAGCAGGCTTAAAAGAAAGCAAATGCTCAGCCTGCTATTCATCCTGCCACTTCCTCATCATGCTCCATTCATTAATTGCTTATTCTGCTCTGGATTTTGCTGATTCAGTGCACATGTTTGCTTACAAAAAGGACTGCCAACATTAAATCTATTGTCTGTCCTATGATGTACATTTTTTGTGACCCAAGCATCTTAATGCACCTAATGCTGTCTGGTACAGTTCACTTTTACAGATCCACGTTCTCAAACTATTTCTGACCACAAAGCCCTGAAACTTCCTCACATTTCCCTAGGAAACTCCATTTTAAAGCACCTACTTTATTCCCAGTAATTCTTCTTCAGAAATGTTCAGCTCTATTTTAGAATTAGGGTCTCAAAAATAGGCATTACAATTTAGGGACATACAGACATTTCTAAAGGCACACTACTTGGCAATTCCTAAGAAGAAATCATCTGCAAAGTTGTAAAAACAGAATGTAGAAAATGGGATTTACTCTGGTGAGAGGCTCTTGTAATAAAGTTATTAGGCTCAGACAGATCTAAGGGAGATAAAAGCCAGAGCAATTCTGAGTGTCACATCCACTTACCCAGCTCTGGCCATGCCCAGCTCTTTCACACACACACACAGAATAAGTCATTGAGACCTCCTTGCTCTTGGATTTTCCTGCTGGAAAACTGCACAAAAAGAACAAGCCTGTCAAAGCAGTAGAGCTTGAGTCCCCCTCTGCCTGATCTGGCTGGGCATGTGCTGGTTTGGAAGAGAAAAGCTCTGGGCAGTCCAGGGGAGCAGGTTGGTGGCACAAACAAACACACAAGCCCTGATTTCCTTGGAAGCCAACTGGAGGGAAGCGTATCCAAAGCTTAAATTGCTTCATTTATTCTCATAAGCACAGTTTAGGCAGAAGTATTTATGACAACACAGGTATTTTTCAGCAAAGGAGTTCAGAGGAGCACAAAAGCAAGTTGTTAAATTACACTAATCCCATCCTCTGCCAAAGTGATCATTTAATACTTCTGTTTACATTAGGAACTGTTTTATAGCACACTCCTGCCACAGAAGTCTTCCCTGAAGCACCATGTTCCCAACTTACAGGAACAGGTAATAACTTTGCAGTCAGGAAGGGAAAATTGACAATTAGTGGAATGTATGGCATAAAGAACCCTGAGGTGCTGTGCTATAAATCCATGGCCACAGTGTTTGCAGGTGACACTGAGCAGCACAGTGGAAATAAGAGACTCTCTAACAGACACTAAACAACTCCAGTTGCTTTCCCCAAAGCACTTTCTTCCCAACTGGGTTTAAAGAAGATATCGGGACTTCAAGCACCAAAGGCTGCTGACACACTCCTGACCCCACACAAGCTGCCAAAGTGTGCTCCAGTGACCTCTGCTTCACAAGAAAAAAAGAAAAACTTGTCCTGTGTCCCCATCTAAACCCATGCAGCACAAATCTCTGAACTGTTCCACAGGGAGTCTGACAGCTCCAGTTCTAGGGGCAGCCAGCCCCAGCTGCCTGTGTGTCCAAGGAACCAGGCTGCTCCTGCAGGTCACAGCAACGGGCTTAAATAATAACCAACAAATGTAAAGCACAGCTGGAGGAGCGTGCTTTTAGAGCCTTTACTTGCCCAGTTTTCAAGAAAAAGCATTGCTGGAAGTCAGGAGCAGCATGTCCAAACACACAGAGGAATAAAGATCAATACTGGTATTTATTCAACAGCCTGTTGGTTTGTATTAGTGCTGGGAAAGCAATGGAGCAGCAAAGAGGCTTTTTCCTCTCTGCAAATCATCCCAAAGGCAGCAGAAGTTGCTGCCCCATCCCTGGAGGGCACGAGGGGCACAGGGCACCAGCAGCATCTGCACACACAGAGCAGCAGCAGAAGCTCCTCAGAGCTCAGGGCCCTGAGGATGCAGGAGAAACAAAAACCTGATCTTGTGTGGAGCTGGGTTTGGAACGATCTTTTATCCCCACAACCTTCAGAGCAGGGAGGGGACAGCCTGGCCACGGGCTCGAGTGACAGCAGCAGGACCTGGCTGGGCTGCAGCTCCTCCTGAGGGACAGCTCCAGCTCTGCTCCGTGGGACAGGGACAGCAACAGCTGGAGCTGGGCCAGGGCGGGTCAGGTTGGATTTAAGGAAAGGTTCTTCCCCCAGAGGGTGCTGGCACTGCCCAGGGAATGGGCACGGCCCCGAGGCTGCCACAGCTCCAGGAGCTCCAGGCTGGGATTGTTGGGGTGTCTGTGCAGGGCCAGGGGCTGCACTGGATGATCTCTGGGGGTCCCTTCCAGCTCAGGACATTCCAGGACATCTTGTCTCACTTCAGAACAGACTGAGGAGCTGATGACTGACAGCAATCCCTGCATAAAACAACTCCCAACATCCTCCCCAGCCCCTCCTGCAGGGACATGGGATGTGGATGGGTGCAGAGGTGACACAAGTCCTGCCCAGGCTCCCCTGGCCCCGAGCTGCAGGAGTGTTTGGACACTTCTCTCAGGGATGCCCAGGCTGGGATTGTTGGAGTGTCTGTGCAGGGCCAGGGCCTGGACTGGGGGATTTTGCTCCTCACTTCAAGACAGACCCTGAGGGGCTGGAGCCCCAGGAGGGAACAGGGCTGGGAAGGGGCTGAGCCCCAGGAGCAGCTGAGGCAGCTGGAAAGGGGCTCAGCCTGGAGAAAAGGAGGCTCAGGGGGGACCTTGTGGCTCTGCACAGCTCCTGACAGGAGGGGACAGCCGGGGGGGTCGGGCTCTGCTCCAGGGAACAGGGACAGGAGGAGAGGGAATGGCCTCAGGCTGGGCCAGGGGAGCTCAGGGGGGACACCAGCAGGAATTTCCCCATGGAAAGGGAGCTCAGGCACTGGAAGGGGCTGCCCAGGGAGGTCTGGAGTGCCCATCCCTGGAGGTGCCCAAGGAAGGGCTGGAGGTGGCACTCAGTGCTCTGGGCTGGGGATGAGGTGGGGCTGGGGCACAGCTGGGACTGGATGGACTTGGAGGGATCTTCCAACCCCAGTGATTCTCGTTCTCATTCTGGGTCCCTTTTAGCTCAGGAGGTTTCCATGACTTTTTGCAGCCTGGCAGATTAAAACTGGCTGGAGCCCCACAGAGATGGGACAGACTGGGCAGGACAGAACAACACATGGACAGGAAATATCCAACAATCCATCCCTGAGCTGCAAATCTACTCTGGCTTTGGTGAGCCCTGTTCTGAGGCACAGCTCCTGCATGCCAGAGCTGTGACACTGATACTCACTGCTTGATTTCTCTACTTGCTCTCCCAGAAAATTTTCAGGTGGCACCTTTCCAAGTACTGGAAAATATTACTTTTCCTTTTTTTATGGCTGAAGCTATAAAAAGCCAAGGGCAGGAGTGTTTTTCATACAATGCTGGATCAAACCCACAACCATCTATTAAGAAAGAAGGTGCACAACCAGTCCTGGCTTTCTTCTAGCACTGCAAGGATCTTTTAATACACTCCCACATGCAATTCAAAGGGAATTTCACATCTGAAAAAGTTTTTTTGTTCTTCCACTGTCTTGATTCCTCTCTAGTTTTCCCTTCAGTTATTTGACAAAGAAAAAGCCCTATATCTTGCCTCTGTTTTCCTGGCTGTTGTTTGGATGTAGGACTGAAACCCATCAAAGCACTCTTTACAGACTGTAGTAGCACATTGTGCATGCAAGAGGGAAGGAGCTCTTCTGACCTCCTTTGTTTGCAATAAGCAGCAATCACAACAAATAAACAGGCATGAAACTCTATTTCCCAGCAAATACCACTCTCATAATTCCAAGTAGTTTGTTTTGTCTTCTTAAATGTTGTCCTCCTCTGCAGCCTCACTTCATCAAGTCTGGCTGAACAGCCCAGGGCAGGACACGAGTGACTGGCCCATCACCAGATATGTGTGCTCAGGAATGTTCCAGATCCTTGAGAAACCATCACTGAGCTCTCCCACTGGCTGCAGTAATATTTGCACATCTCAGACACTTCTGCCACAGCCAACACGGTCCTGTGGGCAGAGGAAAAGGCAAAAAGCATTTTTTTTTTATCAAAGGAGGCTGTGGAACCTCAGTTTTGGGGAGGAAATGAGGTGAGATATATGGAGCTGTGACAGGGGCATCTTCTGCCCAAGCTGTGGCAGGTGTTGAGAAAATACCTCATTTCAGTTCCTTGGTCCCAGAGAAATCTGAGACGAGGCACCTGCAAAACCAGGGAGTTCAGTTACTCCCAAAGTGGAAGAGATTTCTGTATTTTCACAGGAAAATAAATATGATGGCACATGGAACTTTCCCATCAGAGCCAAGCAGAGGGCACAGGCTGAGGCCCCTGACACAAACCATGGCCAGCGTGGGCTCTGCAGGAACATTTGGGATCCAGCACAAGGGATTGGTAGGCAGGAGTGGTCTCATGGGCAGGAGACTCAATTACAGCCTCCAGATGCATCCTCCTGGGCATCCTAACACGTCTCAGTTACATCCACATCCATCACTTCCCAAATATGCATTCTGTTGTGATTAAAAAGCCAAAATGGAATTCTTGGGCCCTGCAACATGCCGTGGCTAAGGCAGCCCCATGGCAGAGGGCAGGAGGCTCTCCAGGGATGGGGAGAGACCCCAAGGGGAACAGGGTCTCCCTCCACCCCACAAAGTGCCCAGCACCCAGCAGGGTACACACTGACAGCCCACAGAGGCCACACAAAACCACTTGAAATAAAAATGATTCATAACTTCTTTTAGTTTCTTTAAGTTAAGTTGTCAAATAACAACCCAAAGTCTACTCAGAAGCCAAAACTCTCCATCTTCTGCACCATATCCCAAAGCAAGGCTCTCAGCTTGCTGCTGCACGAGGTCCCTGGTAACAAAGCAGCTAAAGGCAGCTGGTGCTGCAATCCCAGGGCAGCAGCTCCGGAAATAAATGGGTGATTCAGGCACTGAGACCTGCGGGGGGATGGCTCTGACTCAGCCCAAACACCACGGGAACAGTTCCAGCAGGCAGGGCTGTGAACTGTTCCCTCTTCAGCACAGGTGATGGGGGCTCTGCCCAGGGCACCTCTCCACAGGGTCCCAGGGCAAACACAGACCAGGTGCTGTGAGAACACAGCAGTAAATCAGGCTCCCAGCACCTCCAAACCTTTTCCTTCAGAGGATCCCAGAATGGTTTGGGTTGGAAGGGACCTTAAAGCCCATCCAGTGCCACCCCTGCCATGGCAGGGACACCTCCCAGTGTCCCAGGCTGCTCCCAGCCCTGTCCAGCTCCAATCCCTGTCCAGGAATCCAGGGGCAGCCACAGCCTCCCTGGGTAACCTGTTCCTGAATTGAATTCCTTCCCAATATCCCGTCTAACACTGCCCTCTGGCATTTTTGAGCCATTCCCCCTCATCTTACCTCTACATCCCCTTGTCCAGAGACCCTTTCCATGCACTTCCTGACCCATTGCAGGACCCCAAGGCAGGCAGGAGAAGGGGTTGTGTCTCCTGGCTGGGAAGCCCTCAAAACATGTGAAAAATAAAGCTGTGTGAGCTGCTTATCTCTTACACCATCCTTGCTCTTCACTTTAAAAGCTCGAGGCTCCCCTCCTGAGAACAGCTGTCCAGAGATTTGCAGCAGCAGGAATGTGTCATCTGCACCCAATGATCCAATAGTCCTAACAATTGTGGGTATTATTTCTCTTAAATCTACCCCTTAATCCTATAATGCCATAAAATACCACTGAATCAGAGCTTAGCAGGATTCCAGAAAAGAACAGACTTTTAAAGAGATAATGAGAACTCCACATTTAGGTTGGATAGGATTGAAAGGAGAGAATGGGGGAGGCAGAATGTACCAGATGGGCAGATTATTTCATAGTTTCCCTTAATATGATTTCTTCAACCTGAAGCATCTGGTAATTCCTCTATCAGAGATTAGATACTGGATAAGATGGACAGGCAGGCTGATCTAACAAAGCAATTTTATTTTCTGGCTACACATAGGAGAGGTTCCCATTAAATCTTGTATCACAGGATAAAACGGAGGTGCATAAAATGTTGTATCCAAGCAGGGAATGTTTGCAGGCACTGGGATCCCATGTAAATATGCTTCACTTTCAATACAGAAAACAACATATCTCCCAAACCCCCCATCCTCCCCAGGCAGGCAGCGAGTGCTGGGAATGGATAAACAATAAAATTCACACAGCAGCCTTGTCCTTCAGAGGCTTTTGCAGAAAATTGAGAAAATTTCTTCATCTCATTTTTGTGAAGATTTGTGTAGAAGTCCCGCAGGCTGCAGGCAGCACCTTGGGTACTTCCAATCTGGAAGCAGAGATTGCTTTCCAGAACATGCAGGAATCTCATCTTAAAGCCAAAAAACCCAATCAAGCATGAGAGGCATGTGGTCCCAGTGCCCTTCTCATTATGGCACTGCTTGGCACAAATTCTGGAATAACTCACCCCAAAACACCAGTCTTGCCTGTTTTAGCCCAGGGAAGAGCTTTCCCAGCCATTCCAGCTGGAATATGTTACTTGCTTCACTGGAAAATGTCTTGCACACCCAGCACAACCTTTCCTGCTCTACAGAGGGTCGGGAGCAGGAATGTCAGTAAGGTCCAGGTGTGGCAGGCACAGCTCCTGTTTGGAATCAGCTCCACACAGGACATCCCAGACCTCTGGCACCACTGCTCTGGGAATCAGCCCAGGGCAACCCCAAACCCCTCCGTGGGGAAAGGCAGGAGGAGTTTCCACCTCCCAGCCCAGGGGAGCAGCCCCAGCAGCAAAGGGGACAGGGGAAAGCAGAAAAGGGGAATGAAGAGGGGAAGAGAAGAGAGGGGGAAAGGGAACAGGAAGGGGAAGGGAAAGAGGAGAAGGGAAAAGGGAACAGGAAGGGGAAGGGAAAGAGGAGAAGGGAAAAGGGAACAGGAAAGGGAAAGGAAAAGAGGAGAAGGGAAATGGGAACAGAAAAAGGGAAGGGGAAAGAGGAGAGGGAGAAAGGGAACAGGAAAGGGAAAGGGGAAAGAGGATGAGGGAAGGGGAAGTAAAAAAAGGAAAGGGGAAAGGAGGAAGAGGGGGGGGAGAAGGGAAGGGGAAGAAGGGGAAAAGGGAAGGGATAAGGGAAGTGGAATAAGAAAGGCGAGAGAAGAAAAAGGAAAAGGGAAGGGGGAAAGGGGAGAGGAGAAGGAGGAAAGGGAAAAGGGAAGGGGAAAGGGAAAGGGGAAGGAAATCACTCAACTAAAGTAAAGATGATAATCCAAACTACCAGAAAGTGACACCACAATTCCCCAAATCAGAGCAAACAACGTGTTCTGCCACAGCTCCTGGTTCTGGGAAAGACCTCACCTTCTCCTGAACATCATCCTCACACCTCTGGGACCATTTTCCCAGGGAAACTCCCTCCTTTCTCTGCCTCTGGGCAGGACTGAGAGGCCCTGAGCTGTGAGCTGTGAGCTGGACTGGCTCCTCCTCACCAACAGCTCCTGAAATCCCTCGGAGCAGGGATGTCTGAGTCCCTGAACCCTCAGTGGTGCTGAGCACGAGGTGCAGGGAGGCTGGAGATACAAAAATATACACAAATTGTGCCAAACCTCCCCATAACTCTCCTTGCTTCACTTCCCTTTGGGCACAGGCACAAAAAAAGAGCAGGAAAAGGCCTCAGAGCTTTGCTCAGCACTCAAGGCAGTTGCACTTGACCACATGAATGTTTCCTTAAAAACAGGGCAAACTGAGAGGAAAGGCTGGGGAGTGCCAGCCTGTGCCAGGACCAGTGCCAGTCCATTGGCATTCCAGACACTCTGCAGCCTTTACTGAACCACACAGCTTCACTATTATATTTAAAACTACTACATGCTTTGTAATGCTTATCAGCTGGAGGGTTTTCAACACTTTTTTCCCACTAATGCTGCAATTTCAAAGCCATTTAGGCTAATTTCCCTTGACTTGAATCTATTTTAATCAGAGACCAGGATACTTGACTTAAATGGTTTGTGTTCAACCCTTCATAAAATCAGCCATAAAACTTTATGCACTAAATAGCAAGGGAACCTTGAAGCCAGAGGTAGGAAGAGGTGAAACTTTCCAAATTATCCAGCAAACTCCAGCCTATTACATACCAGACCAATTGCTCTCTTACAATATCAAGACAACTGATCCCCAAAACAAAAAGAAAACCAATAAACAAAAGGCACTCCTGAAGTTCTTACACAGATAAAAGGCATTAAGCTGTGCGGCTGCACTCAGTACCCACAAATTCCCTCCCAAGCCTCAGCCCGACTCCAAACTGAAGCATTTTAAATGCAGTGCTGTGCCCTGTCCTCTCCCCCACTCTCCCATGGAATGATGGATAGTGGAACTGAGCAAAAATACAACGCAAGCCTGAAAATGTCAGAATTAATCCTTTTCTTCCCCCCAAATCTGAAAAGAAACATTGCTTCTCAAATTAATTCTCGCCAAGTAATGCTGGCTCTGCTGGAAGTCAGAGCTGTGGATGAGAAATGGAAATCAGCAGCTCAGCCTCAGGTAAGTGCTGGAGAAGGTCTCGCTCCAAGGATCCAGCATTGTGCTGAGATTTGCATATCACAGAGGCAAAGGTGCAGTTTGTACCTGCAATTCAGCATGCCTGGAGGAGCTGCAGCAGCACAATGCAGCCTGGGCCTCCATTCCTTTGGAAACTCATCCAGGGATTTCTGTTGTCAGTGGTTGACAGCCCTGGATGCTCCAAGGGGCTGCTCAGAATTCAGGCAGCACCCAGAGAGGTGAAGGAACAAGACCTGCCCCTGCTGCCACAGCCTGGACACTCTGGAGCTCCCAGAGAGGTGAAGGAACAAGAGCTGCCCCTGCTGCCACAGCCTGGACACTCTGCCACCAATTGACACACAGAGCTGCATCCCTGGCTGTATGGTTTTCAATTTTCTGCAGGTGCCAGGCAACAGCTTTGTCACTGCTCCAATGACACAGGCATTGGACATGGATCTTTCACTATCTAAACCTCTCTCAGCTCATTTTTTTATCAGGGATTTCACTCCAGGCCTGGACAAACTGACACTTTCCTATTTTGAGGAACACTCTGGCAGCCATATCTAAAATTAACCTTCACAAAGATAAACTTGCAGCGTGTCTTTCCTCATCCTCTTAACAAAATGATGTGTCACCTCTTCTAAAGCCTGTTCTGTGCTGCTTGTCAGGTAAACATCACCAGTGTTTAAAAAGCTCAATCAGAAAAGGAGAGGAAGGATACTGCCACTGTAGAAACTCCCTTTAAAGGCCCAGATTTCCAATGGGAGACCCCAGAGTGTCCCTGTGCTGGGAGGTGCCTGAGGGCAGCCCAAGGGCCCTGGAGATCCTGCAGGGACATGAAGGAGCTGACAAGGAGGGAGAATCTCTGCACACTTTTACAGGTATTAAACACCAAAAGCTTAGTGAAAGCAGAGCTGAGCTTCTGATGGCATGGACTGCTTTAGGAAAATGGAGACAGACTGGGAAAAAATTAACTTTTTTTTCCCCTGATAAATCATCTTGATGAACTCTCACTCTCTCCAACTACCTGGAACAAGGGTGGGGCCAGGTGGGGATCAGTTTCTTCTCCCAGGTATCAACTGACAGGACAAGCAGAAACAGCCTCAAGTTGTGCCAGGGGAGGTTTAGGTTGGATGTTAGGAATGATTTCCTGACAAAAAGTGTGGTCAGACCCTGGCATAGCTGCCCAGGGCAGTGCATCCCCATCTCTGTAGAGGTTTAACAGCTCTGTTGATGTGGCACTTGAGGACACAGGTCAGTGGTGGCCTTGGCAGTGCTGGGGAACAGTTGGACTCAATAACCTTTGAGGGTTTTCCAACATGAGTGGTTCTGTGATTCCATGAGCTCATCCCAGCCCAGCCACTCCAGTTTCTCATCACTGAGCAGGGCCCTGTGAATGACGAGGGAAGAGCCAGCAGCACCAAAGCTGACTGGGAAAGCACCAGCACTCCTGAACACAAACATTCCCTCCTGCAGCCCCCGGCACTTACTTGGTGGGGCGATAATCCGGGATGGAACGATCCAGGGAAATCTTCTCACTGAGGTAGGAGTTGTAGCCATACTTCTCATGGGGTCCCTTGGCTTTCTCCTCCTCCTCGGGGGACAGGGTGGCTGGGAGGCCACCCTTGCCACGGCCACCATAGCCCTCAATGAGACCAAGGGACTTGGAGAGACCTGGGGGGAAAACAAAAACAACATCTCTGGTAAAACCCATCCCTGGTAAAACCCATCCCTGGTAAATCTCATCATGGGTAAAACTAATCATTGGTAAAACCCATTGCTAGTAAAATCTATCCCTGGTAAAACCCATCCCTGGTAAATCCTATAATAGGTAAAACTCATCATTGGTAAAACCCATCTCTGGTAAAATTCATCATTGGTAAAACCCGTCCCTGGTAAAACCCATTTTGGTAAAACTCATTCCTGGTAAAACCTATCCCTGGTAAGACTCATCATTGGTAAAACCCATCTCTAGTACAATCCATCCTTGGTATAACCCATCCCTGGTAAAACTCATCCCTGGTAAATCTCACAATTAGTAAAACCCATCATTGGTAAAACCCATTTTTGGTGAAACCCATCCTTGGTAAAACCCATCCTTGGTAAAACCCATCATTGTTATTTCCAATTCCCATAGGAAAAAAAATACTCTAAAAATCCTGGTAGTTTCGGGTTCCTGGCTGGTTTGGGTTGGTTTTCTGCAGACATTCCATGTCCTCCCTCCTTCTTTGGCCCAATGCTGGAATAAAAATGACTCAAGTCTTGCAATTCCTCACGGCTCGGGCACACTGCTCCTGCCAGCCGTGCCCCTGGCGTGCAGCTGATAACCTGTCCCAGGATCTGTGCAGTTATTCAGTTGGTGGGGAGGTTATTCAGGCCTCCTTCCCACTCTCAGAGAGGTAATTACATGCAAGGTTAGATGTTCCCAGGAGAAGGATAGGTTGAACACAAAGCAGGAATAAAACAGGGTTGGTTAAGTGCCAGCTGAATGAATTTTTGCTCAGTGTGAACAGTGAACAGCATACAAATAGCAGGGATTTAAAAACAGTTTCCCCTCAAACCTTTCTTATATTTTAAAGTACAGTGTTCCTAGACCCTTATCAAGGGGAATTATTTATTTATATCTGCATAGCTAAAGGAAATAGGCAAAGTTCAAAATGAGCTGCACATAAAGAGCTCCATGGATGATTTGGTGGTGGCTGTGGGAAGACAAGTCCATGCTCATGTTATTATTTATTAGATAGGACACCTGGAATTTTAATATTTTTCATTAGCAGAGATTCACTCTCTTTTTGTCAGAAACACAAAAATAATAATGATGGATTTTGGTTTGCTTTTTTGTCTGTGTGGGTTTTTTTATAATGAAAGACACCAGGGTATATTCCTGTTGTTTCAATGGCAGAGCCCTGACTGAAAACAGGACAGATTTTGTCACCTCTGAAGCTTTTGAAGGGACAATAACCTTGAGGATGGTTCAGTTCCCAAACCTACCACTGACTTCCATTGTCCTGGACAAAACATTCCTGCCTGCTCAGAGATTTAAGTATTTTTTTCCTCAAAAAGTAGCATTGAGAGACAGGAAAAAATGAGCTGGAAATGACAGTTGGAAGCACAGTTTGAAGAATTATGATTATTATTACTATTATTATTATCATCATCGTTGTTGTTGATATTATTATTATTATTACTATTATTATTATTCCTTCTGACAAGACAGCTCTCAACATCCTTCCCTGCTGTATCAGAGCCCCTCTGACCACACTGGGCTTGATTAGATTTTATCTGAGGACAATAACAACAAATCAGCTGCCAGGAGCCCCAGGCTGTGCTCACATCCAGGCTGCCTTTCCCAGCTCCAGGCTGAGCAGGAGCCAGGGGATCACTCAGGAAGGCTGGGATGGGTGGCACTTTGTGGCCTGCAGAAGCTCAGCAGGTCACTCTGTGAACTTCCCAACCCCAAGTGGTTCCTCTCCTGGAACCCTCAGTATCTCCCAGTTTGCTTTTAAAGCTAAATTTTGCTTTTGTTGATTCCTTTGAACACATTTCTCCCTGCCCCAGGACTTTTACTTTCTGTAAAAAAGCCACAGACCTGTGAGGAGGGAAGTGGGGACGTTCTGAGGGGAGCAGAGGCTCCATGGATGGAGGACACTCAGTGGGATGTGGGAACCAGGGACATCCCAGCACCTGGCTCTGTTAGAAGCAGGCTTTAAAATGACAAACTCAGGTTATTACCAACAGCTAATAACAGATCAACAACTCAGACACCAAGGCAGTGCTTGTCCCAGAGCTCCACACTCTAACCAGCAGGGAAGGATGATCCCTCCAAGGCTAATCCACCCCCAGCAAGATCCCAGCCAGTCTCCAGAGGTTCTCATCTCTGGCCCAGGTGACGGACTTGTGCTCCCCAGCACAGTGAAGGACCTGGAATTCGAGGTGAGGAATTTCCCACAGTGCTCAGAACACCACCAACCACTGAGGCCACGCCAGCCTGGGGGACAGCACCATCACTCAGTTAATTTCTGCACATTCTGTCTTTCTACTCCTTGAAGCTGGTAAATGCTGATAAACCAAAGGAATCAATCACGTGGATCTGTTTGTGTTGGGCAGGGCACCACCATGAGCCCACCATCCTGTCTCGCAGGAGAGCACCTGCAAGGAGAGCCATGGAGATGAAATTTGCCAGGTGGGGTGTGCCAGGCAGGATTCCCTGTCTGTCTCTGAGCTGGTTCAATGTTTCCTCTCCAGCCCAGGCTGTTGGGTGAATTCAGGAATGTCACTCTGCTGTGTGGCACTCCAAGCAAGAGTCAAGAGTCAAGAATGTTTGGCAAGGAAGACAATTCATGTCCAAACAGAATTTGTTTCCAGCTGGCTGAAAAGGTGCCTCAGCAGGGGCAAAACTGAACACAAATGGTGAGAGTACATCCTCATCCAGTCATTCCATTCATTGGCTTTTATTCACCACTTTTTTGGGCACCTTTCTGTGAACTTGGGGTGCCTTTGCTGTAATTTCAGGAATTATCCTGAGCCCAGCCCATGTGACTGCTCAGGATATTCTGGGATTCCATGAAACCTGCTTGGAATTGGCCTGGAAGGGCCAGAAGTGACACACAGAGACAGCCTGAGCAAAAAGGGGAAAGAGCATGGTGCCATCAGCTCGTTTTCCCAAAGAAAAGGATGAAAGAAAAGAGTCAGAGCTGTTCTCAAGTCACAGAGCAAATCCTTCATCATTCTGGGCAGGCACAAAGCAGAAGTGCTGAACCTCTGCCAGAAAGTCTCTCCTGATGCCTGCTCCAGCCTACCTGTAGTGATAAACAGCACTAATCCCCACCAAAAATCGTCATCTTTGGAGTGAATTCAGCCCCTAGGGAATTCTGCAAGCTCAGGAGATGGGAACAGGCTGCATGGAGATGAGGTGTTGGTGCAGATCAGAGCTCTGAGCAGCCACAAGCGTCACTCATCCCAAAGGCACAGTCACCCAAAGCTAAAATGGGATTATTTTTTTTCAGAGTCTCTTAAAAATTCTGAACTTTGGAACAAATGGAATATATTGCTATTGTACTGCAGAAATAGAAGGGAAAAGAAAAAGCAAGACACCACTTGGAGCTGCCAAGATCTGAACCCCTGCTGCTGGAACAGCCAGACAGGGGATCCCTGGGGACTGGCAGGAGTTGGTTTTCTTCACGATGATATAAAAATTTAATCTCTACAGCAAAATTATTCCTAGACTGAGCACAGTTAGAGTAAATATATTAGTCTCTTCTTAGGCTGAGTGTATTTCAGGAGGAGGCAGGAGTTTTCTAGGACAGAGAAAACCTTTAGTGAAATACAATCTAATGTGATTTGCAGCCTTCATTTCCAAAGGCTCCCTGGGAAAGGGGGGAAGGGGAGGAAAAGCTTTTTGTTCCACGTCAGCCTGGATGAAGGAAAACATTAACCTTCCCATGCAACCCTCAGCTGAGGAAACTTGTGATGGGGGGGCTGGGGAAGAAGGAAGAGCCCTGAAATGAAAAGACATTTCTAAGAAATGGGTGCTGAAGGAAAACATCAACCTTGCAGGGCCTAAAGGGGTCCCAGGGGGGCTGGAGAGGGACTGGGGACAACGGATGGAGGGACAGGACACAGGGAATGGCTCCCACTGCCAGAGGGCAGGGTTGGATGGGATATTGGGAATGAGGAATTGTTCCCTGGGAGGATGGGCAGGCCCTGGCACAGGTGCCCAGAGCAGCTGTGGCTGCCCCTGGATCCCTGGCAGTGCCCAAGGCCAGGCTGGACAGGGCTGGGATCACCTGGGACAGTGGAAGTTGTCCTTGCCCTGACAGGGGTGAGATGAGATGACATTCAAAGTCCCTTCCAACATAAGCCATTCTGGGATTCTAATACAGGAAAGGTTTCTGGAAAAGCAAATTTTTTAGCTGCATCTTTCCATATCTGTATCTCCTGCAGCATGAGGTACAGAACACACACAGCTCAGGGTGGGAGCCACATTCCAGCAGGGAAGAGGAACTTGAATGCCCTCTTCTCCAGAAGGAATAATTAATACTGAAATGGTACTGGAAAACACGGGAACCATAAAGCAAAATTAAAGTAGGTATCTCTGCAAAGCACAGCTCTTACTCAGTGAAGCACAGTGGATTTTTCAGCCCCAAGAGCTCTCACAGGGATGGTTGTTCCTGCTCTACATCAGCCAGAGAGCTGAAGGCCAGCAGGGAATTCCTGACCTGGGGAAAGCCAAAGCGAGGAGCTGAATGGCCAATGTGGGGTGTGTGACCTGCAGGGTGCCCAGAGAGAGGGGACACCCAGAGAGGCTCCCAGGGCAGAGTGTGAGAAACCAGAACTGCTACAAGGGGCAGAATGTCCCAGGGAATGCTGGAAATGATGGGGACTGCTGAAGCCTTTAGCGCTGTCCTGCTGATCACTGCAAACACAGGCTGCTAAAGGGAGGGCTCATTAACAATAATGGGGAGTGGCAGAAGAACAGGCACCAATTCTCCTTTGCAGCCCTGGTGGAACCTGGGGCATGGGATTTTCCCTCCTTGCAGCAGTTTTTACACAATTTTAGCCTGATTTGCTGAGACCTGTTGTTATTAGGGTAAATAACTCCCATTCCTCTGGCTGTGGGTTACACCTGTGGAACCCTGTGCTGCCACAGGGCTGTGGGAACTGTGCAGGGAATACAAACACAGCTGTGCAGGGAATACAAAGTCAGCTTCCTTTGCTGTCACTGCCTCCCCAAAGCATCCTCTTTCATCTGGGAGCACAAAGGGATGAAGGGGATTTGCAGAAAAGGTAAAGAATGGAGTTTGTTGCAGCAATCTCACCTGCATGTTATGACACAAATACAGATTTATACCTCTGATTAACTCCTGCAGGGGAAATTAAAAGTAAAGGGATCAGAAAATGGGAGTTTGCTTTCTTCTGGGGAAAAATAGATATATAAAGTTTTAAAACGAGCTTAAATACTAGAGCCCAGTGAAAAACCAGTATTCCCCGGAACCCTATACAATTCTATTCACTGTACATCCTACATTTATTTTTTCTGGAGCTGACTACTTATCAAAAATTTATCCCCCAAATCAGATGCTGCAGGTAAAGGGTCAGTGCTTCCCCTTCCACTGGACAGTCTTTTTCCAAGAGCTGGATTTTAGCATATCAGGACATCTCCCCTAGTGCAGGAATGCACAGAGCTGCCTGGTGTCCTTTACCATGCAAATGAAGTGTTGGTTTACTGCAGAGATTACCATGAGCATGGTGACTTTCAGAAATGGGGGGTCACGAAAACTCCCACCCTCTGCCTTCACGCTGAATGACAAATGGGAACTCAGAAAAAGCAGCAGATGAATGGGCCCAGGCTTGGCAAGCAGGGATTTTAGCAGATACAAACTGAAAATAGAGCATATTTCACCTGTACTCCAACATATTGCATCTCTGAAAAAGCTCCTGCCTATGAAAAATTATGTGAATAATTCTGGCTGAAATGAATTTGTCCAACAGAGCATTAAGATTTCACTTAAACAATTGTGACAGGTAGGGGTGAGGGAATTTAACACATTTTCTTGTAGCCCAGCCAGGCAAGGACCAAAACCAGGATGGGCACAGCTCATTTTCAAGTATATTTAATAATATAGCCTTTTTAATGCCAGGCTGGATGGGGCTTGGAGCACTCTGGTCTGGTGGAAGGTGTCCCTGGCCATGAGATGAGCTTTAAGGTCCCTTCCAACAAAACCACTCTGATTTAGGCTTAGATTAGGGATTAGTTTTAGATGAGGGATTCTCTGATTTAGGTTTAGATTAGATGATGACCTGTAGAAGAATGTTTTAAGCCCAGCTGTGCCTACATCATGTCCAGGTTCCTGCCCACCCTGCATTCCTTGGAAAGGATGGAGAAGGGAGCACAGGCACTGCACAGGTCTGCGGTCTTCTTTGAAATGTCTAAACATCAATCTACATTTACAGGTCCAAACACACAGGGATTCAAAAATGAAGTTTTCTTATCAATGTAAAAATGGAAACAGGGGGAAATTACTTTCAGAGCCAGAAGGAGGATCAGCACCCAGAGCAAGGACAACGCAGTCATCAGGACAATGTCAAAGCCTGTTTAGCCTATTACACTACCAGGTTCTGCTTCCAAATGATAATTCCCCAATCAAGATTTGCCCCTGGCACAAAACAACAGAAATCCTTCCCCAGGCCAAGGCTGTTTAGTTCTGAGGAATGATTTATTTGGTTCCAACACCTGGGACTGGTGAAAGAGCTTGGACATCGCTCTGTCCTCCCTGAAAGTCCAAAAATAGTGGCATTTACCACTGTGCTCACATTGATAAAATAACTTGTTGAGAAAAGCAGAACTTGGCAGCAGAGCTGGTGCAGAGCAGAAATCCGTGGGCTAAAGAAAGCTCTTTGCAGCTCTTTGCTCTTTGCAGGGGAAAAAAAAAGCTCTTTGCAGGGAGAGCAGGCACTGCTGCCACGGGAGTCTCAGGCACAGAGACCTTGCTCAGACACAAGAGACAAGCCTGAAGGTGATTCATATCCCAGGGAAAACCTGGACACATGTGAAGCATTCCTGGCAATTTAACAATGAGAGGAATGCCCTTCCCTGTGGGTACAGCCCCCCCTCCCCAGGAGCTGTTCTGCTCTTCTCAAAGGGGAAACTCCACTCAAGAAGCCAATCCCTTACAGCTGTCACAGGTTTGTCCCAAAATGACCAGTTCCAGCCCACTGCCCATCATGGTTGTTCACACCCACAGCACCAGCAGCTGCCTGGGAATTCTGGCTAACAGCCTGGGATCTGGGAGCACGAAGGGATGAAGGGGATTTGCAGAAAACATAAAGAATGGAGTTTGTTGCAGCAATCTCATCTGCATGTTATGACACAAATACAGATTTATACCGCTGACTAACATAGGGGACTGTCATATTCTGGAAATACTGGAAAAAAGGGAGGAAAAAGAGGCAAAAAGGAGTAGATCACAGTGTGTATCAAAAGGGAAAATCAGGATCAAAACCATCACTAAGATCATTTAGTGAGAGAGCTGAATCCAGTTACACCACACCTGAGATGTCAGAGAACTCCAGAGAAATGGCTTTAGCAAGCCCTGCCTAAGGGCTGCTTTCAAGGATTCATATTCCTGGGATTCAGGCACAAGCATTTCCCCAGCAACACACAGCAAGGTATTTGCGTGAGCTGGTCAGAACTGTCCAGAGCAACCTTCCCAGCATCTGCTCCCTGGTTCTATTTGCCATCAGAGCTGGGCAGTTCTCTGCTGTTCATGGGGCAGTTTTCTTTATCTCTCCCACAGCCAATCCTCCCTCCAGGAGATCTCTGCTGTTCATGGCCACTGAGTGTCCCTGCATGGCTCAGAAAATTCCATCATCCATGGGGAGATGCTGTGCCCAGGGGAGGAGCCGAGCATTCCTACCTGGATACAATCTGACCTGGGAACAGCACAGCAGCCTTTGCCCACTGCATTCCCAGAGGAGCAGCTTTCTTCCCACTGCATTCCCAGAGGAGCAGCTTTCTTCCCCACTGCATTCCCAGAGGAGCAGCTTTCTTCCCCACTGCATTCCCAGAGGAGCCCAGGCCCATCTCCCCCAGCCCTGGAGCTCCAGAGGAAAACTCCCCCCTTGTGCAGGATCCTGCTCCAGCAGAAGCACAGCTGGCACTGCAGGTGGGCTGAGCCACCCTGGGATGGGACTGCTGCCACCTCCCTGGCACACAGCATCAGGGCATGTTCTGACTCTGGCACTGGTTTGTTTCTCTTGTTTGTACTATTGCATTTTTATTTTTAATTTTCCTAATAAAGAACTGTTATTCCTATTCCCATATCTTTTACTGAGAGACCCTTAATTTCAAAATTATAATAATTCAGAGGGAGGGGGTTTGCATTCTCCATTTCAAGGGAGGCTCCTGCCTTCCTTAGCACACACCTGTCTGTTCCAACCAAGACACCTCCTCAGACACCAAGCCCCTGCCAGGGGAGCTGCTCCAGCCCAGCCACGAGCCTGGAGTCCCCTGCTGAGGCTGCAGGACCAGAGGGGCTCTGGGCACGTGGCTGCTGCTGCTCTGTGAGAGGATGGACGAGCTCTCCTCACCCTGCCAGCAGCCTGGGGAAGGAGCCACACTGAGAGCTTTGCCCAGCCCTCCATCTGCTGGGAGGGAACACACAGAGAGCTGAAGCCTGATGGAATGTCCTAAGGGGAGTCTGTACCAGCAGCTCCCAAGGCCATATAGCTTAAACCACATCAGGACCTGACGTTACAGGTCTGACACAGTCCAGTAACTTCAAAGATCAATGCAGGGCCTGTCACTGTTCCAAAGACAGACAAGGTCCCTGCTCCATGCAGCTGATGGGGTATTGATTCTCCACACACCCAAGTGCAAGCTCTGCACTTGGTGGACTTTGCTGAAGCCCCCAGAATGTTCCCAAACATGTTCCTGGCTCAGTGCCTGTGGGACAGTTTGGGACACAGGAGCTCCAGGGAGCAAGGCCAAGGGCAAAAGCAGCCTTGCATATTTACACTGCTCAGCCAAGGGTCCATTTGGGTGATGAATTAAGCAATTACCTGCAGCTTTATTTTTAGGAGGCAGTCTGCAATTCAAGCAAGGGAGAACTTATCTTGCTCTCCTCTCTGAGCTGCCAGGACATCGCTCTGGTAGGACACACTCCTACGTGCCAAGCTGCTCAGGGACCATGGCAGGAGCAGCTCTTTGCCCAGGAAAATCACAGATATCCCATTACTGGGAGTCTTCAAGGATAGGCTGGATGGGGTGACCATTGGAACAAGATGATCTTCACATGTCCTTTTCAACCCAAACCATTTTGCTGCTGAGGATGGAGGAGTCTGGAAACATCTTTAGTAAGGCATTTTAAGGAATTCCCAAACTTTTTTATCCTCAGCAGCAAAACATCAGCCTTCATATTTGTGCTCAGGCAGTGATTTCTGAGGCCAAACTGCAAAATGGTCATCCCTAGGTAGTCACTCCCTCCACCAGTCCAGGCTCAGGCAAACTTTTTGTTGAGTTTTCATTGCTGCTTTTATCCTCCAGTGCAAAATTTCAGTTCTTTGGGTAACACAGTCCATTCCCACCTCCATCACGACACGTTTGCTTCCAGGCAGAGCTGTTGCTTGGGCACAGAGATGTCAAACTTCAGTGCCAGCCCAAAACCACACAGCCAAAGGTGCGAAAACAAGGATTTCTTAAATCCATCTTGTCCCAGAGAAGCTGTGACTAGAGTAGCACCTGCAGTGTGATGGGAGTACTCCAGGGAGAGGAGCAGAACCACAGAAGCAAGTATGGAAGCAGGAAAAGAACAGAACCCACAAAAACACAAGCAAACAGTTTTTGAACCCCATTCAAAGGTTATAAATAATATTTAGCATTTTTATTTTCACATGGAATCTGTTATTTCCAGACCGTGTCTCTATAGCAAGCTGTTAGTGTTTGTGGTTGCCTCTAGTGAACGCTCCTGTTTTCCTTCTGAAAACATTTCCTCTCTGTATAGATTGGCCTGTTGGGAAGGGAAAAAATGCTGCCATTTGGCAAGATAAGAAATGAAGAAATACCACAGTGTAAGTGCAGACATCATCAATACAAAAGTGGCTGCTCAGGTTTTGGGCTGAGTTTTGTGGGCATGTGGGAGGTTACACAGTTGTGTGAGCCCCGTGCACAGGGCACCTCCTCACGGAGTCCTGGGGGAGGTACCAACTGCAGATGGTCACCAAAACACCTCTCAGGCTGTAACACCCTACAGAGGCCTCCCTGTTTCCCTCTCCTGAAGTCTGGGGAAGGGAGGAACTCACTGGTGGTGTTTGTAATCCATGGCCCAAGCACAGTTCCAGGGCACTGAGACAGGCTGGGCACCTCTGGACAAAAAGGGACTGTGGGACTGAACCCTGAGCAGCACCACACTGCACTCAGAACACTTCCAGGTTTCTCCAAAGGGGCCCTTTGATCCAAATAATCCCTCCCTGGGCTACCTTGAATGTGCTCAATCTGTAAACACTAAGAGATTAGAGAAGGGATGACACTGCCCAGAACTGTCTTTCCCAGAAAAAGGATGTCATTATGATGTGAACATAGCTGCAGAGAGAGAAATTCTGAGTTTACAAGTGCATCTTTAGCAAGTATGTACAAGCCACATCCCAGCTAACTGCATTTTACTGAGCTGTGAACTCACTAATTACTTTTTAAAGTCAAGAAAGTCCATTTGGCAGGAGTTTGCTTGGTGCATTTAACTTCTGTGCTCAGACACTGTCCTCCCTCAGTGCCCAAGCCCATTTACTGCTGGTTTTAGGGTGTGCTCTCCATGCTCTCAGGCACACAGGGCACCCCAGAGAGTGCTTGTGATCTTCAAACTCCTTCCATCTGTTTGTGCTCTGCCAATGGGCCGTAGGGGTGACACAGCCAAAGCCAGAAATAAAGGAGCTAATTTGATCATCAGAGAGAAATATTCTCCACTGCAATGCCTTTATTCCTGCACACATCTGCACTCTCCTGACAAACACAGCAGCTATGGATCCAGGGTGCTTTATGTAATGGATCCATTGTTGGAACGAGCACAGGAGCACAACAGACACCTCCTGGACAAAAACCTGGGGTTGTCCCAGTGTGACTCAGTCTCTGTGTGCAGGAGGAAGAGCTCTGTGTGCATTCAAGGACTCTGCTATCAACCCCAGCTCACTGAAACCCCTCAAGTGCTCAAGGAAAGCATGAGCTGAACTGCTTTGCCTCAAGGAGTGAGCCTGGAGCTCGCCCTGCACCATCCACGCACATCTGTGACTGGTTACACTGCTCTGCATTGGGAACAGTTCTGAAGAGGCCCCAGATCTGTGACTCCTTAACTCCGTGTTTCTATAGAGAGCTTCTGATGATAGGCACTAACTGCTTTAAAAACATAATTAAAGCTCAAAGCACTCCTGAGAGGCAGCTAAATATAGGACTGGGAGTTTCAGCTACCTGGAGTAGGACTGTCCTTGATCCTTTTGTAGAACACTTGGTACAACAGGGTACACAGTACAATAGGGTCTCAGTCCCATTGTGCTTGGGGCTCCCAGAGAACTCAGGAGAAAACACACCTCACTCCTTATCTAGATGTCAAACACAGAAAATAACTTATCCAAGGTGACTTAGCTGAGGATTAGTGTTTACAGATAGAACCTGATTTCTTAGAAAATTAGAGAAAGGAAATTAGAGAACCTGCCATGGCAGGGGGGTTTCCTCCAGAGGCCTCTCCCTGTGGAGTGACCACACCAAGTGACAGGTGATAGCTGAGCACTGACCACTGTGCTTTGGCCACCTCACTCTGAGAGCCAAGCCCTGGCTCCGTGGCTGATCTGGAAGGACCAGGTAAACCCAGAGAGCCTCAGCCACTGAAGCATTTCACAGGATCCCATTTTTAGCCAAAGAGGAATGTCTGGAGACATTTCTTGAGAGCAAGGTATTCAACAATAAGAAGCCACAGGGTGGATCGCTCACACCCATGTGTGTGACTGTCCCCATGGGCCTCCCTCAGCCTCCTGCCCTGTGGAAAAGATCCCCAGACATCCTGGGGAGTGCCACCAGTGTCAGGACAGTCACACTTGACACTGCATTTTTCCTTTGGGGACCAGAAAGCAAAGAGGACTCACTTTGACAAACCTCTGGTCTAGAGGAGCTGCCCTGTATTTGCCACCCAGCAAACACCCACGGCTTCCCAGGTCAGCACACTCATCATCTCCATTCTCCTTCCTTCCCTCCCAGCTCTCCAACACACAATTCCTTTGTTTGTCCTTCCATTCTGCCTCCATCTGACTTCCATCCCTTTGAGTTCCAGTCTCTTCCACACCACATCCCCTGAACACTTCAGTCCTTCCTGCCCTCAGTCCCCTCCCGTCCCCAGCATTGCCCATCCTCTGGCCTGCCCAGGGGCAGCCAAGATCAGGGCCAAGACTTCCCCCAGATTCCCATGAACACTAATTAATTCTCCCCTAAAAACTGTGCTAACGAGTAAACCTGCAGCTCCCCAGCTCACAGGCAGTGACTGCTATTTTAGTGTTGATACTTACAGTTAAAAAAAAACTCTAAATGCCTTCCCATTGCTTGCCCTAGACAGGAAGGGAGAAACCCAAATTGTTAAGGCCACATTTTAATTAATTCCCAAACTGATAATCTTTAACAATTTGGGAAGCATCTTGCAACAGCTCTAAGTGAGTTATATCCTCCCCTCCCTCTTCCACCTCCCTGAGGAACATAGCTAACACCCACCTGCCAAAGCTGGCCCTCCTCACCCTTCAGCAAATTGAAGGATTTAAGAGTGGAACAAAAAGTGTTGTTGTACAATACCCAGGGTCAGCAACCTCATTTAGGAGCTCCCTGCCTTTGCAGGTCAGGTTTAGCTGGAATCTGCTGCTCTCTGGACAATGCAGCCTCAGTGGACACCAAGCTGCCAAACCCTGAGCTCCATCCCCTCCCTGCTCACCAGCCCCTGGAGCTGCTGTGGAAAAGATGCCTTAAGAAGAGGAGGGCTGTGCTTAAAATCCCCAGGATGAGAACAAGTCCAAGCGGAGAATGAAAATCTGACCTCACTGGGAGCTTGGGGCAGACACCAGGAGCTGAGGATTCCTCTATGGGGACAGGGTCACACTCTCCCCTGACTCACTCCAGGCCTGAAGGGGATAATTTCTTTCCCCCAACTCTTTCCCTAGGACATCTTTCCAGGGTCTGCCACCTTTTTTCTTCCCTCTTGCCATGGCCAAGCCTTCCACACCCCCCAGTCTGCAGAGATTGAGTTGTCCTTGGGAAAATTGTTCATTTTTGAGCAGAGCAGCTCCTGCTTCAGATCAAGAGAGAAACCACAAGCATTACATCCACTTCTCCATGTTTAGAGATAAGGATATCCCATCTTTGCACAACACCTGAGAGCAATTTGGATCTGTAATTCAAAGAGAATTACGAATGTTGAGCAGGAAGTGAGGGAAGGCAATTTTGTGCTTCAGTCTGGAGTTTCCAGTACACACTTTCACAATGGAATGCGACTGCAGGATTGCACTTGCACTTCAGTGCTGCTTTTCCAGTGTAAAGCTTCCCACCACACTAGAAATTCACCTCCTGCTTCCCCTTTCCCACAGTCACTTCTATGATAACCCTGTGCTCACAGCTCTCCTGCATCTCCACAGGTAATTGGCTTCCAGCCCATCCCCATCCCCAAATCCTGCCCTGTGCACCAGCCAGCCCTTCCTTTTCCTTCCTTTTCCTTCCTTTTCCTTCCTTTTCCTTCCTTTTCCTTCCTTTTCCTTCCCTCCCCTTCTCCTACACTTTCTGTACCATTGTTATAGATGGGTAATGGGAAGGTTGACTCAATTAAAAGGCAAATATCCTGTATATATGTTAGGAGAAGTTTTATAGATTGACAGTTATGTTTTACCCCCCTTGCATTGTTATCATGGGATGGCCTGGATAATCAGGCTCGTTACTATGGCAACAGCTGACCTCCAATCAAAGTGATCTCCAGCACTGGACAGCCAAGGAGGAGTCGATGGACAGAACTTTGGGAGGCGCTAAAGGGTTAAAAGGCAAATCCTCCATTGTGTGGATGAGTCCACGGTGATGGAATCCTTTGCTCCCAGTGCTGTAATATTTTCTCTATTCAGTCTTCTGTTGTATTTTTGATAAAGTTTTAATAAACCTTCTACATTTTTTTGGAAGTGAGTAGCATTTTCTCACACAACAATCCACCCATCCTGTCTCAGCCATCTCACCCCTACACGTGCTCCCCACCTGCTGGAGTGCCTTATTCCTCTCAGAGAGGGAATATTGCTGTTTCTGGCTATTACAGCATTAATGGCAGCATTCATCCCCCTTTTCTTCAAAACTGACCCTTCTCACTTCAGCCTACCTGGGTACCAAACCCCTTGAACTCTACATATCCATGGTTAAGTGGAATGCCGGGATGCTCTGGATTTATTTCTCTGGATACACCTGTCCTCAGTTTTCAAACGATTGATGGAAACATCACATCAGAAACCCAAACTACAAAGCTGAACATGCTCAGGGGCTGGTGCTGATTTGGCATCAACCACAATTCAGTCTTGAAACAAAAACTGCAGGACTTTGAAATCTGAAATTTGGAGTTTCTAAGTCAGTGTGAGGCTTCCCTGAAGGAAAGGCAGGAAGAACCCTGACCCTGATGCACTGCTGTGCTCTGCAGGAACTTCAAAGTGAGCTGTTAGGTTAGTTCAATTTAGTTAATTTGCATGACTAAAAAAGTGAGTTCTGAGCCTCAGAAGCCACACTGGGAGCCCTGGGTGCATGGAGACAGCACCTGAAGGCACTGCAGCCTTGGCAATTACTGTCCACACCTTCTCTGGGGATTAAAACTAGAACTGAACTCCTGAACTCGAGGTGCTAAGATGGCTTTGGAGCAGTCTGACCCCCAGGGAGTCCTTCCCCTCACTTCAGTGAGCCCAAAGACAGATCCCTTTTATCTAAAATGGACCAGTTTGCTGCAGGTCAGGGCTTTTGGAAGGGAGCACTTACTGAATCTCATTTCTGACCCAGGGAAAGTTTTCTCTGTGGCACATCTCCCCTATTACCCACTTGTGTCCATCAACACTTCTCTAATTTCTAACCAGGCAGATAAGGAGCAGTTGGAAATGGGTTTTTCCAATGTTTTGCAGGGGGAAGGACACAGCAAATAGAACACACAAAAATACAGCACAAAAGTAATAAATGTATTTGTGCTGGTCAAGGTTTCAGCTCCAAACTGGGGCTGGCAGGAGTTTGTGGTACTAGAAATTATCTTGCTAAAAAAAAAAAAAAACAACAAAACATTCTTTCTAAAGGTCATGTTCTCAGGAGGATACATTTAGTAGGACAGTATCACATCCTCTAGGCCAAATAATTTGTCATATTTTCAATACATGCTTGGAAGGGATGTGCTGCTCATTTCAACTAGACCAGCCTCAAATATCAATTGTTTTCAGACCAAGGCTTGTGAAATAGCCCATGTGCTATACCCCAAACCCCCCATTTGCCAGCACAGACAGAGATCCTGCCAGCCCAAGGAGAGGCCTGGGATGGGGGTGGACTCTGGAAAATACTCTGCATAAATTAAGGCTAAATGGACATTTTTGGCTGTGCTTTGATGTCCCAGCACGGCTGTTCTTCTGTAACCCAGAGCAGAGATTAAAACCTTAGGATGAGAATTATCTGACAAAAAAAAGAACAATATATGTTTACTAATTTTTCCAAAGGTCCCAGGGCAAATTTCCTAATTTTGCACAGATTAATCAGAGTAATTAGTTAAGTCATTAACTGTAAGGTCTGTGAAGCAGTGTGCTATTTTATTGTTCATTTGTACTCAATGAGATCTTGATACATGACTGGGTTTCCTAAACAGCACAGGTACAAATAACTAATGACAACAGCAATAAATGAATATATTTATGGTGACTGCAAGACTCTGGGGCAAGACTCAGTTAATCAGCCCAAGTTTATCACCCTCAGGAGGGAGGTGAACCTGGCCTGAGGGCTCTGAGGGCTCTGTGTGCTCGTGCCAAAGCAAAGGAGCCCCACAAAAACTCCCCTGTGTTTGAGACTGAGATTATTGCATGGCTGAGACTGCAGGGACTGAACAGAATTTTTCCAAATCTGCTTTTATCTTTTGCAATGTCAAAACTCTGATCTGCAGCCAATGCTGGCTGCTGCTCCGCTGACTTATTTTTAAACACTTGCCAGCGTGTTATAAAATGAACATCCCTCCCCACCCTCCCCAGGCTGGGGAGACGAGCTGCTCCTCCTCCAGGAGCAAATCCCATCTGCTGCCCGCTCCTGGGACACGTGGGGAGAGGACAGGAGCCTGGTGGATCCAACTGCACGAGGCACTCAGGGCTGCTGGGGATCAGCCAAAGGCTGGGCTTGATCTTGGAGCCTTTTCCAACTCGGATAATTCTGTGAATCACCAGCAGGACACTTGCAGGAGCACATGCCCATTTCTTGTTATCACTGTCTGAGAGCTCATGGAACCTCCTCGTTTGAGGACTTTGTGCTCTAATAAAAGTTTGTGCTGTAGTAAAACTTCCTCTTATTCTCCACCTTATGTCCTTTGTTGAAAGATATGGTTTGGGGGTGTGTGTTCTACTGCCATCTGTCAGAGCTGGGGCAGGTATCTGCTGTTCATGGGGCAGTTTTCTTTATCTCTCCCACAGCCAATCCTCCCTCCAGGAGATCTCTGCTGTTCATGGCCACTGAGTGTCCCTGCATGGCTCAGAAAATTCCATCATCCCACTGGGAGAAGCAACCACCATTGAATGGGACTGCTGCCACCACCCTGACCCACAGGCTGTCAGCTCCTATTCTGACTTGTCAGTGTTGTTTGGATTACTGATTTGGGTTTGGGGTTTTTTTGTTTTATTTTGGTTTTGTTGTTTTGTTTTTTGTTTGTTTGTTTGGTGGATTTTTTTTTGTTTTTGTTGTTGTTGCTGTTTTTGGTTTTTTAAAATTTCTTTCCTAACAAAGAACTGCTATTCCTACTCCCATATCTTTGCCTGAAAGCACCTTAATTTCAAAATTATAATAATTCATAGTAACGGCATCTACATTTTCCATTTCAGGGAAGGCTCCTGCCTTCCCTTAGCAGGCACCTGTGTTTTCCAACTAAGACACCTTAATGCCTACAACCCCCAGCACTTCCATCAACCTCTTACCTTAGAGAGGCAATGAAAGCCCAAACACTGGGGCTGTGTGTGGGCTGTGCCAGCCCCTCAGCACCACGGGGTTCCTGCTGCCCAGGAATGTCTGTCCAGAGGGCAGCAGGAGAAATGCTTCCCCTATGGACCCTGAAATAAATACAGGCCCATTGTGGCCCTCATCCCATAATTCCCCATATGTTACTTTCTGCAGATAATTATAGGCATGTAACTTCCTCTTTATGTTAAAAAAAAAAAAAACACCAAAACCCTGCTGCGCATATTTCTGACATTTATTCAGTTTGGCTTTGAATTCTGGGTTAGACCATGCATTAGTCACATGAAATAAAAACAGCTGAAAATCATTACACGAGGCCTAATCCTATCTTAAGGATAACTCTATATCCTAGACTTAGTAATCAGATACTAAGTCCTATTTCCTGCTATTAGTAACAGAAAAAAAATGTGATTCTGGAAAAAGTTTTCAAGGAATCACAATTTATGGCCAGGAAAAAAAAATCAGTAACTTTTCTTCTCAGGTTTGATCCCCTCCTCAGAGTGCCATGCCCACTGCTGCCCTGCCTAAAATAAGCACATTATGTTTTCATTCACATGATTCCCTCTTCTGTGAAATTTAAACAAAATCCATGTGTTGGCAGCAGCTACTAAATACCTCATGGCCCAAACCATCAACAGCAGCTCCATTAAAGCCAGCTTTTCCCACCTTCCAGCACGCCACTCTGCCAGGCCATCTGCTCTGCAAAGCCCCACTGGAGTAACAAAATGTGGCTGCAATGTCCTGTCACTGGAGGAAGGAGGAAAATCAATCCCTAAGGAGGCTGTGCCCAGGGTTAGGTACAAAAGTTGACATTTTGGTGCAGCAGCTGAGCTGGAAGAGCCCAAAGGTCTTTGGAATCACATGGATTAAAACTCTGAAAGTTCTGAGCTCACTGTTACCCAGTCACAGGGCTGGCTGAGGAGGAGTCTGGTGGGCCCTTCCTTTCCATCAGGGCTGGATGGTACCTCTGGATGGATAACTCCAAATCCTGCCCAACAGCCTGGGATCCTTCATTTCCTTGGGCTGAGGTTACTTTTAATCCCCAACTGTCTAAGCTAAAGGTAGAGAAGGGTTTCCCCCCATGCAGCATCATCAAAACTTAGAGGCAAGTGATCCATGACCATTTACGAGTCCTTTGTGAGTGTCACACATGCTACAGAAATATGGAGAAATTGTCTAAATCACTTTTAGATTGGAGACTTGCTAAAACTGCTTAGGCCTGAAAAAACAGGGAGAATTTCCCCCTCAAAAGCCACAGCTTTGGGAAGCTGTGCATGTGGGAATGCAGCCCCTTATGGAAGCACTCTGGCCACACAAGTGTCACTCCCTAGTGTCCCCAAGCAGAGCAGTAGAACAGAAAACCAACTTATGAAACCCAAACATGAGATTAGTCACACCCCAAAAGTCCGCCCTAAGAAATACATATTCAGTCCTCACTGCTGGGAAGGAGCACTTCCAGGAACCAGGAGCACACCCAGGAACAGGACAGGCTCAGAGGAATGGTCAGGCTGGACTGGAGGGGCCTTGTGGGTCCCTTCCAGCTCAGGACATTCCAGCATTCTGTGAGCACTGAAGGCAGCCAGGTGGAGCAGCCACAAAGACAAATGGAGGAACCACAAATTTCTTGTTTCTTTCTGAGCTCCTGACTTGGGCTTGGGGTTAAAACATTTACAGGTGTGAAAACACTGCACAGCAAAGGCAAGAGCAGTGCTGTTAATTGTCGCTATTGGACACAAAATGAGTACACAGAAGCTTGGTAAATTCAAAACAGAAAAGACACAGTTTTATTCAAACATCTGGTATTTATAGAATTCCAGAGGTGACCATGGATTGGAGGATAGAATTACCACACTGGTCCAAAGATCAATCAATCATTTCTCTCTACTCACAGAGAAATATGGAAACTATTCTATTTATAATTAAATTGTGTGGGAACTCTGACTGTCAAATATGTAAACATTATCAGGAGTCTAAAGAAGTTTCATGAGAACTTTAAAACTTTCAAAAGAACTATAAAAGAAAACTTAACACTTTTAAAATTCAGGACAACAGTTAATGCCTCTCTGTATTAAGTTTGGATTCTGCACCTTGTGCTGTAAAAGCAGCAGGCAGGCACACAGAACAGCCAGGGTGGAGGCTGAGGAGACTCTCCAAGCAGAGGGAGAACATATGCCTTCCACAGCTCACTGGCAATTTTCCCACTTTAACATTATCCAGCAATAAAAGTGTGGTACATCTCTCTGGGTTTTGTCTTTTGAGGCACAAATGCTTCAGGCCTTACAACGCAAGTATAAATAAAATGTAAGTAAATGGCAAAGGAGGAACAGTCCAGATATAAAACACACACAGCTAAATAATACTTTGAGGGAATCTGAGGGAAAATAGTGATTTCATAGAATGAGTTTTCCCCTGGAAGTCCTGCTTGTTTTCTAACATCTCAATACATCTGTGCAACCCTTTTAAAAACCCAGCCATCCAACAGATCCAGCAAGGGCAATGCAATCACAAGCACTAAATAAAAGCCCAATAATATTAGAGCAGTGCCTTTCACAGACAGCAAGACATGATTAAGATAAGAAAGGTGAAGAATGCCCAGAGACTGGGGGAAGGAGCAGCCACAGGGATGTTTGTTGGAAGGGATCCAGCAGCATCACACAGCCCTGCTATCTCCCATGTCATCGCCCCATCAGATTGCTGCAGCACATCACAGCCTGTCACACACCCCCAGCACAGTCCCCACGTCTCTCCAGCAGCACATTTGTCACCCTGGGAGCTCTTCACTCATCTCTGCTCCATCTTATGCCTGTGCATGATGCTCACACGAGCCACAGCAACCTGCAGATGCTTAAGTCCTCCAAGCAACAGATTTTCCTTCCCACTGAGGCAGCACAAATGAGTCTGTTACGTTGACTGGAGCTCGGTGCAAAGAGCCTGGCTGCATATAAAACACAGAGCCAGCTGGGGCTGAGGGGCTCTCTCTTACTGACCATCTCTGCCCGATTCCATCTCTGATAAAGAAAGACATTAAAAAGGTTTCCCTCCCTTGGGCCAAATGAGAGATCTGCTCTAGGCATATCACACACTATTTACATACCGAGTGAGAATTTCCAGGCAAGCACCTGCACCCAGGTGTTTAAGGGTATTTAGACTCCAATTTCCACCAATTTCACTGCAAGTTAAATCATATTTAATTTAAATCACAAGTACTCCCAAGTCAGTAAATGTTTGGACAACACTTTCAGGCATTTAATGGGATTCTTGGGGTGCCTGTGCAGGGCCAGGAGTCAGGCTTGGATGATTCTTGTGGGTTCTTTCCAGCTCAGGAGATTCTCTGATTCTATAGCTGAAAAGAGAAGTGATCTATGAGGATCTCTTGCCTGAGGTCATAGGAGACAAGTGGAAAGAGGCAGAACACTAATTTGTCCCACAACAAACTTAACTGGTGACAGTGTTTCCTCCTGGTACATCTGGGACCTTGGGGGCCCTAAAGGAGATGTTTCAGACACCATCTGTGTCCCATTGCCAGGGGATTCCAGCTGCACCTGACCCCCAAAGCTCTGGATGCCTTTCCCATCCTGGTTTGGGTTGGGAGGGACTTCAAAACCCCTCCCATTCCACGCCCTGCCATGGCAGGGACACCTTCCACTATCCCAGGGTGCTCCGAGCCTCATCCAACCCGGCATTAAACACTGAAATATATTTAATATGAGCTGTGCCCATCCTGCCCAGCCTGTTTTGGTCCTTGCCTGGCTGGGCCATTTTCTTTACCAAGTCACAAAATCTCAGGCTGGGCCAGGCTGGAAGGGAGCCCAGAGGGTCACTGGTGCCACCTCCCTGCTCAGGCAGGGACATCCCAGAGCACAGGGCACAGCAGAGGGCTCTGGAGTAAGAAAGGAAACCAAATGCTTGGCTAAAACACAGACCCTTGGATTGGTACCTGCTGCCAAATGTACCTGGAAAAGACACCCCTTTTCAGTAAGGGATGACAGTATTTCTGTGAGAAAATATGATCCATTCCAGCCCTGCTTCCTGCTCACACCAAATGTACCTGCACACAGAACATTGCCTGGCACTGGGGGAAACTTCCTGTGCTCAGCATCCTCATAAATCAAGGCCAGGATCTGAGTGCTGGCAGGGAAATACCTGCAGCTCTGTGATCCATGGTGTCAGGCTGGAAATAGCTCATCCACTCCATTCATGTACTGAAGAGATGGATGCTGGAGGGGTTTAACTGTGCCCTTGATATTCTAGCCTGTAATGGGCTTTTGAAGTGACTGTAAGTCTGAGGGAAGGCACAGCAATGACACTCTTGGAAACCTGAATCCTGACGAGCACAGTCCCTGGAGCCCCTGCCAGGGTTGCAACCTTGACTTCGAAGAAGGCAGCTGGATAATTCAGGAATGGGGGAGCAAAGCAAAGGACAGGAGAGCTGGGATGTGCTTACCCCAAATGACAAAATGCTCTCTTGTGTGGAAGGGCTTCACTGCATCTGCACTTTCTCCTGCTCTGGTCAAAGAGAAAGGGAAAAGCGGGGGGAAACAGAATAAAGAGGAAAAGGGAAAACTGGGGGGGGGGGAAGGGAGATGGTGAAAAGGGGAGAGGTGAGGATATAAAACCCAGGAGCAATGGTAAATTCTTTGAGGTTTGAAGTCTAAAAGGAGGCCAAGATTTCATGTGAGCTTCAGAGCTAAGGCAACACTGGCTCCATCATGACCCAAGGTGTCACCACTGATTCTCTCTCCCTGCTTTTCCTCTCTGACTTAACTAAAACTACCTTTGCCCACACCCTGGACTCCAGCCCTGCCAGTCGTGGTGGATGGATCCCACAAGTCCCCCAGACTTTGTGTTGACACTAAAGTCAGTGTCCAGCAGGACCAGAACCAGAAGCATTGGTCCAGCAGCTGCTTTTGGCTACTTATTTTTGTTTCATTTCAAAAACATGAGTGTTCCCATGGCATTCAACACAGCACCTGCCTCTGGACTTCAACTGCAAACAAAGAATCAAAATCGCTAAAAAGCCACCTGCCTGTTCCAGGGGATACAGATACCTCGTACAAAAGGCATGATGCACTTGTTTAACCTCAAGCCCATCCCCAGGAGCAGTATTAACACCAAACAATGAAACAAGAAAAAACATCAAACTGTAACAGGGTCAAATGGAACAGCAAGTGCTGCTTTAATGGGAAGGGCAGTAAATGAAAAAAATGTGGCCTTTAACAAGATAGCACGGGTAAGACAGAAGGAAAAAATAAAGGCACCAGCATCACTGACTGCTGCTGGAAAATTGCCTTTTTGCTTCAGTGCTCTGTACAAACCACAGTATCTGTCCCAGGGCGGCAGATGTAATTTGGTACGAAAGCAGACATGAATATGCTTAAATAATTCAGGGCGAAAATCTAAAGAATATGGGCTGCCTTGGGTACTTCCTGACATTCATCTTCAAGACACGAAAGAGGCCAAACAACTCGTGACTGGTGTAGTTGGCCTTATCAAATCTCTCTCTCCCCTCACACAGATTAACGTCACAGCAGATCCAGCCTGCTGTGCGTTATCCCGCTCCTGCCAGCTGGGGAAGGCTGTCACATCCCTGCTAAAATCTGTATCTGCCAGCTGAATATATGAACCTGCTCTGGGGGGAAGCCTGACACAGCAGCTTCTACCTTGGAGCAACTCTATTAAAGATCCTTCTGAGGTAGGGAAGAGGAATAGGAAAGAAATCTCTGATGCTATTTTTATTACTAATTATAATTACTATAACCTTTAGATGGGATGGAGAGAAGGGCAGAGAAGAACTGTCTGAAGTTCAACAAAGGCAAACACAGGTCGTGCACCTGGGGAGGAACAGCCCCAGGCACAGGCACAGGCGCAGGGAGGGGCTGCTGGATGGAGCAGCTCTGAGGAGAAGGGGCTGGGAGTTCATGGTGGATTTTGAGCTGCCCCTGAGGCAGAAGTGTCCTGGGGGTGAGAGGCCAATGGGTTCACAGGGAGCATTGGGTTCATGAAGAGCATTCCCAGCAGGTCAGGGGAGATCCCAGCCCTGGGGGCAGCTCTGGGGGCTGTGTCCAGCCCTGGATCCTCAGGGACAGCAGCTCCTGGAGCGGGGCCAGCTCCGGCTATGAGGATGAGGAGGGCCTGGAGCATCTCTGTGCCCAGGAAAGGCTGAGGGAGCCGGGGCTGCTCGGGCTGGAGAGGAGCCCCAGCTGAGAGGGGCCCTCAGGCCGGGCTGTCCCTGTGTGCAGGGAGGGCAGAGCAGGGCCCAGGCTCTGCTCCGGGGCCCAGCAGCGGCACCAGAGCCACGGGCAGGGCCTGAGCCCAGGAGCTGCCCCTGCCCAGGAGGCACAACTTCTGCCCTGGGCAGTGCCAGCCCTGAACAGGCTGCCCAGGGAGGGGCTGGAGTCTCCCTCAGCGGGGATCCTGCAGAGCCTCTGCACACAATGCTGTGCCCTGGGCTCGGCCATGGCCCTGCCTCAGCAGGGAGGTGGCACCAGCACCTCTGGGCTCCCTCCCAGCCTGGCATTCTGTTTCTTGGTACAGTGAAGTCGCCCTGCTTTCTGCAGGAAAAGGAAACCTCAGCCACAGAGGCCAGCAATTTTAGTACTGGATCCCTAAAACTGGGCTCCTTGAGCTATAGTGTGAGAGAAGAGATTTCCAAAGACACCTGTCAATGTTAAATGTTTTGATTTTTCCAAAGCTTGCTACAATTGTAATCCTGCAGGAAAATTTGGGGATCTTTTTATCTCAATATGCTGCCAAGCATCTCTACCGATGAACTTCATTTAAGCAAATGCAACTGAGCCTAACTTCTGTAAAACAGTAAGTCTCACTGACTTCTGATAAAATCTGGCCTTCTGTCCACACAGATTCTTTGGAAAATATAGGCTTTGATTCCTCTTGATGTCATCTAATGTTCTGCCCTTGAAAATCTCTTCCTTACATTGTCCAAACCAAGTACTTCCAATTCCTGCTTTCTGTGTATCTGAAAGACTGACACTGTTCTTCCTCCAGCATGAGTTATGGTATTCCTTATCAGCTGTAGTTGCAAGAGCTCTCTGTTTTTTTAAACAGGAGTATTAGTGAAGATTAAAAGGTGTGTTATGAAAAAAAATCAATGTGTATATGTGAGACAGGATAAGGAAAGTGATTTTTCCCTTGCAGTGACTTTAATATAAATATTTTGTTTATGTTAATGTAATTACATTAATGTAAACAGCAGAACAGCAGCATCAACAAGAGCAAAACAAATCAGGAGGGGTGCCACAGCCCCTGTGAGGCAGCAGAAGCTTTATGTGGCCCAAGTTCCTGAGCACAAATCAACTCCCCAGACACAGAGGGTCCCAAATGACCCCTGGGTGTGCAGCACAGCCCATGTGTGGCCATAAACAATCCCTTGTCTAGCGTTCCTGAACATCAGGCAGCCCAGGCAGAATTTAAATTATGAGCCAAACAATTCAGTCCAGCTCCAGCCCCATCTGGAATAGCACGAGCCTCACTCTGTGCACGACTTAAAGTTCCTCAAACTTTAAAAATTGTTAATGCAGTACCCTGAAGTGTCCAAGGCCAGGCTGGACAGGGCTTGGAGCCACCTGGGATAGTGGAAGGTGTCCCTGCCATGGCAGGGGCTGGGAACCAGCTGAGCTTTAAGGTCCCTTCTAACACCAAGCAGTCTGAGATTGATGATTCTGTAAAATTCAGCTCCAGAGAGGAGCTCACACCCTCACCATGGCACTGTCCTTACACAGAGTTGCCTCTCCAGCACTTCCCCTGGCTGAAGGTCTCTGCAGGCAGAGAGGGTCACCAGAGAAAAGCTGAGAGGGTTCACAGCATACCGAGGGGCCAGAGCAGAGATCCCCACGGAGCATTGAGAAGAGCACTGGTGTGGCCAGCAGGAACCAAAGTGATGGGATCTAACACAAAAACTGTTGATTGTTTCACTCATCAGCTTCTGTGGTGGAAAATCTTCCCCTCCTTCCTGGGAAAAAGACATAAGGCCATCACTCAGGGAAGGACACGGGGAGCTGGCTGAGCTCTAGGGGTGGTCAGCATGCAGGTTACTGTGCAGGTGGAGCCTTTGGGCAGCCACTGGCCCTGCCTGCCCCCTCCTCTCCTTCCCAGCCAGGGAGGAAGGCAGTTCAAATGCTGTGCTCCAGTAACAGGGGTGATTGGCACATTTCCCTCCTGAAAACAGAGACAAAACCAATTCCTAACAGCCCCAAACATCCTGGGCATATCATACAGAGCCAGCCAAGGTTCAGCTAGTGGCAGAGGGTGATATAAATCGGGATTGAGCCTCTCCTGTGAGATTGCTGGCTCATCTCACCACCACACCTGCCTGGAACACCCTGCTGAACCACCCTCATTAACCATCCCCTTTGTGCAGTACTGGACTCATTCACAAGCTGTTAAATGGAAAGGAAATGCATTGATCTCCGGGATTTACAATTACAGCCCAACACACAGTTGGGTTGATTAGGTGAATCAAGCCTGCACACACAATAAAAACGACCCTCTGTGAGCTACACTTATGAAAGACATCCATTTCCTTGGGAGGCCTGGGCAGTTACAGAGCACACAACACTCCTGTGCATTAAGGAGCCTGCAAGCCTCAGTGTCACAAAATGAGGTTTATTGAATCATTCTGCAGAACTCAGCACAGGCATGTCCCCTCCTTGGTTCAAACCCACACACAGAGGCTCCCAGACCCAGCTCTGCAGGCTCCCAGACATGGTGGTTTCAACCACAACATTATTGCATTTCTCTGTGAACACTGCTGGGTTACCACTGTTAAGTTCTGTGGTTGGATTTTAAAAGCAGATCATTAATTTTTCTATAAAAATGCATCTAAAACCCTTATACTGTGATGAAAAGTCTCAGCCAAAGGCCCAGCTTGACCATTTTCATAAACAGAAGCATGACAGACCTGAGTCCTGCACTGGGGTTACAACGACCACACAGAACACTCCAGGCTGGAAAATGCCAATGGGAAAGGAGTTGGAGGTGCTGCTGACAGAGGCTGAATATGAGCTCAGGTGTGCCCACGTAGCCAAAAAGGCCAATGGCACCTGGGCTGTGCCGGCCCAAATGTGGCCACAGGACCAGGGCACTGACCATCCCCCTGTACTGGTACTCTGGGGCACTACTGAAGCACTCTGGGGCAAAAAAAATCTCAAATTGAGGGGCTAGAGCATGTCCAGAGCAGGGAACAGAACTGGGGAAGGGACTGGAGCCCCAGGAGCAGCTGAGGCAGCTGGAAAGGGGCTCAGCCTGGAGAGAAGGAGGCTCAGGGGGACCTTGTGGCTCTGCACAGCTCCTGACAGGAGGGGACAGCCGGGGGGGTCGGGCTCTGCTCCAGGGAACAGGGACAGGAGGAGAGGGAACGGCCTCAGGCTGGGCCAGGGCAGGCTCAGGGGGGACACCAGCAGGAATTTCCCCATGGAAAGGGAGCTCAGGCACTGGAAGGGGCTGCCCAGGGAGGTCTGGAGTCCCCATCCCTGGAGGTGCCCAAGGAAGGACTGGACGTGGCACTCAGTGCTCTGGGCTAGGGACAAGGTGGGGCTGGGGCACAGGTTTGATTTGATCTTGGGCTTTTCAAACCTTAATGATTGCATGAACAACTCTGCTGCTGAGTGCCCTGGGGACAACCACAGCACTCCTGAAGATGCACCTGCTAGAGGCAGTGCTGCTGTGCGGGTGAAAGCTCCACAGAGGCAACTGATGAACGTTTAAAGTGGGTTTCACTCAAGAGGAGCAAAACAGGCATTGAAGCACAGAAAAAGCAGCTGGATGAGAAGCAAGTTTTAACATACAAAGGCAGAGAAATCATCACAGAACTACAGCATGGGTTAGAAAGACCTTAAAGACCGTCCCGTTCCACACCCTGCCATGGGCTGGGACACCTTCCACTAAAATGTCCAGGCTGAAATGGTAACACAAAAATCTGAAGAGCAGCACTTGGCCCACAGAGAGCAACCCCCCTCCAGATGAACTTGCATGGAGACACTCCCGATGTTTTTAAGACATAAGAGCCACTCTTGAAGCTCTGAAGCAGTCCCTGGTTCAAGGTCAGATGCCAGGAAAATCCAAGTTAAAGAGTTTTCAGAGCCTGCAGGACACCCCCAAATGAATGTCTGGTACAGCAATTTTCTCATCAGAAAGATCCTACAGAACTGTGATTCAAAATGTAAAAGAACTCCTCACAAAGACTCCAGGTACCCCTGCTGCACTTGTCTCACATGACCAGCCACGTTCTGCCACCACTGACAGCTCTTCCAGCTGACAAAACGTGCTGAAACCACAGCAAAGCCAAAGGCCACATCAGTGCTGCAAAAACATCACCTTTTCTCCTTCTGTCCCCACTCCCTACCTTAGATTTATTTGTCCCTGGCAGAGACATAGTGAGGGTGACACTTGAGGAGCTGATGGCACAGAACAACATCTCGTTTCCCCACACCTGACAAATGCACCAAGAAACCAGGGCCAAACCCAGGGGTCAGGGTGTCTGCAGGACTGCAGGAAGTCAGCCATGGTTCACCTTATCCATATCTAAAGTTCTGATGCAGAAAAGTGCTGTTTAGAGGGTGTTTGATGCAGACTGAGGCACTCCCAGGGTTAATGTCACTGGTCTGTCACAGGAAGGTCTGAACAGGGGAAAGGGCTCCTCTCAAATACCCTGGGGGGAAGAAGGGCCCACTGAGAGCAGCAGGGAGAGGCACAGTTAGTGCTGAACTGATAACTCATCCAGCCTGGACTAAAGAGATGATGTGTTTTGTGAGTTCCAGGCAATCTCCCAGGAACACTGATGCAGCTCCTTGGTATGAATCCAAGGCAGTTATCTCTCAGTCATTCTGCCTCCTTGTTAAAGGTAGGAAGAAAAATGTCTTATATTATCAATTCCCAATTGTTCTCCAACTCAATTACCTGCAAGGAGGTGAGGTTATTTTAGAAAATAAAAAGAGTGGAGTCCTGTATTTTTAGCTCCATGAACTTGCCTTGTAAGAATCTGTAATGTTGCTGATGCTTTCCAGTGTAAGGAGTTTGTGCCTTTTGGCTGATCCATCCACCTGAAGCATAGAAAAGACTCTTTAATTAATTAAAGTTACCAAGTGGGATGTTTATTGACAGTGCCAGACAGACAGGGAGTAGCCTCCCAAAGATGTGTGCAAAATTCACAGGGCCCCTGCTCTCTATTTATTCTTAAAATCTTCTACATTTATAAAACTACCCGATACATCTATACATATACCTTACCTGACCCTGCATACCCCATTTCATATTACAATTTATTTTTTTTTTCACACCTGTGCAGTCCTTTGCTCAAAATGGATTTTGAAATGGGTCCATTGTCTCCTAAGATGAAGTCAGGGATGTTTACCATGAATCTTCCTCGTGATAAACTTTTTACCTTTATCTTGTTGGTAGCCTCTCTGGTCCTTTGGTCACAGTCCAAGATCCCAGCCTGGTCTGGCTGGTCTTGGGGCTCAGATCCAGTTATGGTTTCTGTATCTTTACAATACCCTATCCTCCGATCCTGCTTCTACAAATATGACAAAATCAAGTAAATTATATATTGTCTTAGCTTTGTTCAGCTCCACCTGCTAATAATTAACCCTTTTACATTGCTTCTGCTCTTATTACTAAACTCTTAATCATTATATATTGCTTCTATCCTTCTAGCAAAACTCATAACTCTTTTAAGTCTTTTATATGGTAGACCCCATTTGCTCTTTTCCCTGTTCCTATGTCCCTGAGCCACCCCCTCCCTATTCCCTGATTGGCACTCATCTTTGTACTGCCCCAAGACCAGGTTCATCCCCCCACCCAGGGATGGAGAGACAGAGCTGTGAGATGTGTGTGTGTGCTGGGGGAACTCTGAACATCTCACCGTGTGCTGAATTAAACATCTGTGCAAAGGCCTTTTCTGCTTCTTTCTCCTGGGCTTCACTAGCAGCACTTCAGCTGCTGCACTTTTAGACCCTCGATTCACACCCGAAGGTAAAGGAGGAGGGCCCACGGAAGGACAGAATGACAGTGGGCAGATTGAACCTCAGCCTTGGGCTTTATCCACATGTGGCAATAAAAATCAGAAAGCTGCACAACTTCCCAAGCTCACCTGACTGCAGGTAACACCTGCCAGCTTCAGTGTGTCCAGCTCAGCTGCCTGGGAAAGGAGCAAGGTGGGATGTCTACAGAAGGAAGTTTTATATGAGGGCTTTAATAAGGGACTCTGAAGGAACAAAAATTTCCTCCCAGGCTGAGGAGCATCCCTTCTTGGCTACAAACTTCCAGGGAAACAGCCTCCTCATGTGCACACAGAGTGCTGCCTACACTGGGCAGGGACATCTCTCCCTGCAATGATCACTCAAGACTTGTGAGTGCACCAGGAAAAACATGAAACCAAACCTGTTGGAAGGTGTTTTACCAGAAGAGTGATGTTGGACACTTCAGGGATTTTTTTGGCTGCCTCTGAGCTGAAGGTTTTAGAGCCCCAGCTGTGCCTGCACACACGGAGCAGAGATTTCTCATTTCATACATCATTTACTCCTGCAGTGATTCCACAAAGTCACAACACGTCCCTAATGCACAGAGGGGGAGAAATCCATTCTTCTCATGATAACGGCTCAGGCTGGAGATCCTGAGCAGAGATTTCTCAGCACAGCAAAGCCTCTCACTACAGGATAATCACATGTCCTTAATAGAGAAATACAAGGCAAACCCAGGAAAACACCAACTCCTCACAGTCAGAGGATCCTGGTTACAACAGGATCTTTCCCTCAGCTCTGAAAAAAGTTATTTAGTGCACAGCTCCAGCCCTAAGTGGAGCCTAATTCTCACTGGAATCTATCAGTGTTTCCAGAGAAGGAAAGATGCCTGGGCAGGTCAGTAGATGGTAACATGAAGCATCCAGACCCCTTTCCATAACGTGGGGTACCAGCAGCAATTAAACCAATCAAAAGACTTATGACACATTTGCAAGCTCAGGTTTGCTTTAAGTGCCCTCCAGTCAGGACTGAGCTGGTTTGGACTTGAGCTCTGCCATCCCAGCAGACAGAGTGAAACTCTGCAGGACAGGAACCCCTGGCCCTTTGCTGAAGTTTCAGCCATACTGAGCTACAGCATAACTTCAACAGACACTGTAACAATGGGGAACAAATATAAAATTATATATAATTATATATAAATTTAAAAAAATAGAAAGTGAGAGCAAGAGAACCAGGAAGGAAAAGGAAGATGACATGAAGAGTGAAGAGTGAAGATGTAAAGGGGAACACTGCAGCTCAAGGCTGCAGGGTGTGACCAGGAGAGCTGCCAGGCTGGGTGAGCCCTGTGCTGGGAAGAGTGAAGATGTAAAGGGGAACGTTGCAGCTCAAGGCTGCAGGGTGTGACCAGGAGAGCTGCCAGGCTGGGTGAGCCCTGTGCTGGGAATCCACTGGAGCTGGAGCTCCTAAGGAGCAGCAGAGACAAGGGGCAAGCTCAGCTCGATGCCTCAGCCACCCCAGCAATGACTGCACGGAGCCCCAGGGCCTCAGCAAGGTGTAAAACCTCAGTGGGTAAAGCCCCCAGGGGAAATTCAACACAAAAATGGCTCCAGGACAGCCATCATGAATAAAAACAGAGGTTACAGGCATTTTTACACCCCAGAAGGCAGCAGAGCCACAGGAATGAGTTGGTTCCTCTGCTGCAAGTCTCCCCAGAGGTGCCCTGGTGAGACCGGGCAGGAAGGCAGCAAAGCAAAATACTTCAATGCCGTGGTAAATGAAGTTCACTGACTTGTAATAGAAATTTGTGTCCATCTTCTGAAAAAAGCCAGAATTTTCTTCTGAAGATGTGGTGGGAAAGAAAACAAACTTTAATCAGATGCCTAATGTTCCTTCTCAAATCCATTTGGAAAAGTCTGGCAAAGGAAGTACACTTTAAAATGTTACCAGAGGAAAGAGACTGGCAGTAGGAGAGCATGTTAAAGTGAAAAATTAAATTAAAGGCTCAAGGGAGACCTTATTAAAAACCTAATACTGTGAGATTTTTCATGCCTCTGTTTGGTCTCCAAAACACTGATTTATTAGAGACCAGCAAAGGTAGGAGAGGACATATGAAAGAATATACTGTATGTATTTTCTATAATTCATACAAAATCCCTCTGCCTGGTGTCCTGAGAGCCTGGGATCCTTCTGTGCTGCTTCAGCAAACAAACAAGATCCCAATGAACTCCAGCAGACACAGAGCACAACACAACTCCTGTGCCTTGGCTCGCACTCACCCGGGATAACCACAGACACGGAGCAGCAATCTGCCTCTGCAGGCTTCCCTGACCCTCAAAAACGAGGAGAAAATGTTTGCAACAGGTGAATTATCCCAAGGCTATGAGGGGCCCTCAGGAGTCTCTGACTTCCTGCCCTGAACCTGCTTCCATGAGCCAAGTAATTGGTCTGGAGCCTTCCTGGTGGCTGTGTGGGACAGCACCAGCCCAGTCTGGGTGTTCCATCTGTGTGACCTGAACATTCCCCATCCAATGCCCCAGGCTGGGGCACAGTGGCTAGAAATGGATCTGGTGGGAGGTCTTGGTCAACAGCAGCTGAACATAAGCCCAGGTGTACCCAGGTGGCCAAAAAAAGGTCAATGGCACCAGGGCTGTGCCAGGAATAGAGTGGCAGCAGGACCCTGTGCTGGGCACTGGTGGCACTCAGGACAGTGCAGACCCTGGTGGGCTGGAGCGTGTCCAGGGAAGGGGCTGAGCCCCAGGAGCAGCTGAGGCAGCTGGAAAGGGGCTCAGCCTGGAGAAAAGGAGGCTCAGGGGGGACCTTGTGGCTCTGCACAGCTCCTGACAGGAGGGGACAGCCGGGGGGGTCGGGCTCTGCTCCAGGGAACAGGGACAGGAGGAGAGGGAACGGCCTCAGGCTGGGCCAGGGGAGCTCAGGGTGGATTCTGGAAAAAATTTATTCACTGAAGGAGTTGTAAAGCACTGAAAGGAGCTGCCCAAGGAAATGGCAGTCTCCTTCTCTGGCAATGTTCAAAAAATCCTATGGATGTGGCACCTGAGGATGCTGTTCAGTGGGAACATGGTGGTGCTCTGGGCTGAAGGCTGGGCTTGATGATATTCAGGGTTTTTTCCAACCTGATGATTCTATGATTCCAAAGCATTTGAGGGCAAAATCTCCCATGTGTGCTACAAAAGACCATCTCTTAGTTAAGCTCCTAGAAACAGCTCCCTGTACTTTGTACAAGGATACACAACACCTTTCCACATTTTGCTGTCTCCAGCTGGGCTTGTCTGCACCTGGATCAAAACTGAGCCTCTGATCAGCTTTTACTTGGGTCCTGGAGCATTCCTGGGATTCCAGGGAAGGGCAAACACGGGGTGAACACACTGTGTGAACCCCTCTGCTACATCACCCTGAAGAGGCTCGAAACCAGCACCTCCAGGCTCTGCCCTTCCAAAAGGCTCCCAAGAAACTCATTACAAATTCACAGCTGCAGCTGACCCCCATTAGGAAGTAGTTTATTAAATTAAAACATCAATCCCAGAAAGAGATGTTTGCTTAACAGACGTAAACGATTTGGAGACCTCGTGCTGCAGGGCATGAAATAAAATCAAAGTGTGGCAAAGCCCAGGGAATTAAGCCATAAAGGGAAAGCAGTGGGAGGGATGCAGGGACCTCTTGCCAAAGGGAAGCTGCTTATCACAGGCTTGGTACAGAAAGATCCCAGAAATGCCACATGTAGACAACAAAAACCTCAGCAATTACCAAGGCAAACTTGGACAACAGGTACTAATGACATTTGAAAAGCTAAAAAGCCTGATTTTACAGCCCCTAAGTGGAGATTTGCTGTCTGACAGCTTTCCTCATTTGCTTCGGCGCAGAACTGGGTACAGTGTTTACCATGATAAATTACTGGGTTATTTAAACAAGGAGATTGCATTTTTTTAAACAAGGAGGTTCCAAGATGTTCAAGTGGAAATCAATTCCTACCCCTGCTGACCACCACTGCTGCCATCCTTTACCACTGCTACATGGCAACAAAACCAGCCAAAAACTCAAAACCTAACAAAAAATCAAACTCCACCCTAAATAATCACCTCACCTCCAAACCCAGAGAGGATTTTGGACACTGCTGCATCCCTGATTTTTCACTTCAGTTCCTCTTGGAGGTCTGCATGTTCCAGCTCTGTTTTTACCCTTCAGAGGTAAAAAAATCTCAGCTGCCTGTGCCCCTTTCCCTGCACAGGAGGCACTGAGTTGGTGTGAGTCCCCCCTGCTGGCTCTGGGATCTTTTGGGAACACCTGTCCCACTGTTTTCTTGGAAGGTCACATCAGCAAGGTCCCATCCAGCTGCACCAGGTATAATTCAGACCAGTTCAGAAACACCATACAAGGATTTCTTCTCAAATTCCAAGCCTGCTCCTTCTCTTGCCCCTAAGAGAGATATTCTCTCTGACTCCAGTTTCTTCCAGAGTGAAGCCTTCAAAACTGCCCTCCCTTCTTCCAGAGGTCCATGTGAAACACCCTGCCCAGCAGCCCCAGCCTGCACAGCTCAGGGACATCCCAGTGGCTCTCAGCTTTTGGAAGTGGCTGCATCCAACCTTCCTCCTCGCCAAGATAAGGTGTCTGAGTCATTCTGTGTCTCTTAATCCACCCCACAGCTTCAGCAGGTTGTGAAGTCCCGCTCATATGTACCCAAGGAAAGGCTGAGTGCTCTGGCAGCAGCAGGGGCTGCAGGCAGCACTGCTCCCAGCCCAGGGGCACTGCAGGAGCTGTACAGGAGCTTCACTGGAGCAAGAGGGAGGGAATCAAAAGGTTCAGTGATGCAGAAGCTCCATATGCAACAGCACAAATTGTCAGTCCACACGTATTAGGAAAAACATCTAGTTAATTAATTTCCCTAAGAAAAGATGATTTCCAGGGCTTTTCAGGGCCTGGCACTCTCGGAGCTCCACTCCCACAGCAGACGGGCGCAGAACACGCTCGGTTTGCACACAAGGGCCCATCTGTTCCACCTCCCACAGCTGCATCCAAGAGCTGCACTGGCTGGATTTGCACTGCCTCCCCCGCGGGAATGGCTTTATCCTATGGCTCAGACGAGCATGGACACTGTCATCATCACTGCTCAACTGTTTGTGCATTTTCCCTCCCTGGGGCTGAGCTCTGCCAGCTCCCCAGCCCTGAGCACAGGAGCTCTGGGCATTCAGCAACAGCTTCATTTGTCCAGTGCCATCCACATGGAGCAGCTGATAACAGGAATGATTTAGGTTTCAAAACCCAGGCTTAATCCTTGTGTGCTATAATCTCACCACAGAGCAGAACAACTGAACTGAGTGATGGTGAGGGGCAAACGACCTGCTGACCCACAGCAAGGCTTCAGATGTGGGGGTTCTTCATCCAGATGTGTGTCACACCCTAGGAGAGGCCTCAGCAGTGCCACAGCTGCCTTCCAGCTGTGACATGGAAGCAGCCCCAGTGTCCCACAGTGCCCTGGGCACCTTTGATTCCAGATTGCTGTGCTGGCACTGCTGGCTGAAGGTCACAAACACTTGGAAAAGAGCTCCCACCCACCCAAAGCCATCATCCACAGCAAACTGCCTTCAGCTCCAGGCAAGAGGCTACAATCCTAAAATCTAAGCTCTCATTCACCACCTATTTGAAGACAGCTCTATAATAACAAAGGATAAACCAGCTTTCAGTTTTGCTTCTCTCTGTAGGTATTCCCCTACAATTCTGTTTTCAGGACAGCCTTTTCCAGTTAATCCTGCCATGGACCAGAGTCACTTCTTCCCTCTCTCTTCTCAAGGGGTTTTCTGTTGAAAACATCCTGTTTTGGGAACTGGCAAGCTTTGGGTATTTGGGAATATCCTGCCTTTCCCAACCTGTCCTTGCCCTCAGTGCCAGTGAACCTGAGCAGTTTTTTGGACCCTTCTCTGGGCAGAGCAGACACTGGCAGTGTAACAATATTTTGCCTGCAGATGTTTTCACTTGGTGCAAACTCATTGCATCCCAGCAGGACACTCCTGAATACACAGAGCTACAGAGAGTCCCTGCAGGAATTCCTGCTTCCCACTCCATCTTCCTGCGGGCTCTGACAGCCCCGGCAGGTTAACACCAGACTGATGAGCAGACAAAAGCTCCACCCTGGGAGCAGCAGGGGTTATCTCTGCATCCTGCAGCATCAATCCTCCGCAGCTTAGGCTGGGGCTGGCTCATGCATAGGCTCTTCTGCCTGGAGAGGGGCTTGGGGTGACAACCTGACCCTGACCATCACCTGCCAGCACACGGGCTGGGGCCAGCACTGAGGGCAGAGAGTCCCCAGTGCTGAATCCCACCCTGAAACTCCAGTCATGGACAGCAAACACTCCCCTGCACTTTACACCCCCCTAACAGACCACCCAGGGCTATGCCTGAACGACTTCATTGGTGTTTCTTAATTATGTAAGTCTCCAAGTGCTCTGCAAAAATTAGATTTTTAATAGAACTTACTTGTTTTACTGTTCAATCAAATGATAAAATGTCTAGGGAAGGCATTGTCTTGTTTGCTATCCAACAGCTGAGCAGATTAAAGTGAGCTTTTTAAAATATTATATCAAAATAAATCTTTCTGAAAGGAATCATTAAATTTCTCCCATAGACAGCACTTGTTTTAATGCCACAGAAGGAGGCTGTAAAAGGTTTTCCATTTCTGTTTGGGTTGTTTACACTCTCCAGCGTCAGGACACGCAGATCTGAAGTGCATCCTATCGACACACACATTAAATACAACTGCTCCCAAAAATAAACCACAGCTTTGCTGCTGTCTGCCATCAGCAGCAGAGTCCAGCACGTGGGACTGGAAAAGCTGCAAGGACCACTGAGCAAGAGGAAGAGCTGCGGATGGAGACTGGCATCAGGGCAGACCTGCAGAATTCTGCCCAGAGAGAGCTTCCAGACTTCCACACTCAGAGAAAAGGGGGGGAAATCCCTCTGCAACCCCACTGACCACAGGTCAGACACATCCTTGGGGGTGCAGGGTCACATCAGCTCCTAAGAACTCCAGAAATCCTGATGGTGACAACATTAATGGCCTAGAGTTCCACAAGTGGCTCAAGTCTGTGTCATTCTGGGCTCGGGTTTCGGAATTTACTTTGATTTTCTGACACAGTGAGGTTCTACAGACCCTGTTAAGCAGCAGAAGGACTTGGAACATCTTCCAGCCTTTCCTTCTGGACAGGAAAGATGGTGGGACAAGGAGGCACTGGAGCCATTCAGGTTCATTTCCATCAGACACTGTCCTGTCCATCTGAGCCCCGGAGCACTTTAAGAGCAGGAATTAACAGCAATTCCTGCAGCACCAGCAGGAGTTACAGATGCAGGAATGTCTTTGCATGTCCAGCAATTACTGGTGCCACTTTGCTGATGTCTGGCCCAAACATCCCCCTCTTATTTCAGGCACCTTTCCCACCAGACTGCTGGGTGCAGCTCTGGGCAGTTCCTGTTAAAACCAGAGAGAGACAGAAAAAAAATGTAGCAACACAAATCAAGAGAACAGCAAAGATCTTAAAGATGTGTTTTTATTTATGAGAAAGTAAACTGGGACTTTCCACCCTGGGAAAAAGGCAGGTGAGCTTGAGGACAAGTGAACTCTGCAATGCTGAATAGAAACAAAAACCCACCACCATACAGTTCCTCATTGCACCTCCCCAGAAGTTCACACATCCTCACAGAATCCCAGAATAGCTGGCATTGGAAGGGACTTCTGGAGACCACCCAGAGCAGGTGACACATCCAGGTGTGTTTGGAACATCTCCAAAGACTCCATAACCTTGCTGAGCAGCTGTTCCATGGTTCTGCCACCCACCATGGAAAGAAGTTTTTCATCCTGTTGAGGTTTCCTCTCTGCATTGAGTCACTAAACTTATTTTTTATAAATGTTACTTAAAGCAGGCCACAGATTTCCTCCAGACTTCACAGATTTGCTGTTCCTAGTGAAGGATGAAAGTTTAGAGGAGCTGAGTTTTGACTCAGAGAAACAGAAATGTTATTAAAAAGCAACAGGGGACAGTAATTGCACAGAACAAAGTTGTTACAGGAGCACTAATACCCCGAGGTGGCTGTGAACAGGCTTTTTTCACCTACTCATCAGTGCTTAATTTTTAACTTAGTTCCCAGATCCTGCCGAATTCCTGAGGGGCTTTGTTAACTCAATATGGCTCCTGTGAAGCCCAGCTACCCACAGGGCAGGCGTTTTTAGGCTAAGACAACCAGACACACATTGTTCTTATTAAATATTTGTCCCTCTGCAGGATAGGCAAAGAAAACTTTTTAGTGCCTTCTCTGCCTAAATGAACAAATCTTCATCTCTACATAAACACCTTCAGCTCAGCCCAGACTGTCCCAGCCAGCAGCTCCAACCAGCAGCCTGGACACTCAGGACATCACCCTGGAACTGCAGGAGTGTCCATCAGTTCTGGGCCTGGGACAGCTCAGATCATCACAATTTCTTGCAATGCCTGAGCTGCACCACCTCTGGATTTAGAAATGATTTTGCAGGTGATGCAAGTGGAGCTAAGACACAAGCCCAGGAGGCAGCACTGGCAAGGCACAGCAGCCCTCAGCACCTGAGTGAGGGGCGGGCACAAACCCACAGGGACAGGAACATCAGCTCTCAGGGTACAAAGGATGCATTTCCATGGCTGGTGTGACCATGGTCGCTCTGATCCAGATGCACATCAGCCAACCAGTGGAAGGTGTCCCTGCCCACAGCAGGGGGACCCCAGGGCTGAGGGGTTTCAAGTCCCTTTGGCCCCAAACCCTGCTGTGGTGATTCTGTGACACAATGACTTCACCCCAGGGACAGCCCTGGCTTTGCAGACACTGTTCTGAGGCATTAGGTCCCCTCCTAGGGGGGCACCTGACCCTAGTCAGACACAGGTTACCACTAGGAGAGTCCATTTTACAGAGAACAGACCACAAAGCCCACACCCAGGCCGTGTCCATTCCATGGCACACACATGACTCTGTGTGTCACCTTGATGTCAAACCAGGAGTGTGCAAAACCAGAAGCAAATACACCTCACACCCATCTGCTGCTGGATTTCCAGATCCCTTTGGCAATTCCCCACAGGGATGATGTGCTCTGAACATGGCACTCAAGACCCAGAAGCGAGGCACCTGCTCCCCCTTATTTAAGTGAGGCAACCTGGCAGATTTCCCACAACGTGAAGCCAAGAAGAACATTCCCAAAAGCCCCAAAAGTGTGAATGGTGTCACCTCCCCAGAGCCTCCAACGCCAGGCTGGTCAGACACAGGAGATCCTTGGAGGACAAACGGTGCTCGCTCAGCTCCACGTGCTCCATCACTGCCAGGTGAGTGTCAGGAGAGGGCTCAGCCAGGGGAGCTGACACAGACACTTGGAGATGACATAAATAAATAAAGAGCCCATTTCCAGCCCCACTAGCTCCCCCTCTCCCTTTAAGTAGGTCACTCTGCCTGCTATGGAAATCAGCTCATCTTCAAAGCAGGTTTGTTCCTCTCCTTATCTCCTTAATGTAAGGAAAGTGCAGAGCATTGTCAGAGCAAAGGGTGATTTCAGACTAATTTAATTTATTTCTGTCACGGGTATAAATATGAAAGTGGCTGTACTTGTGAGAAAAACCAACCTGAGGCACAGAAATGAAGGACAGCTGCAAGGTGTCTGCCCCCCAGGTAGTTCTGAATGTGGCCCACAGCTACAAGCCCATGTCCCTGACAGGTAACACAATGCAAATGGAATACAAAGGCTCTTCATGACCTAGCAAGGGGAAGAAAGAAGAAAAAAAAAATCTCTCGAATTAGAATGAAAAAGCTCAAGGGACTCACATGAGAGAAGCCCAGCTTACATCAATTTCAGCCTGAAAATTAGGCCCAACCTTTTTATTCCATTAGCCTAGCACAGAGCATTCCAATTGGTACTGGCAATTGATAAAGCTCAGGAGCAAAGCCTGATCCTGGCCCTGCTGAAATCCCTGTAATGATGGAACCAGAGCTCCTTGGGTTTTCCCAGCCTCCCCACACAAAGAGATGCAGGCAGGGCCCACTCCTCAGAACAATGTGCAGGTTGGGCTGCAGGCTTTTAAACCCTACCAATGGTTTCACAGAATCCTGGAATGGTTTGGGCTGGAAAGGGACCTTAAATCTCATCTCATTGCACCCCCTGCCATGGCAGGGACACCTCCCACTGTCCCAGGCTGCTCCATGTCCTGTCCAGCCTGGCCTTGGGCACTGCCAGGGATCCAGGGGCAGCCACAGCTGCTCTGGGCACCCTGTGCCAGGGCCTCTCCACCCTCCCAGGGAACAATTCCTGCCCAATCTCCCATCCAGCCCTGCCCTCTGGCAGTGGGAGCCATTCCCTGTGTCCTGTCCCTCCATCCCTTGTCCCCAGTCCCTCTCCAGCTCTCCTGGAGCCCCTTCAAGCTCTGGAAGCACCTCTGTGTCTTCCTGGAGCCTTCTCCTCTCCAGGTGAGCACCCCCAGCTCTCCCAGGCTGGTTCCTCAGAACAGGAGTACTCAAGGAACAAAGAAATTCTTGAGCTGTGCCCATGCACTCATGGAACATGTTCCTGCTGCTCCCAGTTCCAGCCCTGGTCACTGAACAGGTGACAAGTGACACCTGGGGAGGCAAGCTCTGCTCCAAGGCAAGGCACCCCAGCTCCTTTTGGAAACTTGGGGGCCTGGCAGGATTGAGTGTGCAAAGTGCAGGAAATGCAACTGAAAACAGGAAAAGGAATCCCAGTGCTCACAGGAGGCAAATACTGGAAAGGTTTTATGTAGTGACATCTAAAAAAGAAGTCAAAGAAAATGAACCACAAAAATTTCATTATTACTTGAATGTCCCTATCAGCAATTTTGTTATAAAAAATAAACTAAAAATCAGCATTTTAAAACTCATGTAAAAAGGAAGTTCCTTAGACTGGAAAAGCTTTTGCCTTATGCACCTCTGAAGATAATCGCCTGTACAAGCTCCTGACACAGCACATGAGCAAACTTCTCCTGACTCCCAATTGTGCAACTTCAGCCTGTTCTTTTGCTCCATTGATCCAGGCAGAAGATTCCTGGATCAGCTTTTTTTCCCCTCCCCAATTTCTTGAGTTTCAACTCTTAAGGCTTTAAGCCAAGGCTCAGCATGGAGATGTGGAAAATGCCAAGGAAGGATCAGGCAAGAAAGGGAAAAATCTCTCTTCCCGTTTTAATACTTTCAGAGAGGGGAGGGCTGCAGGTCAGATTCTGCCTCCAAGAGCAGCAGCAGTTTGCCCTCTAGACTGCAGAAAGGGAGCCTGGAGCTGAAAGCAGCAGGAAATGAGCTCAGTTCAAGGTACCCACAGTAGGTGTGTGCAGGATCACACCCAACGCTCAGCACGAGGCCGTGCAGCACATCCCACCCCTGGCACCACAGCCCCTTCTGCCAAGTCAAGGAATTCTTTCACTGGATGTCAAGTAAAGAGAGTGCACTCCAAGTTTTCACTCACACTTAAGCTTCCTTAAGAGCTGAAAGTTTTAGTTCAAGACTTGAGTCCACCCAGCCCCAAAGCTCCACCCTAGGCCAAGCTCATAAGCCCTGTTACTGCCTGGGCACACCTGCCAAAAATTAAATTTAAAAAAAACATAATTGCAATATTATGGAGGCTTCTGAATTCGGAAAGGGCATGATTAATATTAATATGTATGATTTCATAATAGGCAGAAATACAGAAAATAGATAGCACTGTGTCTTAAGCCCCAGAATCAACTGGGATTTTGGCAGCACATGCTGGAGAAGACAGTAGCAGCTGTCAAATCACAGCTGGAGTTGCCTCTGCTGAAGGTGATTGAGAAATAGGATTAAGAAAAAAACCAACACAAGTAAAATACAAGGTAAAATAACACGCAAAGGGAGCAGGCAGCTCAGTTAACAGGCTTGCCTTGCCTGCAGAGCATCCCAATAGTTCTGAGTTGCTCATTTCTTTTTTCTTCAATTACAGCCCCAGCCTAATTAACACTTTATGAGTGGGGTTTTTTTACCACTTCTCTGGCTGACAACGCTGTGCAGGGGGGTCATTCATACAACACAGATGTGGTGGGGTGACCCTGGCTGGGCAACCTGGGCAAACAGACTCAGCTGGGGGAAATCACTTTATCACCCATCAAATCAGAGTAGAAAACTGAGAAATAAACCCAACTCTTTAAACACCTTCTCTAAACCTCTCCTTTCCTCCCAGGTTCATCTTCACTCCTGATTTATTCTCCCTCCTCCTCAGCACCTCACAGGGATGGGAATGGGGCTGTGGTCAGTCCATCACACGTTGTCCCTGCTGCTCCTTCCTCCAGAGGGTTTGGACTCCTCACCCTGTGCCACTGGACATCAAAAACCTCTTAATAAAGAACAGTCTGAGGTGAGCTCTTCCTGCCTACCTCCAAAAATCGCCAATACTACACAATACTGCTTTAAAAAAAAACAACTCACCAGCAGTTATCTTGAAACTAAAACAGCTGCAGCATTTAAAACATCTACTGCAAATGCAAACTACTTCGGAACATCATAATTAGTAAATGGCAAATATTAGGAGTTATGGGGAAAGGGATTGTTAAACCAGACTTTAATAGCCCAGCATCTCTTCCATTCCACGTGAAAACCCAGTCAGCACACACTTGCAGCACTTAAACCCACATTAAGAAACAAACTGCTTCATTTCTGGAGCTGTAAAAACAAAGGTTAAATATCTGCTTCAGCACAAACCCTGTAATTTTTCCACAGCAACTGTATTGTTTTGCTTTGCACAGCTAATCATACCTGCCCTGCTTTGCACCCACTCATCTCCTGAGCGAGGCTCACACTGGAATCACCAAAGCAGAACAAACTTCCAAGGACTACATTTGCCATTCAGGCTTCTGGAAGTACCTCTCCTTTTAGTTATACTTCATGTACATAAAGTAGTGAGTTGAAAAGTCCCTTTTTTTTGCGGCGAGCCCTTTTTCCACTACTTGTAACAAAATAAGCAGCTGCACACATTCAAATATTCCTGAAGCAAACCAGAGATGCCCCAGGACTGCTGCTCCTTGTCTGAACACCCTGTCCCATCCTATGCCCCATCCCTCAATTCCAAATGTCCCCACCCATCTCAGGCTCCTCATCTGCCCCTTTCTCTGCTCCCATGATTTCTCAGCCCCTTTTTTTTTTTTTTTTTTTTTTTGAGCTGCCAGTTCAATCACTCCACTCATTTTCCCTTTATAGCCACTTTTGTCCCTCCATGAGGACAATGGTGCTGGTTCTTGGCACATGGAACAGTGAATGGGCATTGCTCCAAGGCTGCCAGAGCTCCAGGAGCTCCCAGGGATGCCCAGGATGGGATTGTTGGGGTGTCTGTGCAGGAACAGGGGTTGGGCTGGAGGATCCTTGAGGATCCCTTCCAGCTCAGGATATTCTGTGATTCTTCTCAAACATCTTTCCCAGAAACGTGGACCAGATTGATGGCATTCCAGACAAACATAATCTTGACAATATCTGACCATCTCAGTCTAACTGGAAAAATTATAAACTAATTAAAGTAGCTTCTCATGCTGGAAAAGTCTGGGCAGCCAGGTCTGTAGCTTTGGGGTAAATACGGATATCCAAATCAAATTTCTTTGGAATTTCTGGAATTGGAGCTGGGTGTTTCTGGATATGCAGAGCTGGACATTCAAGCGAATTCCAGGATTTTCCAAACAGCTGCACAAAGAGCATAAATTATGCTGATGACCTCCAATGGGGATGTGATGTATAAGTTTTATTCCTTCCTGTTCTCTGTCCCCACTGCAGCCTCGCTGGCAGCCCTAATTTGCAAGGTCTGACGCTGCTCTCAGATCAGACAGCATCAGTAGGAAGGAAAATTTGTGGAAAGGACACAGCATTAATTAGTACTTGGAAGTTGAGCAACTTACTAAGAAAAAACTGATAAAAGTGTAAAATCCCATTTTACTGCCTAGCCCCTTTCATGTCTGTCAGAACAGCGATTAAACTCCCCCAGAAAGTCAGTATTGACTCAGTGCTTGACCCAAAGGCAACTCAGGTCAATATGACCTGGTCCCACTCCTCCCATGTCAGACACTGCAAGAGGCAGGAACTACCTCCAGACACTCCTGACAGGAGGTTTGAGGGGCGTCAGCATCTCCATAAATCACCTGCATGATGCACTTCACTCACTGTCCCCTCCTAACAGCACTGAGCAAACAGCCCCACATGTGAACCATTCCCCTTCATGCCAGAGAGAGCAGCTCCCTCACCCCATGGCTAAATCAGTCATTTATTTCTCCTGAGACTGAAGGTTTGTTCCTGACTTCCAACCTGAGGGGCCTGAAAACCAGACAGGTCCACCCTGTCCCTTCATCCAAATAGCCCCCACCACATCAGCAGCACCTGCTCCTCCAAACTGAAACTTCTGGTTCCCCTAGCTTGCCATAGTCCCTCTGTGTCTCCCTTTAATAATTGCTTTATTAATTGTTGGGGTGTCCAGTGCAGGGCCATGGGCTGGGCTGGATGATCCTTGTGGGCCTCTTCCAGCTCAGGATATTCTATGATTCTATTATTTCATTTTCTAACATATCTTCCCTTCACTGTAATCATCATGCAATTATTAAAGATTTAAACCAAGAGGAGTCTGAAATCCAAAAGTGACAGGAATTAATACAACTTTAGGTTTAATTCTCCCTCCACCTAATCTTTTGCTCCATTCTGCATGATTTTTATTGAGTGGTTTGGGAACAGCCTCTTTCTCACTGGTTTACAGCACCAAGTATCAGGGACGGGAAGAGGGAGAGGGAATGGCTTCATCCAGGCTCCAGCCCAGCCCTTGGAACGGATGCCCAGGAGCTGCCCCTGCCCAGGAGGCACAACTTCTGCCCTGGGCAGTGCCAGCCCTGAACAGGCTGCCCAGGGAGGGGCTGGAGTCTCCCTCAGCGGGGATCCTGCAGAGCCTCTGCACACAATGCTGTGCCCTGGGCTCGGCCATGGCCCTGCCTCAGCAGGGAGGTGGCACCAGCACCTCTGGGCTCCCTCCCAGCCTGAGCCAGTCCATGGGATTCTCTAAGGAGGAGGAAACACACCCAGCATCTCTCCTGCCTGACTTTTGCTGTTCCCACCTCCTTGATGCCAGTTCCAAGTATTTTCAAATAACCAAAACTCATCTGAAAGGTTTTCTTTGTTCTCACATCATCCCCCACATAAAAACCTCATGTCTTCCTGTCCTTGAACATCCCTTCAGTACTACATAAGGAAACATAAATCCCTAATTTATGTATTTTTCTAATATCATTCTGTGCGAGTGGTGGAACATCACACAAAACATCAGAGTTAAAACTGAGCCCCAGGCCTTTCCTGCTGGATCCTGCTGCACTCAGTGCTGACACCAGTCCCTCCTGGTGACAAGAGCAACAACTTCCAGCAAACTGAAATCCCACATTATGGTGTTTGGGCTACACTTAGCAAAGGGTAAGATACAACGTGGTTTACACCAGGATAATGGTTATTACTGTTATTGTCTTGTCAATGCAAAGAGGAAATGCTGCAATGAAACCCAGCAGAACAGGGGGTTTATGTTCCCAGCTATTTAAAGCATTTGATGTTCCAGCCCACCTCTCTGAAGGCAGCAAATACTAAAAACACACAAAGGTCAACAAAAATTTGAAATCCAATAATGAAATATAAGCAAGCTTTAAAATTCATTAAATGGCTTTTCACTTTTTTATTCTCCTCCTCTGCTTTGTGTTTGTAAAGTGTGATCAAGCAACTGCTTTGGAAGAATTAGCAGTAATTTGGTGCAAACGTGAGTGCCCTCGTGATTTAATTTAAAGTGTAATATAGGCAAAGACCCAGGAAGAGATTTTAATTGTCATTTAAAAATTAACCTTCTCACTTTACCTTTACGCTCTGAGAACAGGCACAACCACAACAAACCATTACCCTGCCCAAAATACTGAATAAGCTAATAAAGATTAAAACTAAGGTTCAGTAAATTCTGACAACCAGCAGGTAAGAAACCTTGCATGGCTCTCTGAGGCTCTGCAGCTCAAGGAAACACTCAGAATAACTCGGCTGGGGCTCTGCTGGTGTCTGTTAATCCACTGCTGATTTCTCTCTTGTAATGGCTTTCTGCTTTCTGTGTCAGCACTTAGACACCAAGGAACAGCAATCTGGATTTCCAGGGCCCACCAACACAGAAAGGCCCTGCTGTTCCATAGGGGAGATGGGAGCAAAGGAAGCCCTGTATTCCTTTTGGGTGCTGGGGAATGCAATCAGAGGGATCAAGGATGCTCAGATGCAGCATACGGCACAGCCCAGCTCTTCCCAGCCTGAGCCGTCCCCTTACAGAGCCACAGAGGTTCTGGGGACACTCACACCTCAAACAATGGCAAGTGACACAATCCAAAGGGCTTCAAACTGACAAAGGGCAGGGCTACATGGGATATTGGGAAGGAATTCTTCACTCTCACCCAGAGCCAAGGCTACCCAGAGAAGCTGTGGCTGCCCCTGGATCCCTGGCAGTGCCCAAGGCCAGGTTGCATGGGGCCTGGAGCAGCGTGGGACAGTGGGAGGTGTCCCTGCCCATGGTAGGGGTGGAACAGAATGGGCTTTAAGGTCCTTTCCAACCCAGCCCAGTCTGTGATTCTAAGTCATTTCCACTTGCACACAATAAGGGTACTAAAGGGGAGCGGGACCAAGGATTCCACTTCTCTCCTTCCTTCCTGATCATCCCATGGTGGTTTTACTGCTCTGGAATTAAATCCCCCTGTGCACCACGGCCCACCAGCTGTGAGGGAAGATGTGCTGACTGACTGTGTGTGACATGTCCCCAGAGCTCCAGAGATCTCTCATTTTCCCTGTCAGCAGGAAGAACGGTGCTCCTCACAGCAGCCTGGGTCGCAGAGCCCAGGGAGATCCCTTTTTTTAACAAATCCATTAAAGCAGAGTTCTCGGATTACTCCCACAGCAGAGACCCGGTGATGCTGTCGGTGTTTCCTGTTCCAAGGCAGAACAAGTGCTGGGACATGGCAGACAGCCCTTGGCATCGCTCTCTGGGGTATCAGGGATCAGAGTGACTCCCAGGATCACAGAACTGGGATTCATTACACAGCAAGCCTGTGCCAGGGCTAAGTATCAGATTTTAAAAAGGAAAATACAAACTGTGATTTTTATCCAACTCACCAGGAATCTTCTTCCTTTTTCAGGCAACAACTTTGCATCCCCCAAAGGACCTGAGCCGCAGAGCCCTGAGCTGCAGCCAGAACAGGCTGTGACGGCTCAGCACAGCCCTCTCCTCACAGTTTTACGTCTCATTGCATCATTCCTGCATTATTTTTAGATAACTGTCAGGGGATGTCAGCATGTGGGTCAATAGCTATTAGATTTATAGGCAGAAATAGCAAGGCTTGTAGCTATAAGGTGTAAAGCATTCAACAATTTCTAGAACAAATCTGACCGTGGGGATTGGGAGCTGGAAAATACAGTTGCTTTTACTCCCAGAACTGTTTAGGAAAAATAATCTCCGTGCTGCTCCGATACATTTCTGGAGTTGAATCACTGCTGTTGACTCACAGGAGGGTCAATACTTCTCAGTATTCAGCTTGAACAGCCCCTTGCAGACTTTGATAAGGACATCTTGCCAAAAATAAGCCTCTCTTTTAAATGTAATCTATCAGCATGCAGAATGGCCTCAGCTACACCCCACAGCTCAGGCATGTCTGAGGAGCTGGGAAGTGGCAGCCTGCCAGCAACATCTGGAGCAGATGTTCCATTTTAGGCAAAGATTAGTGGTGTGAGTCACAAAATTAGTAAAACCTCCTTGGTTACCTGAGCAGGCTCATTTCCCTTTGCTGTTGTTAACAGGTGGGTTTCTCACAGGCTGCATTTTCTGATCAGCAACACTCATGTTCTCTGCCAGGAGAGGATAAGGAGGGAGGATGGCCTGGAATGGACCAGAAGATTCCCCAAAATCCAAGCACGTGGACAGCACATGCCTGAAGCCAACTTCATCCATCGGTCCTGCTTGGTCAGGAGGGGAGATCTCCAAGACAGCAAGCACAGGACTGCTCCTCAGCAATTCCTGCTGCCATCCCAAAGGCCTTGGGGTATCCAGGATGCTTTGGGAGCCCAGCAGGGGAGAACACCATGGGCAGAGTCCTGCCCTCTGGAGTGGCAGCTGGAAGCCTCCAGGCACTGAAACATCTCTAGGTGCCCATGCTTCTCCAAATAAATCCAACTGCGAGTGTCTCTCCCTGGAGACACAATAGAACACTCCTGATCCAGACTGAGGCTTGCAAGCAGCACTATTATTCAAATAATTACAGCACCTTCCTGGGTGTTTTGTATCCCTGGGGAGATATTTCTCATAGTTGCTCAGCTAAATAGGCAGTGTAAATCTAATGTACCTTTGTGAATTCTACCAGCCAGGGAAGGTTGTTTCTCCATCCAGGGAGGCCTGAATTAATATGCAAAACTAAAACACCACTGTTGTCACTGTATTCTGGTCACTGCTGTTGCATCCCATGGATCCTGCGTTGTCTCTGCACGACAAATGTGTTACTGGCTTATTACTCATTCATTGTCAGAGTCAGGGAATATTTGGATGATGATGCCAAACAACCATCAAACCCCAAAATTATCTACCAGTTCCTTGTCAGATGGGTTGCAAACTAAATGTCATATTAATGTCTGAGCTTCCAGATGCTTCCAAATGTCTGTATTAAGCTTCACCTTTTAACTCTAGTATTTCTCTAAGAAGTACTTCCTTTATTCATTCCTTGATCAGTATCAAACCCAATTCTCAGGAACCTGCTAAGAATAATTTACAGGCAGCAGCTCTCAGGTGCCTTGAGCCTGTGCAGACCTCTCTCCTGCTGTGAGAAAGTTTAGGCTGAGAACTTCTAAAAGCAGGTACTGAATGCATAATTTTCATGATTCCTAATAATGACTATGAAAACCAAACCTGTTTGGTATATCCTAAATGTTAAAGTGGCAATTTTATCAAGTTGCTATATAATATGTAAAGGCCATCCTACATAATACAGTTATTTTCTGCTTCAGAAACATCCTGGCAGTGGGACAGACAGGGAAGCAGCATCCCAGCTGCTGTGTGACAATGATCAGTTAACACAGCAGCTACATCCCCATCCTGTTATCCCTTATCTCCACATCATCATTTCTTGTAGCAAAGGATTTCACCCACCAAGGCTCTGCTCGTGTAAAGAACTATTTTAGCTCAGTAACATCACTAAAGTTTAGGCCCTTCTGCCTACAAACAGCTTTTCCCTCCTCTCAGTTATTTACACTTCATTATTTTTCTTAATCAGGGAATTTCTTAGCATTTCAGTTAATATATTATCTACCTGTTAAAACCTTAATATTACCAGTCTGTGGGTGTAGTGCTATTACATTCGCCTAGATGCTGAAAAAAACACTTTTAGTCTGCCTTATTTACATATATAATTTCTATACTGAGTGGTTAGCTAAGTTTGTAATGTGTTTGGAGGATGATAAGTGTTAGAGCAGATAAGCATTATCTTATCCTTATGGGAAACAAATCCATGTATCTCCAAAGTGTTTTAAGTTAATTAAGTGCCACTTTACAAGGATAGCAACACCGTGCTGAGGCTGTGGTGCAGTGTCGGCCTCCATGTCCATATGCAACCCTCCCAAAGTTAATTTCCTAATTGGATAAGCAGATGAGAGCACAGCCAGAACACAGGAGGCTGCTGGCATGCACTTGGCCATACCTCAACATGTTCACATTATTCCACGTGCAAAAGCACAGATGCAGGCTGCATTAAAAAATGAACACAGGCTTATTTAACCCCCAAGGAATGTAAAGTTCCTTTTCAACATTAACATTTGGTAAAAGCAGCTGTTTAATCTGTGCATTTCTTTAGCACACAGGAAGAAACCCTCTCTGTTCGCCCCTCTTCTGGCCAGCTTCACTTCAGCATTCCTTCATCACTGCTCTCTCTTTTACAACAATTTGCAAAGAGCTTTAATTCTCCTTAATCTTATATATCAAGTTGAATGGGGCTTGGAGCACCCTGGGATAGTGGAAGTTGTCCTTGCCCATGGCAGAGGGCTGGAACTGGGTGATTTTTGGGGTCCCTTCCAACCCAAACCATTCTGTGATTCTATGACCTGTTGAGAGACCACAAAATAAAATTTAACAGAAGAGCTCTGGATGAGTCAGCCATGCCCTTCTGTTCTCTGTCTTTCCAGTATTTAGCTTGAAGTTCAGACTTTCTGTACTAGTTTTTCACACTGCTCAGGTTGATGCCACACCATTCCTGTCACGTTGGCTTCCAGCAGCTGAGCATTTATTGGAGTCAGCTGCTGCTGTGAATCCACCCCTACCCACCAGTAACCAAAGCACCAGAGAGGGAGTTTCCAGGCTTCACACTGCTTGGAGGCTTTAATCCAAGAGCCAGACCTCTGCTGGACACAGAGGCTGGAAGGTGGCTGCCTGGGAGGTTCCTCAGGTCCCCAGTGAGCAGCACAGGTGTCCTGCTCACATCTTTTCCAGATGCTCAGACAGGGCAGGTACAGGGAATGGCTGTACCCAGGGTTTGTTGAGAGCTTTCTCCCTCCTGCAATCCCTATTTTCCAATGGCAGCACCATTTACTGGCCCATCACCCTGACAGGGTCTCACAGTACCTTTGGACACTGGGCACAAACACCAGCTTTCCTCAAGCCATGTCACTCACCCTCCAGCCACTGGGATTTCAAAGCTTGGACCACCTTTGCTGTCTCTGGGTCCTATAAATGCCCAATATCTCATATTCCTCATAGACATCAATGGGTTCCTACATTAGCCCCAGAGGAATGGGATGAGCTAATGGGAAGACTTTGCCCAGCACTTCCCAGGAAGCAGCACATGGTTCCTGAAAATGCTGAGTGCTCCCTTCTGAGCCTCTGCTCCCTTCAGCTCCTCACCTGGTCACACAGCACAGAAACCCACTCTTTGTAAACACAAACTGGAAAGTCCATTTGTGCAAATCTCCATAAAGTTGGAAATAAGCTGGATCACAATTTGTACTCACGTAAATGTCAGCACATAAAAAACCAAGCTTGGATCAAAAAGACAAGATTTAGTTAATACCCAGAGTAAAAGACACACATTCCTTTCTGACCTTCATTAGCTTTCTCTGGACATTTGCTGGACAAGAGAATTCCATCCATAAAAGGGACTGCAGAAATTAAAAATCCCCTGAACTCCCAGATCAGTGCCTACACATACAAAGCCCTCCATTCCACAGGGCACCCTCAGACCTCTGTGTGTGGGAGCCATCAATTAGAGATCAGCAAAGAGCAAATCCCACACTACCTGTTCAACAAGTTAAAGAGCAATAACGAACTTTTAGAAAGAACAAAGCAAATGTACAGATTAGGCCACATTTAGGACAGTTCTTCTTGCCCAGTGAGGAGTAAGAGGGAGCCTGCTGTTATTTCCAGAACAGCATGGCAAACAAGCACCATTCAGAAAGAAGGATTGTGTCAAATCTCTCCTTTCCCAGAGCCAAAGCAGTGATGTTTACCTTGTTTTTATGGCCAACCTTTACAGAGATAAATAAATACACACACATAAAACATGAGGGCTGCTGTACCACCAAGAGCTGCTATTTCAAATATGCTTTACACTATGTGACTCACAAACCAAACCCACAGCAATAGTATGATCAGATTGCTCATTTTATCTATACAGAATTGAGCTTTTGAAGATATTCAGGTTTTTAAAGATGGTTTCAAGTCCCCCTGAAATCCAGCCAAGTTCTATAATGCGGGAGAAATCCATAGCTGGCTGCACTCAGACTGGGTTGTAGCTTCTCTCTTTGGCCAAACACTTCCCTGTGAGGTGCAGGCTTTTCCCTTGCAGCCCTATATATAATACTTTTCTCTTAGGTTGGAAGATAAAGCTGGGGGTGTGTGTTCTATTGACATCTGTCAGAGCTGGGGCAGTTCTCTGCTGTTCATGGGGCAGTTTTCTTTATCTCTCCCACAGCCAATCCTCCCTCCAGGAGATCTCTGCTGTTCATGGCCACTGAGTGTCCCTGCATGGCTGAGAAAATTCCATCATCCCATGGGGAGATGCTCTGCCCAGGGGAGGAGCCGAGCATTCCTACCTGGATCCAATCTGACCTGGGAACAGCACAGCAGCCTTTGCCCACTGCATTCCCAGAGGAGCAGCTTTCTTCCCCACTGCATTCCCAGAGGAGCAGCTTTCTTCCCACTGCATTCCCAGAGGAGCAGCTTTCTTCCCACTGCATTCCCAGAGGAGCAGCTTTCTCCCCACTGCATTCCCAGAGGAGCCCAGGCCCATCTCCCCCAGCCCTGGAGCTCCAGAGGAAAACTCCCCCCTTGTGCAGGATCCTGCTCCAGCAGAAGCACAGCTGGCACTGCAGGAGGGCTGAGCCACCCTGGGATGGGACTGCTGCCACCTCCCTGACCCACGGGGGGTCAGCTCCTATTCTCACTCTGACAGTGGTTTGGGTTTTTTTGTACTATTGCATTTGTATTTTTATTTTTCCTACTAAAGAACTGTTATTCCCATTTCCATCTCTTTTCCTGAGAGCCCCTTAATTTCAAAATTGTAATAATTCAGAGGGGGGGTTTTACATTTTCCATTTCAAGGGAGGCTCCTGCCTTACTTAGCACACACCTGTCTGTTCAAACTGAGACAACTTTATTCCATCATTTTGTAGCTGCTTAACCGTATGTCAGAGTTTAAGTGAAACATGACCTTTGAGAACTAAGAGAGAATTCTCATCTCTCAGTGTGTCGTCGTGCAGTGTGCCTGAGCTTGGCCCAGAGCTGAAGTGGGGTTTCTGAGGCACCAGCACAAAACTGCCCACACAAAAATCGAAGAGAAGTAGTGAGCTCCTATTTGCACACTTCCAGCAGGCAGGAGATTTTAGGTGTTCCTCAAGTGCCCAGGGTGAACGCTTATCTAGGCACAGAAAATTCCTGGCAGGAAATCCAATCCTGCTGCTCCTCATCCTCAGCCCCGGGGGCTGTCCCAGTGCCCCTGACTGTTTCCTTTCAGTGCTGGTGGGTGGGGATGGCCCCCCTACATCTTACTGCAAAGCCCAGCCCTGCTGAAGCACAGCCCACAGCCACCCCTCAGAGCACTGAGCTTCTCTCACAACCACATGTACCAAATATACACTTGACCCAAAGTTACATAAGCGCCGTGCTAGAGCTATTTTTTAGCCAGACTGATCAGTGCTGCTATAAATCACCCCAGGATGCAGAGGCCAGACAAGATGTCACATTTATGTGCTCAGCTTTCTGCCTGCCCTGAGAAAACATTTGTGATATACCAACATATCTATTCCCTCTCTGCCTCCCCTGGTGTGTAGGTGCATGACTGCTGCTCAGCTCTGAGCAGGCTCCAGACAGCGCTGCCCGTGCCCACAGCAGCCTGGGGACAGCACTGACCTGCCCCTGCCCCTGCAGCTCCTCTCACCAGCCCAAGCCACCAGCGGGGCAGGGCAGAGCAGGGAGCCCCAGGTTAACCTGCACAGAAGGGCAGTAAGTGATAACCCCAGCTCACCGTGTGTCTGCAGGGATGGCAGACTGCTGCATGATCGTGTCCTATCCTGGTCCAGAGTCCTGGAATAAGGGCTCTTATCTTGAGCTGCAGTTATTGCCCAAGTAACTGTCTAAATCCTCCTGGAAACTTCTGCCCTGGCAGGATCCAGGAGCAGGCAATTTCACAGTTTGATTGCAAATAACATTCAACTTCCTACCTTATTCCTCACGCTTCTCCTCTGTTTATCGCTCACCAGTGCTGCTTCAGCATCTCACGGTGCCAGGCACAGGCAGGACAGGTGTCTCATGCAAGTGTATAAAGTCGGAATATCAGTAACACTTTCCTCCTCCTCTGAGTGCTCCAGTGCTATCCCCAAAGCCACTGCCCGAGCCAAGTGCTCCAGGAAAGCCACGCTGCCTCCCTGCACCTGCTGCTGCTCCTGGGTGCACAGTGACACCAGCTACAGCTCAGGCTCAGCACCGAGACACAACACACCAGTTCCTGGCTCAGCACAGCACCATATTCCAAACTCTGAGAGGGAATCACACTGACACTGCCAGAACACCAACTCTGCTCATTCCAACACACAGAGACTTGCAGGGATTAAACCTACGGAGATTGAAAGCAATAAGCAAGACCCTTGATTGAAATTACACCCCCAGTTGTGAATCTGTGGGGAACAGCTTTAAAAAAAACAGCTTCCACCGTGAGTGTTTTAATTAGATACCTCACCTAGATTTCTTACATCTTTACAATGTGTTTCTCTATCCTGCACAGCATCTTTAAAATTCCCTTTCTACGTCTCTTAACTACTGAACCTGGTGAGATTTTAATAGAAATCCCTTTTCTGTGCTATAAAGAGAAGCATTACTTGAGATTTTAATTAGCAGCTGTCAGTGCTGAGCCATAGGAAATACTGAATAGTTTGCTTAACTTCTTAGAGAAAGTGCCTTTTGCTTTCTGACCTTCTGCACTGAAATGATGCAACACACTTGAGCCATTTGAAAACTCCTTTTCCAAACCCAGCTCTGTGGGAGTAAAAGCCATTCCCCCGATCGATACACCCTGCGCTGCTCCAACCCATGTTCACCCGCCGCACACCCGGCTCGTTTGATGCAGAAATCGTGCCGCTGTCATTTTCTGACCGCTGCTATAAATCTGAAACGCAGCATTCTGTTATTACCGTTTCCTTCCATCCTGTGCAAGGTACCCCGAGCTTTAGACACACACAGAACTTGGAAATCAGATGCTAAATCGATTCAGTCTGTTGAGACTCCGTTTGCACACCAGCAGAGGGGAGAGCAGGGGTCCGTCATGCAAACTTCGGGCAAGGCGGGCACCTGCTCCGAGCCTCGATTCACCATCACCGACCCTACCCCGAAAGCATTAAAGAGCAGGAGAACTGTTCCTACCATTCAGCTGCCTGTAGACTATGTCTTCTAGGAGCGAGAGCCTCTTCAGCACTGCATCCTGGATGGAGCTGGCGCCGTGGGCTGTCAAGTTGGCCACTTCTGCCCTGGGATGGATGTCATGGTAGGAGTCGCCGCTCTTGGTAGTGATGGGTCTGCACTTGGCCAGGAAGAGGACGAAGCCAGCCACGGCGATCAGGTTTAACACCAGCAGGACTTTGACTCTCCTCAAAGAAGCCATCAAACTTCCCGAGGGGCCCCGCCAGCCGCCGCGCTGCCGGCAGGGCTATGGGAGCGGGCCGGCGGCCGCCCGCCGCTGCGCGCACATCGCGGGGAGCGCGCCCCGGCCGGCCCGGCTGGCCGCACGGCCGCGGCGGCGAGCGGAGCGGGAGGGCTGGCGAGTAGCGGCACCGCTCGCCCAGGCGCGGCGAGCCCGCTCGGGACTATGACCCCGCAGAGGAGGCGCGGCCGGGGCCGCCCGCCCCGCTCCGCCCGCCGCGCTGCCGCCGCCGCCGCAACTTCATGCCCCGCGCAGGGCGGCCGCGCCGGGGCTGCGGAGCGGCCGCGGGGCCGAGGAGCCCTGCGGCAGCAGCGGCGGCAGCGCCGGCATCAGCGCCGGCATCAACGCCCGGCCCCCGCCCGCCTCCCGCCTCCGCCGGCCCGCGGGGGGAGCGCGGCCGCTGCTGCGCGGCGCGGGCCGAGCCGGCGCCCCCTGCGCGGGCGGAGCGGGGCCGGGGGCGGGCGGGGGCGCGGGGCGCCCGCCCCTCACGGCGCCCGGGGAGGGGGCGGCACGGCGGCCGCGGCGGAGCCCCCGCCCCGCGCAGCGGCCGCGCAGGGCCGGCGGCTGCGGCAGAGCCCCCGCGCCTGCGGAGAGCGGCCCCGCCGCCGCCACAGCCCGGCATGGCGGCCCGAGCGCGGCCCGGGGCCCGGGGGCTGCGGCGGCGCCGAGCGGGCAGCGCGGCCGGGCGTGGAACCCCCGGCCCTGAGGGATGGGGAGTGCCGCGGCCGGGCGGGGATGGGGAGCCCGGGGTGCGGAGTGCCGGGGCGCCCGGGCCGTGAGGGGATGGGGAGCGCCACGGCCGGGCGGGGATGGAGAGCCCGGGGTGCCGGGGCCGTGCGGGGATAGGGAGCACTGGGTGCTGTAGCCGTGCGGGGATGGGGAGCGCTGGGTGCCGAACCGTGAGGGGATGGGGAGCGCTGGGTGCCGGGCAATGAGGAGATAGGGAGCGCTGGGTGCCGGGTCCTGAGGGGATGGGGAGCGCTGGGTGCTGTAGCCATGAGGGGATGGTGAGCGCTGGGTGCTGTAGCCGTGAGGGGATGGGGAGCGCTGGGTGCCGAACTGTGAGGGGATGGGGAGCGCTGGGTGCCGGGCCATGAGGGGATGGGGAGCGCTGGGTGCTGTAGCCGTGAGGGGATGGGGAGCGCTGGGTGCCGGGGCCGTGAGGGGATGGGGAGCGCTGGGTGCTGTAGCCGTGAGGGGATGGGGAGCGCTGGGTGCCGGGGCCGTGAGGGGATGAGGAGCGCTGGGTGCCGGGGCCGTGAGGGGATGGGGAGTGCGGGGCTGTAGCCCTGAGGGGATGGGGAGCGCTGGGTGCTGTAGCCATGAGGGGATAGGGAGCGCTGGGTGCCGGGCCATGAGGGGATGGGGAGCGCTGGGTGCTGTAGCCGTGAGGGGATGGGGAGCGCTGGGTGCTGTAGCCGTGAGGGGATGGGGAGCGCTGGGTGCTGTAGCCGTGAGGGGATGGGGAGCGCTGGGTGCCGGGCCATGAGGAGATAGGGAGCGCTGGGTGCTGTAGCCATGCGGGGATGGGGAGCGCTGGGTGCCGGGCTGTGAGGGGATGGGGAGCTCTGGGTGCTGTGGCTATGAGGGGATGGGGAGCGCGGGGCTGTAGCCGTGAGGGGATGGGGAGCGCTGGGTGCTGTATCGGGCAGAGATGGGGCCGTTCGCGGTAACGCGCTCGGGCTGCTCGGTGTCACAGAAAGTTGGAGCCCCCGGGGCGGTGCGTGCGCCTCTCCTGCGCTCTTCTCCCCGTTTTCCCGGGTGGCACCTTTGTCGTCTTTCCCTGCCCTAGCACGGAATGGCAAAGGAAGCATCCTGCTTCCCCAGGCTCCTCCGTGCCGGAGCAAGGGAATGACTTCAGAGCTGCCACTAGCAAGGATCGCCTGTACCTCAAACCCTGACATGAGGTAAAGTGATAAACATCATAAACTACAGTTCACATCCAACGTTTTAATGCCATAATGCTGAATCTTCTCATGAGGGCACAGCCACTGCTGAAGAACCCCAGTAACCCTGTTTTCCAAGCTTTATCCATGTGCTTTTATGTTCACCCTGCTTTTCAGAAGGATGGCACCAACAGGCATGAGAAATTCAAACAACCTTGAGCCATTGTATCCTACAAGGCAACTTTTCAAAAGGTAAGAATAACCCCTCACATCCTAAAGCCATAATTAAAAAAAGAAAAAAAAAAAAATCAATGCCATGGAAACAAACCTAAAATTGCCTCGGAGGATTTGGAGTTTTAATGTCTTAGCTGCACATTAAGTCTTTCATGGCTTGTATGTTTCAGACCCAGGATCCTGCTACAAATCTGTAGAAGAGACAGGCACATTACTCATAGTCAGACCCTAAAATACTCTGGTCAGTCCATCATCCGCTAAGGTTCAAGTTAAGAGGGTGAAAATGGGAATTATTTGCATGACATAGAGCTAGAAATACCTCACAAACTGCTGAAAACCAGCTTTTGGCAGGCACAGAGGGGAAGCTGGTTTGGGGGTTCTATAGGGGTGTTTTGGCACACAATAAACAGAAGGTTTGTTTCCAAAGCTGACAACTGAGATTTTTTCTTCTCTATAAATAAAAGCACTTTTTATTAAACAAATAAACAAACACCACCCAACTTGGCAGAGTAGTTTACCAAAAAGGGAAACCACATGGCTTTTATTGTCAGGAGCAGAAATATTTGTGCAAACAGAAAAGTACCTGCTGCTTATTCTGAAGCAGTCTGGGATAAAGACTCATTCCCGTTGTTCTCATTACCACTGCTCCCACTGAAGTCAGGCTGGTGTATTACACAGAAGCAGCAAGATCTATTTTAATTATAAACCAGTTTGGAAAAAGCTGGATTTACAGGCTTTTGGCACATGGCTGTTACAGATGATCCCAATGGAAGAAAAAAAATAATCTCAGGATCTTAAAAAAGAGAATGCAAAGATTTGAAGCAGCTTCTTGCTGAAGGAGAAGGCGAGCATTTCTGCCACCACTTCCCCCAAAAAAGGAGCAGAATTAAGTGTCCAAAAAACAGGAGGGAGGGGGAAAGGCTCAAGTCCCCTTAGGGTGACACATGGCTACAGGGCACCTGGCACCCATGAGTGCGGGGTCCTGGGGAGGACAGCACAGCAGGAGAAAATAAAGATGTCCAAAAACTGCAAGGAAAAAAAAATCTGTGTGGGAAATAACATGAGAGCTAAAAAGTCAGAATATACATGAGCCAAGAGCTCCCCTGCCCTGTCCACTTGTAAAAGCTCCCCAGGTTTCTGTTGCTGCTGCTGCTGTTGTGTTAATTTGGGGAGAGGCAAGCAGCAGACTCTGAAGCTGTGCTGGCTGACAAGGATCCCATCAGCTGGGACTGTCCCCAGCCCAGCTACACCTCCTCCAGCACAGCTGGCCCTGCTGCTGAGCTCAGGGGCAGCTGGGCAGTGCTTCCCTTTGCAGAACTGCTCAGGGAGCCAGCCTGAGGAGAAGCTGAGCCCCTTCCTGAACTGGTTTGGAGCATTTCATGTCCCTCAGGCCCCTTCTGCCGTGCCGCTCTCTGCAGCAGCAACAACTTTCCCTTCATTTCGTTCACTTGGGAGGAGTTATTTCAGTTTTGTTCAGCTGTACTCCAGTCACTTCTGGCCTGAGGAGACCAAGCAAACCCCAGAGTATTCACACCAAGCATCACATCCCTTCAGTGTGTCCTGAGAACCACCCTCAGCACGTTCTGAACAAGGCTCAGCTCTCTGGGACTGCCAAGGAGCCAAGTGCCACCTGTGTCACCAGACCTGCAGAGTTATCCACAAACACATCCCTCTGTACCTCCCCTGCAGTAGCAAGGGAGAGCAGAATGCTTCAGATAACAACAAACATCAAAGGGTCCACTGAATCAGAGATTCACAGCATCACCAAGGTTGGGAAAAACCTCCAAGGTCATCCAAGTGCAAGCATCAACCCAGCCCCACCACCCTGTTCAGCACTAACTCCTGTCCCCAGATGCCTCACCCACATGTTTTTGGAACACTTACAGGGGTGGTGACTCCACCTGGCTGTGGGCAGCCTGTGCCAGGCCCTGACCGCCCTCTCAGTGATGAAATTTTCTTCATATCTCATTTCACTTCCCCTGGCACGACCTGGGGCTCTTTCCTGTCACCCTGCCCTGCAGATGGACACCAACAGGACATGGCTGTAGGCGACCAGGAAAAGTTCTGCTTTGTGGAATTCCAAGGCCTGAGAGCAGCTCCCCCACCCATATTTCCTTTGAGCTTTGCACCCCCAGAACCCTGAACTAAATTTCAACAGCAAATACAAAATGATCACTTGAAAAGGTCTGTCAAGACTCAACTCTCTAAATCAGAGTTCAACTGAGGCATAGCTCAGCCTCCACTGGAGAGGTTGAAGGTTTTTTCCTTCTATTTTTTACCTTTTTTTACCAGTTTCATTACATTCCTATCAAGAATTTAAAAAAAAAAAAAAAAAAAGATTGAAACATTGTTACTAAATGGAGAACAAGAACTAAAGGATATGTATCAGTATCAGGCAGAGGAGATCAGTTTGCATGTCTAATAGAAAAATTCTATTTTTGCCCATTCCAGTAGAGTTCTGTGAACAGCACACTCACACACTTTTCAAGTGCTAGCCAAAATAATTACTTCTCTCCTTTTGGGGGGGAGGGGGGGGTGGAATCCACTAAATCATGAATATTCAATGGATTGGTTAATGTCATAGTAATGCTTTAGCTGAAATCTTTGCTCCTTAAAATACAGCCAACACGAGCTGCCAGTTAGAAGAAGAATTAAAAATACAAAAATAACTGGATCTGCAGAAGCTATCACCCCCCAATTGCTTCAGGAGTGTGTGATGGTAGCATGATACCATGACAGATCTGGGGCAGACTGTCTTCACAATCTGGGAGATGTAAAACAGGCAGGAAAAAATAGTTTCTGTTACTCACTGGAGCTACTGCCAGTGCTGGGGGTTCTCCAGGGCAAAGGTGCCCTCAGCACCAGCTGGGTCCTCACCCTGATGATCCCTGGGTGCACCCAGTTACGCTTCCAGCCTTGTACCACCAGCTCAAAGGGAAAAACAAAAAAAAAAAGTTTGGGTCTATTAGCTAAATTTCTTTGAATTGCATAAATGAGCCTTTTCATAACCAAATTCCTGTATGAAAACAGTGATCTGCAAAAGAAAAAAAGAAAACAAAAACAAAAAAAAAAAAAAAACCAAAGAAAGAAACAAAAAACCAAACAGCCAAACAAAAACCTTCAGAAAAGGTTCCATTTAAAGCTATTTTTCTTTCCTCAAAGTCTGAGAGTTCTGGCTGGAGTGCTGGGAGTGCAACTGCATTATTTCTTTACTTTCAGGTGGTGCTTGGGAGTTGTATCTTCCCTTTTTTCTCTCAGGCTCTCAAGAATTCCTGGTTATTCAGCCTCAATTTTGTTGCTTTGTCACCAAAACCACCTCTGAGAAAGCCACATGTTCATCAGGTAGATGAATTTAAGACTCCATGTTGCCTGTGAATTCTTTGGTTTTCCCACTGGAGTTTTCTCCATGTGGAATCTGCTCCCTGCAAGGGTCACCAACATCACTGTGAGGCCTGGGCTGGTGAAAGGAGTAAAGCTTGTATAGAAAGATGTTTTATCATTTTCAGAAGCTGATATTCTGAAATTAATGGTTCACTCTGCTCTCTCAGAGTCATTTCTGACATACTTCAGGCACGTATTTAACATCAAGGAGTGAACCCTTTATCCCCAGCCTTAACATTTTTCTCCACTATGGGAACAGCTAATGCACAAAAGTAACTTTCCTCAGTGTTATCTTCAAAGTTGGGAACATATTTAGTTGCACATTACAATAACTCCATTCATATTTCATGAATTTTTAAGTTCAGCCTGTGAACATGGACAGCTCATCACTGATACATCAGGGAAATGCTATAAAAAAACAAGCAACTTATTGTGCTTTTAGCATATGAGATTGCTGCATGGTTCCCTCAAGGATATTAAAAAGATCTGGGGTATGGTTATCAATAAATATCTTTCAGGATCAGCATTTATAAAGCTTCTAGAATGGCTTCAGCTTTTGACTGACTTCAGAAATTAAGGAAATTACTTGCAAAAAGCAAAATCATAGCTTAAAGTCAACTACTCTTCAGTTTTGCTGCTTTGAACTTTAATATTCATCTTGATGACCAGAACCTATTTCTTAAATAATTTTATTATTAGAGCTGGTTTGAAAAGCTTCAGCCTGTTTCTTGAAAAACAGGAGGGAAGGGAGAAGAGCAAGAGGAGCAAATTTATTGGAATTTTGATAAATCATCGAAAAATCAGAAAATCCATTTTAAATACTGACTCCTTGTATCATTAGAAAATAAATTCTCACTTATTTCTTTTTTATTACAGAAGATACTTGCATAGTCTAGGTTATTTCAGCACCCAATCATCACCCAATAGTCCTTGAGCCAGGGAATGCCATTTGCTGGTTTGTTATATCAGCAAGCAAAAAGATACATGTAGGTACTTGTAGACCTTTGGGAAAAAAAAAAAAAAAACAACACAGAATCCCAGAATAGTTTGGGTTGCAAAGGACCTTAAAGCCCCTCCAGTGCCACCCCCTCCATGGGCAGGGACACCTCCCACTGTCCCAGGTGATCCAAGCCCTGTCCAGCCTGGCCTTGGGCACTGCCAGGGATCCAGGGACAGCCACAGCTGCTCTGGGCACCTGTGCCAGGGCCTGCCCACCCTCACAGGGAACAATTCCTAATTCCCAATATCCCATCTACCCCTGCCCTCTGGCAGTGGGGAGCCATTCCCTGGAGGTTAAATTCCCAAGAGGTGACACAAAGGACCCAGCCAGGACCGAAGCCTTTAGGAGCCTTCGGGACATGAGGTCAGTTTGTCACCAGACCCTTGAGCCCCAGGCTGACACACTCAGCTGCTGGGCCACGCCTGTGGGGAGCAGGGAAATGCTGAAAATCCCAAAGTCAAATTGCACCATCCCTGTTCCTATTAAACTCCTGACTGCCTTTCCCATGACTGTCACAAGGGCAGGTCTGCCACTGCAGCCAAGACAAAGCCCAGAACTCAATATCCAAAGCCCAGAACTCAATATCCAAAGCCCAGAACTCAATATCCAGACAAAGCCCAGAAGTCAGTTTGTTTGGATGGAGGAACCTCTCGGGGCTCAGCTGTCTCCCCAAAAACCTGTTCGTGCTTTCTGGAGCAATCTGGCCTCTCCCACCTCAGAGGAGAGCCCAGAAATGGAGTGTCCCTTCTTGGCTGCTGCTTGAGCTCTGAGGACCTGCTGGATGCTACAGCTCATGCTCAAGAGGGACAACTTAGCCCCTGACTTACAGCAAGTATTCAAGGCTCAAAGCCTTTTCTGAACCCTCCATGGCTCTGCCCATGCTCCTGCTCCCCCCAGCAGGACCATGCTGGGCAGGACGAGAGTCCAAAGTCACAGAGACTGCACTGAAGGTACAAATCCAGGGCTTGGCCATGTTGCAGCCAGAGATTCCAATGGAAAACTGACCCCCTTCTTTTATTCCTTATCCATGAGAACCCTCTGTGTGTCAATCTCAAAATACAGAGACTGTTGTATTAAAGAAAGCAAACTAAATAAAACAAAACTAAACTAAACTAACTTTTACAAGCCACTGTGCACAAATCCTTGCCTGCTTATGTCTTTTCATGTAATTCTGCTTTTGCAGTACTTGGATGTCTCTTGCACTGTGCTTAAACTGTATCCCAGCCATGCCAGAGTAGTGTTTATCCTGCTGTGGTTCTGAATGGTGGGGTGGCCATCTGCAAATAATACACTGCTTTAACCCAAAACATTTAAACTTCCCAATAAAGAGGAACCACAGATGGCACAACTGCTTGAAAAATGCCAGTATGAACTGTATCACACTGATTAAACATCACTGATTGACACCAATAAATTCTTGCTACAGAATTTAGAAGATGCTTCTCATAAAAATTTCAAGAGGTATGCATCCCAGCAAAAACAGTAATTCAAATCAGTTATGAATATTTAGAAAAGCAAGTAGGTCAAGAAACAGACATATATGTGTTTACACTCTGAGTTAAACAACTGAACTTCCCTCTCAGGCATCCTTTTGTTTTATTTTGGGAATCTTTATACGAACTGTCTTCCCAGTTCCCAAAACACACCAGGTGCCTGTCTCAGTAAAACCTCCCAGGTGCTGTGTATCCTTGTGGAGTTCAATGAAAGGTGCAGTGGGAAAAACAAAACCAATTTGGATTTTATCTCAGATTTGCTGTTGATTCATTGGTTGTCTCCAGGCAATATGCCCAGAGCTGAGTTTTCAGGGTAGTCATAGAGTCATAGCATGGCTTGGGTTGGAGAGGACCTTAAAGCTCTTCTCGTTCCACCCCTGCCAGGGCAGGGACACCTCCCACTGTCCCAGGCTGCTCCCAGCCCTGTCCAGCCCGGCCTTGGGCAATGCCAGGGATCCAGGGGCAGTCACAGCTGCTCTGGGCACCTGTGCCAGGCCTTGTAAATCCTCTCTGCCCACCTTCCCTGTCAGCTCTCTCAGCTTTTCCTAACAACCCTCCATCCCTCTGATCATCTTGTCCGTCTTCTCATTGAGAAATATGCAGACACTCAACTGAAGGCTGCAGCTCCAGAGTGGCTGCACAGCCTGAACTCCTCAGCTCAGCACTGGTGCAGAAACAGTACCAGCCACAGGAGAGTGCTTGCTTTGGGAGGTGGGGTCCACAGAACTGCCAATCCCACTGGGGAAGCCCCCAGAAGAAGCTCTTTTGAGGTAGGAGTCTCCTTTTTACTGCAAATATTCTTAGCTGGGGAGTTATTCACAGAGAAGCCTGTCTCCCCCTCTTGTTTAATGTTTAGGAGGAACTGCAGTAGGAGATTAGGGATAAAACAAAGCAGAGTTTTGGCTGGGATGACAAACCAGGGGAGGCTGAGCTTGCTCCACTCCCACCAGGCACTGGATGGTGGAGCTGCAAAGGAAAGCAGATCCCAAGGCTCAGTCAAACCTGTGACTTCCTCCATCAAATGAAAACTGGTGCAGTTTCATTCAAAAAATATTCAAAAAATAGGCTGTGATTTCTCCCCCACTAGAGAAACAGGCTTCAAGCACCATTCAGTGCCCAGGCCCAGCCCACCATGTCCCAGTGACAGACGGCTCCAGCCATTGCCAGGTACAAACATCTCCACCCCATTGAACAGCTGAGCCTTGATACCTCACAAGTACAAATTGGCTGTTTTTGTATAGCCTGAGCAGTTACTCAGCTACCCTGAAGGGATTGTTCTTAGCTTTGAAGATTGCTGCTTTCATTTCAGAAGAATGGCCAGAAAGATTTTCCATTTTCTTTCCAACAATAGCAGTTGTTGTGGGGGAAGGATATAACATGTTTAAGGAGGCAGGGAGAGAAAATGATGTGCTGGACCCTGCCTCTGAAATACTTCTCCTGGAAAGATATACATTTCCATCTAGGGCTGAAGGTCTCATAGAGTAGCTTTTAAAGGGAAAAAAGCTGTGCTGAGCCCATCCAATATTCCATTCTCTGGTCTATCTCATCACAGCACTTGGGTGTTTCCCTTTCTCCCCATGCAACAGAGGAATAAAATATTATGGAGAGATTCGTCCCAGTTGTACCCACAGTTTGCAAGGGTGCACAAAGCAGGGGTGTCCTTCCTGAGCCTGCCCTCCCCCAGCAGTGCTCTGCCTTTGCCTTGCCCTGCAGAAGCCACCTGGGAGCAATGGATGCACTCCCAAAGTCCTGCTTTTGCACTGCCTCAAATCCCAGAATCATAGAAGAGAATCCCAAAATGGTTTGGATTGGAATGAACCTCAAAGCCCATCCAGTGCCACCCCTGCCATGGCAGGGACACCTCCCACTGTCCCAGGCTGCTCCAAGCCCTGTCCAGCCTGGCCTTGGGCACTGCCAGGGATCCAGGGGAAGCCACAGCTGCTCTGGGCACCTGTGCCAGGGCCTGCCCACCCTCCCAGGGAACAATTCCTGCCCCATATCCCATCCATCCCTGCCCTCTGGCAGTGATGGAATGGCAGTGGGAGCCATTCCCTGTGTCCTGTCCCTTCATCCCCTGTCCCAAGTCTCTCTCTGCCTTTCCTGTAGCTCCTTCAGGTCCTGCAAGACCACAGTTAGGTGACCCCAAATCTTCTCCTCTCCAGGTGAACATTCCCAGCTCTCCCAGCCTTTCCTCCCAGCAGAGCTGCTCCATCCCTCTGCTCACCCTGGAGCCTCCTCTGGGCTCCTCCAGCAGCTCCAGCTCCTGCCTGTGCTGGGCCCCGGGCTGGGGCACGCTGCTGGTGGGGTCTCACCTGGGCACAGCAGCACAGGGGCAGAACCCCCCTGCTCAATCTGCTGCCCATGCTGGTTTTATCTCATCACATGAAAAAATCAGGGTTGACTGACATCTCTCCAGTGGATGTCATTCTTCAGTGCTGCTGCTCCCAAGGACATGCTCAAGGTCTGGCAGTGATTTGGGCTCCCCCACTCTGGCTGTTCATTGTCTTAAGGCAAATATTCCTCCAGTAAAGCAGTTCTGCAGCACTTAAAAACTTTGGCTGGCTGGCTCCTCAGTCTGGGCAAAGTGATTCCTCCTGCAGTCATTCCTGCAGTCATCCCTCCTCACCCCAGCACTTCAAAGGCCAATGGAACATCAGAGGGACACACTGCAGTGCTTTGTTTTCCTCTCTCCTTAACTGCTTTTTTAGCATTTTAAAACACAGTGCGCTCATGAAAGGTTGTAAAATTCCTCATAAAGTTGACTGTGCCACAGGATTATGGAATACCTCTTGGAACAATGGATAAAAGCTAATCTTGGATCTGTCACCAGAAAACACTAATATATTTCAAAAAGCTATTAGCCCTTAAACCAAAAGTAACACAGAATTTGATTTTGGGCAACAGGCTATAAACCACTGAAATTGTTTGGCAGCTCTGCATTGAAAGCAGGTGGAAAAAAGCTGTAAGAGCCCTGGCATTTATTTTATTCAGCTATTTAAGGCATATTTTACATAGAATCCAAAACATGTGCATGAACACTAACACTAAGTAAGGATACTTGAAAACAACAGTGGATCAGTTGATTTACCACACATTTTCAGGAAGCAGAACAACATTTGCCATGTTATGCAAGAAGGAACTGAAAGGCTGTAAATATTACAGATAAAAAATAATAAACTATCAATAGCCTTTACAATTTTTTACAGCTTCATGTCTTTAAGGAGCTTTAGCCCCATCAGCTCTGACCATAACGTTCAGATGAGCAATATCCATTTTGTGGATGGAAACACTAAAGCTCAGCCATTAATCCTAAATGTCCTGGTCAGTTCTGAAGGGCTTTGAGACAGGGATGGCCAAGATGTCCAAGGATGGTGGGACAGGGAGGAAACATTTGGGGAATGCAGTGGGGAAATAAGAGTTTGAGACTGCCACATGGAAAGCCAAAGCCTAAATGTGTTTCACACCTTGGTTCTTCCTCTGGTATTTATAATACTTGGTCTTATCTTTTCATCTTGACAGTGATTCACAGAATGCCAGGCTGGGAGGGAGCCCAGAGGTGCTGGTGCCTCCTCCCTGCTGAGGCAGGGCCATGGCCGAGCCCAGGGCACAGCATTGTGTGCAGAGGCTCTGCAGGATCCCCGCTGAGGGAGACTCCAGCCCCTCCCTGGGCAGCCTGTTCAGGGCTGGCACTGCCCAGGGCAGAAGTTGTGCCTCCTGGGCAGGGGCAGCTCCTGGGCTCAGCCCTGCCCGTGGCTCTGGTGCCGCTGCTGGGCCCCGGAGCAGAGCCTGGGCCCTGCTCTGCCCTCCCTGCACACAGGGACAGCCCGGCCTGAGGGCCCCTCTCAGCTGGGGCTCCTCTCCAGCCTGAGCAGCCCCGGCTCCCTCAGCCTTTCCTGGGCACAGAGATGCTCCAGGCCCTCCTCATCCTCACAGCCGGAGCTGGCCCCGCTCCAGGAGCTGCTGTCCCTGAGGATCCAGGGCTGGACACGGCCCCCCAGAGCTGCCCCAGGGCTGAGTAGGTCACAAATGAGTGAAATGCAGGTCATGAAACAAAAAAGAGGGCAAAGGTGAATTTTTCTGGGAAAAACAAAAAGACATTAAAAGATCAGGTAGATAGTAAAATGCTTCAGATGAAGGGTGCAGGAGTTACCTTCTGCAGGTATGAGATATTTTTGTCAAGTACTTTGAGAGAGGTGATCTTTAAGCACTTCAAAGCCTCAAAGGAAAGGAAAACATGAGCAGCACTAAGGTGAGGAGTTTCAGGCTTGTGGCTGACTGCTGGAGCTGGAAATGGTTGAAGAATCCCAGCAGCACAGCCAGGACTGTGCACCAGCAGTGATGCCATTCCAGCGTGTGTTTATCCGGGGCCTGGACAGTGGATTTGCATTTTATGCAAGAAAGGCTAATTCTCAGCAGAAAGGTATTTTATATATTTCTCTGGAAAACAACCTACAGGATGCAAGACAATTTTTTTCCTTTAAAAGATACACTCATCTCAGAGCCTCTTAAGGAAGGGAGGTATCAGAATAATTAACCAGAGCGTTGCTGCTCATGTGCTCCTGCTTTGGCAAAAGCTGGGACACATAATAACTTATCAGCACAGTGATGCCTCTGACTGGCACACATTCAGGCCTGAGAGAAGGGAACAGAGCTGGGAAGGGGCTGAAGGAGCCCCAGGAGCATCTGAGGCAGCTGGAAAGGGGCTCAGCCTGGAGAAAAGGAGGCTCAGGGGGACCTTGTGGCTCTGCACAGCTCCTGACAGGAGGGGACAGCCGGGGGGTCGGGCTCTGCTCCAGGGAACAGGGACAGGAGGAGAGGGAACGGCCTCAGGCTGGGCCAGGGGAGCTCAGGGTGGACATCAGCAGGAATTTCCCCATGGAAAGGGTGCTCAGGCACTGGAAGGGGCTGCCCAGGGAGGTTTGGAGTGCCCATCCCTGGAGGTGCCCATCCCTGGAGGTGCCCAAGGAATGAATGGATGTGGCACTCAGTGCTCTGGGCTGTGTCAGTCATGGGTTGGACTCGATGATCCTGGAGTTTTTTCTCCATCCTTAATGATTCTGGAATTCTGATTCACACAAGGCTTTAGTGTTTTCTTTCTGTCAATTAGACGCACATAACTATGAGAAAGCAGTGAATTCTACAATGTTGTTAAACCCGGGCTTCAGTAATAAGGAAATTATGCCTCCAGAATCCTCTCATTCACCAGACTGAAAGCAGCATGGAGCTGACTCATTCCATGGGGCTGCCACCAGCAGTCTAAACATTTCCTACAGGAAGTTCTTGAGGTACAGAGGAGACAATTCTAGGGAAAAAAAATTAAAAAGAGGTTATTATGACCCACAGAGGTGACAGGAAACAAAGAGGCACAAAACCCCCAGGTCTGAGAAGCTGAACATATCCCAGCAGCAGCTTTTCAAACTGCTTTGCTCTCCCTGGGAAACACTGCCCCATTTCCAGAAATCACCCTGGAAACTCTCAGGGTTTGGAGATGCTGTTCACAACTCCTCCAGGGCAAATCCCAGCAGCTCCACCAGCACAGCTCACAGAGGGTCTCTGTTCTACCTGCTCAGTATTCAGTGCTCTGGTGCTCAGACACAGAACAGCATTTTGGCCATCTCACCTCTGCCACTGTGCATCCTCTGCTGCAGCAGCTGGAGAGGGAAAAGGTGGATGAAGGCAGGAAAAGGCCCCTGGAGAGCGAGGTGAGCACAGCACAGCTCTGAGCACTCACACTCTCCTGACTGGGGGAAGAAGCCTCCTTCCCAACTGAGCATTTGGCATCTTGCACAGGGAAATTCCACAGATGGATTCTTTTCTTCCTGTACCTAAACTGCATGAAGTAAAAACTGAGCAGGTCACTTTAAAATGAGGTATATGCATATACATTATAAAATAAAACCAAAGAGAAAAGCCCTGAGCTCAGTTTAGCTGCCTGTGGTGGCTGAGTGTGGATGGAGGAGGAATCAGGGCTGGGATCACAAGGAGCCCCTCAATGGGCTCAGGACTGCACCCAGCACACTGCTCAGGAGTAGCAGCCACTCAGGGGCCACACAGAAACTATTTTCCAATCTGACTGGAGCACCTCTTGAGATAGCTGAAATTAAGGACTTCAGGACTGAAGCTTCCCAGTTACAGCTACCAGTTGAAATCACAATATTCTCAGAGAAAAGGGACCCCCAGGGATCATCCAGTCCAGCCCTGGCCCTGCACAGGCACCCCAGCAATGCCAGCCTGGGCATCCCTGGAGCTCCTGGAGCTCTGGCAGCCTTGGGGCCGTGCCCATTCCCTGGGAAGCCTGGGCAGTGCCCTGGACAGCCCTGGGGAAGTCAATGATGCTGCTCATTTAGACAAAACATGCCCCACCAGGAAATGCTGGCAGAGCTGGGATCTCAAGACTTGGATTTTGGAATAAAGCTTTGGACCAGGGTTGGGCCAAATTACTCAGATGGAGCAATTCAGGGAATAAAACATCATTTACTGGATTTAATTCTCACATTTATGTCTTAGAGTTTATTTCTTTAGTGTGGAGAATCTCGGTAGTGCTCTGGGCACATTAGAGCCTGTTACCCATCCTTGTGCAAATGGCCAGGGCAACACCTGCCTCTGACTCCAACCCATTTAAGCCCCATATTTTTAATTTCACTACAGTAGCTCCCTGAGCTGGATCACATCAGTGAGCAGTACAAACCTTTGAGCTGCCTTGCTGTTTATTCAGTTCCATCTTGGCTTAGGAGATCATTTGTGATCAACAACTACAAGGTCTCAACATCAATTTGAACTACAAGTCTACCAAGGAACAAAATAAATTTTGACAGATACATGCAATGACCCAAAAAGGGTTAATTTTAATTATGTTAATGTTTAATAAATGGCTATTCAAATCCTACAATAATAATTTGATAGTCCTCCTTATAAAAATGACAATTCTCTACCTCATAATAACTAATTATATTTAAGCTATTCATGGCCATAATTTATCAATTATCCAGCTACTAGATTTCATATTAAAACATACTCCTAATGCAAAACAGCTTTCTGGAAAAATTCTGAGTGAGCAATCAAATGGCCACTCATGGGAAGCACAGTCTCTGTACATGGCATAGGGGTCTCAGGGGGCATCTGGAAATCACTGCAGAAAGGGTAAAATAGTTCTGTGCATTTGATTCAGCTGCCACTGCCTGAATCTCTCCTTTTTGATGCAGGGATGCTGGAAAGGATCTGTTTTTCAGCTATGCCTTGGGTGGGATAATGAAGGATGTTTCAGCAGCATTAGCAGGAGGAAGGTTTACTGGCAGAGCTTCCAGCTTTTCTTGTAGGTGTAGCTTTAATCACTGGGGACTGTGCTGAGGCTGTTGATGTGGTATTTCTGAAGAAAAAGAGCTTTTGCTGCTCCTTTAAAGAGCTGCCAGTGCTTGCAAGATGATTATATCATATATATTTATGTGTGTATATATAAGTATTCTGCTTAAAAGAGCATCTAGGTCATGTTTTCCATACTGATCCGCCTTCAATCTGCATCATCAAGGGCACTTTCAGAGAAGCAAGAGTCTTCTAAGGGATCTCTGCTGCTGCTGCTTATTCCCCAGGCTGAAGTTTAACCCTCAGTTGTGTTTTGGGTTTGATCTGGGGCATGCAGGGCCCACAGGGATGGGTTCTGGGAGAGGCTGCAAGTGTCTGATGGAGCCAATTGCAGCTGGCTCCAGGACAGACCCAGTGCTGGCCAAGGGACTGTGGTACATCTCTGGGTAACTGAGGTAAGAATGGGGAGGAAAAACCCTCAAAACTGCTCCACTGCAGCTGGAGAAGGGAGGAGTGAGAATGTCTGAAAGAATAAACTCTGCAGAGACCAAGGGCAGGGCTGAAGAAGAGGCTGGAGCTGCTCCAGGTGCTGGAGCTGAGGTTCCTCAAAGATGCCAGGGTGCAGCCCCTGGAGATGCATCTGAGGGCACAGGGAGCAGAGATCCCCTGCAGCCCCAGGAGGAGCCCAGGGCAGAGCTGGAGATGCCTGGGAGAGCTCTGATCCCATGGGAAGCTCCTGCTGGAGCAGGGTCCTGGCAGGGCCTGGGGATCCATGGAGAGAGGAGCCCACCTGGAACAGGTTTGCTGGAAGGACCCGGGACCCCATGGGAGGGACCCCACTGGGGCAGGTCCTGAAGGAATGAGCCCTTGGGAAATGGGATCCACACTGGGGCAGCTCCTGAAGGAATGAGCCCCTGGGAAATGGGATCCACACTGGGGCAGCTCCTGAAGGACTGAGCCCATGGATAAAGGGATCTACACTGGGGCAGCTCCTGAAGGACTGAGCCCCTGGGAAATGGGATCCACACTGGGGCAGCTCCTGAAGGAATGAGCCCATGGATAAAGTGACCCACACTGGGGCAGTTTCTGGAGAACTCTCCCCTGGGAGGGACCCCAGGCTGGGGCAGGGGCAGAGGGTGAGGAGTCAAAGCCCTCTGGAGGAAGGGGCAGCAGGGAAAAGTGTGATGGACTGACCACAGCCCCATTCCCATCCCCATGAGCCTCTGGGGAGGAGGGAGAATAAAGGAGTGAAGATGAGGAGAGGTTTGGAGAAGGTGTTTAAAGAGTTGGGTTGATTTCTCAGTTTTCTACTCTGATTTGAAGGGTGATAAAGTGATTTCCCCCAGCTGAGTCTGTTTGCCTGTGGCAGCAGCTGGTGAGGGATCCCTCCCTGCCCTTATCCCACCCAGAGCCTTTCCCTGTGTCCTGTGTCCCCTGCCCAGCTGAGCAGGGCAGTGACAGGGAGGCTTGGTGGGCCCAGGGTGCCCAGCCAGGGTTGCCCCACCACAGCAGAGGGATCTTTTTTCACTTCCCCAGAACTAAACAACAGCATCAGCTTGCCCAGGGGAGGAGAGTTGAATTTCAAGGGAAGGCAAGAACAGCCCTTGAAAGAAAAACAAACAAAATATGTCATAAAGTGCCATTAATACATGACAGATCAAAGAGATATTTTCCCATATGTTTCCCATATGGACCTTCAATGGAAACCTTCCTGGGCTCTGCAGTTGCTGGGAACAGGGAATGTTCAGAGTGCTGGAGGCTGGGGGTGTAACATCTCTCACTTCAGTACAGCATGGCTATAAAATCCAGCACTTTTATGGTGCATTAGATATAAGATACCCATGAACACAGCAAAAGCCATCACCCTCCACCCAGTATCTGCAGTTTGCTTATGGACTATCATTTGACATCTTTATTTACAACTCCAAGGTAGTGCTTTACCTGCTAAAGCCTATTTATATCCCTGGAACAGATCTCCAAGTAGCTGTTAACATGTATCTGAGCAGAATTGCAAAGCCCCGTCCTCTCTGTGTGCTAAAGCAGCATTCCCTGGTGAATCAGTTATGAGTATGGTGCTTCACAGCAGCACCCCAGCCCCCTCCCAGCCCTGGCTCGGGGTTCAGCGGCTCAGGGATCTCCATTCCAGCCCCTGCCGTGCCCCCCAGCCAGGCACAGCTCGTGTTTGGGGGCTGCAGCTTTGTGTTCCAGGGCCCTGAGGATGCAGCAGCCTCCCCTGCCCCCTGGCTATCCTGGCACATCTGGAAACCAGAGCCAGCAACAACAGGAGGAAAATGGCCTGTGCCCAAAGAAAATGGTGTTGGCAGCAATGTGAAGGGAGGTGATGGAGAACCATGGAATGGTTTGGGTGGGAGTGACCTTAAATCCCACCAGCACCACCCCAGCCATGGCAGGGACACCTCCCACTGTCCCAGGCTGCTCCCAGCCCTGTCCAGCCTGGCCTTGGGCACTGCCAGGGATCCAGGGGCAGCCACAGCTGCTCTGGGCACCTGTGCCAGGGCCTGCCCACCCTCCCAAGGAACAATTCCAAATTCCCAATATCCCATCTAAGCCTACTATCCCTCAGTTTGAAACCATTCCCCTTGTCCTGCCACTCCAGACCTTGCAAATTGTGTCTCCATCTTTCTTGTCAGCTCCTTCAGGTATTGGAAGGAATCAGACTGGAGGGATTTTATTTGTCTCAGCTGAAGATACTCCACAGGGACAAGGTAGTTATTTAAATAACCAAACTCCAAAGCATTTTCTAGGTGATTTTCTTCTGTTTGTTTAATTGACAAGGCCCTTATTATATCACAGTTTTAAAAATGATATTGACAGGCTTCAGGAATCACTGGGCAAAGAAAAACAATAAATCTGTAAGGAAAAAGGATATTTACAGAGATGACAAATTAGGGTGAAAAAATGCTCAGATTGCACAAAGTGCTTTCTGGGGAAGTTTAAGTTTATTGTTCTATTTACAGCTTCTGCAAATGTGCTTTCTCCTCTCCTCAGGCTGCATTTACTGATGAGCATCCTGAGAGAGAATATGAAATTGTGGCTGTGAGAGCAGTCCGGGCTTGTGCCCCTGGGTGGGGAGGAGCAGAGGGAGCAGCAGGGCACAGACCTGCTGTGTTTGGGCTTTGTGTGCCACGGAGGGGCAGCGGAGCAGGAGGGCTGGCCCTGGGGACAAACAGCAGCACTGGGGACAGGGCAGTGGCTCTGTGGGGGCACTGGGTGCCTGGCAGCCACCAGGACAGGGATCCCTGCAGTGCTGGCTCTGCACAGAGAGAAGAGAGAGGCAATGAAGCTCAAAACAGGCACTGGTGACCCTGGCTGGGGCAGGGACAGCCCCAAAGGCAGGGCAGAGGCTGTGAAATCCATCACTGCTCTGCAGTCCAGTGCACCTTCACACCGCTGCTGCTCACAGCTTTGTTTTTTCACATCTCAGCACTGGGGTTTTGCAACAATTCTTGCTAATTCATGCAAATTGTCTTTTTCCCAGTAAGTTCAGAGGAAAACGAGGTGAGGCAGGGAACCTGATAGAGCAGTGCCACAAACAACACAGCACTGACCCAGTTCTGTGTGAGAGGCAAGCAGGGGGCAGGGGACAGGTCCCCCAGACCATGGGGCCACAGGTGACATCTCCTGCACCAACCTCCCACTGAGCTCTGGGGAGAGCTGCAGAGTGCAAGGCGGAAAAAAAATCAGGCATGAAAGAACTGGAGCCTACCCATGGCACTCCCAGTGCTGCACCATTTTCCTTCCTCAAGTTCAAACAAAAGTGGGGAATTTCTCTGAGCCACACATCTCATGTGACAAATATAAAGCTACAATCAAGTATCTGGCAGCTTCGCTCTCCTCTGACTGAACACAAGAACTGAAATCCCCTGGGAGATTTGAGCTGAGAGCTAAAGCACAAGGAGATGATGTGCACTTAGGGCAGGTTGAGGCTACAGAGGGTTGGTTATTTCCTATTTCCCCTCTTGTAAAGATTGTAATACTGTGACTGCCTACTTCTAAAAATACAGAATAAAGTTTACTTTAGGAAGATGTTTGGTTTTCCCTGCAAATACCCTAAAAGAGCAGCGCCATTAGAATTTTAGCACTCTCTTTAGCTGTAGCCTTGTAAAAAATAAATCATACCCATACTCTTTTGTGATATTTGACTTTTCAGTATTAAAGCAGGAGTCTTTTAGAATATAAAACAATGTATCAGGGCTTGATACAATATTTGGATTTTTTTTTTTTGTGATGGCATCTGTGTCTTTACAAAGCAGCAATGCACCACACTTCCCAAGGGAGCAAAACTTATTTCCTCAACTAATCTCTTTACTGAGAGAGCACTGGAGATCTCAGCAAACTTGCTGAGCTATAAAAGCTTCTGGCCCTGGGACAAAGCACATCAAACCCTGACACACAAAATTCATTAGGCAGAGGTGAGGGAAGCACGATCAGCCCTGCTGGCTCCCACAGTAGGAATCACAGAATCCCAGACTGGTTTGGGTTGGGAGGGACCTCAAAGCCCATCCAGTGCCACCCCTGCCATGGCAGGGACACCTCCCACTGTCCCAGGCTGCTCCCAGCCCTGTCCAGCCTGGCCTTGGGCACTGCCAGGGATCCAGGGGCAGCCACAGCTGCTCTGGGTATCTGTGCAGGGCCTGCCCACCCTCCCAGGGAACAATTCCATCCCAATATCCCATCCATCCCTGTCCTCTGGCAATGGGAGCCATTCCCCCTGTCCTGGCACCACACACCCTTGTAAAAATCCCTCTCCATCTTTCTTGGAAGCCTCTTTCAGCTACTGAAAGGCCACCACGAAATTCACCCCAGAATGTTCCAGGTTCAGGCCTTCACTCAAAATTCCAGCCATTAAACCCATCCCAGACTCTGTGGGATACAAAGGCATCTGCACAGAGCCTTCTGCTCCTCACCAGAAGCTCAGAGAGCCACAGCTGGAAGTTACAGATGCTTTTAGCAGAGCCCAGACATCAAACAAGCTCTACTCAACTTCAATTTTAACTCATCGCTGGAATAAACTGACAACGTGAAATTCCTTCATCCCAGCAGAGGAGCTCTGAGCAAAGCATCTAAATATAAAATGAAGAAAAACTGATGCACTGTATGGCTAATTAACTCATGCAAGCCAATGTATATCAGGCAACAGCAAATGTGAATTCCAGAAACCTGAGGCTGAACCTCTGCATCCTGCTCAGCTCCATCTCTTACTAATGCCAAGGGAAATTCTGATAAATAAGAGATTCAGAACCCAGCTTTTCATCTGAAGTTCAAAAATCCACAGTTACTTCTCCAAAGGAGCTTCTCCAAATCTGACTGTGAGGCTGTTCCAAGCAGAAATCCTGGATTCATGGGGTGCAAACCCCAAGAGGGAATTTATGGGAACATCAAGGCATGGCTGAGTGCAGAGCACTGCATTGCTGGCAGCAGCAGAGCAGTGCAAACACCATTCCCATTCCACATCTGCTGCTTCTCTATCCTAAGAGATGAGCCCTGGGGAGTTCACAAGCTGAGCAGATGTCTTGGTTTGAAAGATAGGTGTCTGCTAAGAAAGGCAGGAGCCTCCCCTGAAATGGAGAATGTAAATCCCCTCCTTCTGAATTATTACAATTTTGAAATTAAGGGGCTCTCAGGCAAAGATATGAGAGTAGGAATAACAGTTCTTTATTAGGAAAATTAAAAATACAAATGCAATAGTACAAACAAGAGAAAAAAAAACAGTGCCAGAGTGAGAACAGGAGCTGACCCCTGTGGGTCAGGGAGGTGGCAGCAGTCCCATCCCAGGGTGGCTCAGCCCTCCTGCAGTGCCAGCTGTGCTTCTGCTGGAGCAGGATCCTGCACAAGGGGGGAGTTTTCCTCTGGAGCTGCAGGGCTGGGGGAGATGGGCCTGGGCTCCTCTGGGAATGCAGTGGGGAAGAAAGCTGCTCCTCTGGGAATGCAGTGGGGAAGAAAGCTGCTCCTCTGGGAATGCAGTGGGGAGAAAGCTGCTCCTCTGGGAATGCAGTGGGGAAGAAAGCTGCTCCTCTGGGAATGCAGTGGGCAAAGGCTGCTGTGTGGTTCCCAGGTAAGATTGTATCCAGGTAGGAATGTTTGGCTCCTCCCCTGGGCAGAGCATCTCCCAATGGGATGATGGAATTTTCTCAGCCATGCAGGGACACTCAGTGGCCATGAACAGAAGATAATTAATAATTAATAGCCCATTAACAGAAGATATCTCCTGGAGGGAGGATTGGCTGTGGGAGAGATAAAGAAAACTGCCCCATGGACAGCAGAGAACTGCCCCAGCTCTGACAGATGACAATGGAACACACACCCCCAACCACATCTTGTAACCTGGGACAGCAGAGCACAGCCATGAGTTCAGATGTGTGCTTGGAATGAGAGTCCCTGGGAAAAAAAAAAAAACACCAAAGGCTGGGAACTGCTGCTGGCCCCATTCCTCCACTGGATCTGAGCCAAAGCCACTCCAAAAGTTCAACACTGTGCTGGGAGCTCTGTTTTAGGGGAGACATCCAGGGAAAGCATCACCTGGCAGCTGCAGGGAGCTTCCAGGAGGACTCCAAATGTTATGAGCAGCCAGGTGCTTTCTACTGAGTAAAGAACCAAAAACATAAAGAACCAAATATGAATTCAAATAAATAAAGAAAAAAAAAAAAGGAAAAATGAGAACAGCATAGAAAAACAAAAATATGAGGTTGAGACTTATACTTCCAGACTCTTCCCAATGCTTTTTACCTGCCCTGTGTGTGGTATTTTCTCCAGGAACATCCCGTTAACACTCACAGACTCTGAGTATTCACAATTCCCCCAGGTATGAGGTGCAGCTGTGTTTCATTGAGATCTTTCCCAAGAGGAGCCTCTAACTGAGAGTTCTTGGGAAGCAGCCAGCACCTCAGGACAGGGTATTTGTGACTTGAGGATGCCCTCGTGCAGAGGTGAGTGTCACTGTCACCGTGTCTGTCCCTGAGGTGTGTTGGGTGCAGACCTGTGGAAGACGTTTTACAGCAATTTCTGTGAACCAGAGAGAAGTTTGAGAAGAGGATTCATGTTTACCCCTGAAAGGATTTTCTACCAAGGTCATTGACATAAAAACCAAGAAAGAAAGAAGGATAAATAAGAGAAACTTGCAACTGCCTATTGCAATGAGCACTTTGTTTGTCTCTCGTGACCAATGAGTGAAGTGTAAATTTAAGAGCTTTGTAAGAATGTATAAAAAGCATCTATGCTAGAATAAAAACAGGGTTTGAGGCCTTCTGAAAATGGAGCGTTGCTTTGTATTGTGTCTGTCTCAGCTACGACACAGACCCTTCAGCTGCACCCCTGGCTCCTCCAGGAGCCTTTCCCTCAGTCCCCAGGGCAGCCTGGCCCTCCAGAGCTCTGGGGTCCCTCTCACATCTGGTCCAGTTCAAACTCTCACACCTTTCCAGTTCAAACACCTGTCCCAGTTCAGTAATCCCAGTCAGCCCCAACACAGAAACAGGTATGGACATTCCTATTCCTGACATCCTCAGAGTAGCTCTGTCCTCTCTGATTAACCACAGCAGGCAAGATATGACCCTATAAAATCACAGAGATATTTTATCATCTGAAATAAGAAAGGCAGATTTCTTACACCACGTTTGCCAAATCTCTCACTTGTCCCACAATTGTTAAATATTAGTTGCTCTTTCCAGCCAGTCTGTATTTTTATCCCCCATCTTCTCCCAGGTTCCCTTTGTACTCTGCATTTCTGCACCACATCATTACACACAGTCACCACTTGCTGTTCAACAGATGCTGCATTTTACACCTGCAACAGAACTGACCTCTAGATGTGGGTGTGCTTTGTTTGTAAAGCATTTCTTTCTCCTGAATAAAAAACATCAAATTAAAGCAAGGTATTTCTTTACCCCTTCTCACAGTGTAACAGAATGCAAAAACATAAATCAAAGTATGTTTAAACACCTTTTCCAAATCACATAAAACCCCATCTATCTTGCTAGCAACCGAGAGCTCTTCCCACACACTGAACACAGCAGATGTTAAAAAGCTGTTTAATCTTCTTTAGAGCACTTTAGGTAAAAAGCTGTGGCTTTCAAATATGTACAAAGAAGGTCAGAAAAGTAAAATGCCTTGAAATGGTTTTGCTCAGGGGCCATGGGATCTGAAGTGACCTCTGTAATTCCTTGAGTTCCCAAACTTCATTATTATCAAGGCTTCTTTCCTTTTTGATGTTTTAACTATGATGAAGGTGGGTGTTGCTGGGTGGGGGTTGTAGCGAAACCTTTTAAGCATTTTTGATTTATTCTCCTTGCAAGGTTAGTGTACCTGAGGCTTCAGTTAATGACTGGAGAGCCACTGAAGTGTAAATTGACCATAATCACTTTCCCATCCCCCTCACAAGGATGGTTTTACCATTTCTCCTGGATGTTTAAGTAAATAAATAAAATAAATATATAAATAAAGCTGCAGCCCCTCAACATCTCAAACCACACAAGTGTTTCATAAAGTTACTGCTGTTAGAAAGGTTCCTCTTGCTCTACAAAAGGCTATTGCATCTCTGCCCTGGTTTATTGCCATGGACACTGCCAACATCTGCACCAAACCCTTGAGAACCTGATCCCCTCAGATCACTGCTCTGCCTCTCCTCACCTCCACGGTCCCACCAAACACCAAAGCAGGTTTATAGCAGGGCCTACAAATTACCCCTCTCATCTTACACGTTGTCATCTCTCCTGGTAGGATGTATGGCTTTCAGTGTTTATTACTCTCATCCTGATTAACACAGACCATTTTCCATAAGCACACACACAAACCCCTTACTTCCAAGTTATGGCATTCCTTGATGCCATTTAGTGCATCTCTGCTGCACAAAAATAAAATTAAAAAAAAAATCAATGATTCATCCAATTTCAATTCAGTCATTGATCCAAAGAAATGCTAACTTCCTGTGTTTATTCCTGCACTTACACTTTAAAACCACTGAGACTTTCTTTTTTTTTTTTTTCCTGGAAGGGAAAGTTTCCCCCTGTTTAATTCTCTCTAATATTATATCATAGCTTCACTTGAAAGAAATAGATCAGAAAAATGTTCTGCATAAGAGGTGAAGCAAAGTGTAGAATAAAACACTGTGAACAGCTGGAAACTGGGACAAAGCCAGAACTAAGGGAGTGCTGCTGCACACCTGCTCTGCATGGACAGAGCAAAGGCCCAATGCAGTGAGGGCACAAAAAAATGTGTATTTTCCACAGACCCTGCATGAGACCTCCCTGCACAGCCCTGGAGGAGGCTGTGCTTGTTCTCAGTGGATTCTGCAGCACATGGGGGCCCTGGGCTCCCTGGCTGTCCCTGGCTGTCCCTGGCTGTCCCTGGCTGTCCCTTGTTGTCCCTGGCTGTCCCTGGGTTCCCTGGCTGTCCCTGGGCTCCCTGGACTCCCTGGCTGTCCCTGGGCTCCCTGGCTGTCCCTGGGCTCCCTGGCTGTCCCTTGTTGTCCCTGGCTGTCCCTGGCTGTCCCTGGGCTCCCTGGCTGTCTCTGGCCATCCCTGGCTGTCCCTGGGCTCCCTGGACTCCCTGGCTGTCCCTGGGTTCCCTGGCTGTCCCTGGGCTCCCTGGACTCCCTGGCTGTCCCTGGGCTCCCTGGCTGTCCCTGGGCTCCCTGGCTGTCCCTTGTTGTCCCTGGCTGTCCCTGGCTTTCCCTGGACATCCCTGGCTGTCCCTGGCTGTCCCTGGGCATCCCTGGCTGTCCCTGGACATCCCTGGCTGTCCCTGGCTGTCCCTGGGCATCCCTGGCTGTCCCTGGGCATCCCTGGCTGTCCCTGGCTGTCCCTGGCTGCCCCTGGCTATCCCTGGCTGTCCCTGGGTTCCCTGGCTGTCCCTGAGCTCCCTGGCTGTCCCTTGTGGTCCCTGGGTCCCCTGGCTGTCCCTGCCCAGCACTGAGGATGGGGTGACAGAAGGGTGCAGCTTCCTGTGCCCGCAGCATGGCTCAGGGCCAGGCTGGGGCACGGGTGTGCTATATGAAGTCACCAAGAAAAGGCACTGATCCCTCCTTGTGCTTCCCTCCCCTCCACAGCAGGATGGCCCTGACCAGCTCAGGGCTCAGCTCCCTACAGGATAACCTCACTGACCAGCTCAGGGCTCAGCTCCCTGCAGGATAACCTCACTGACCAGCTCAGGGCTCAGCTCCCTGCAGGATAACCTCACTGACCAGCTCAGGCCTCAGCTCCCTGCAGGATAATTCTCACTGACCAGCTCAGAGCTCAGTTCCCTGCAGGATAACCTCACTGACCAGCTCAGGGCTCAGCTCCCTGAAGGATAACCTCACTGACCAGCTCAGGGCTCAGCTCCCTGCAGGATACCCTCACTGACCAGCTCAGGGCTCAGCTCCCTGAAGGATAACCTCACTGACCAGCTCAGGGCTCAGCTCCCTGAAGGATAACCTCACTGACCAGCTCAGGGCTCAGCTCCCTGCAGGATAACCTCACTGACCAGCTCAGGGCTCAGCTCCCTGCAGGATAACCTCACTGTCTGTGCCACATCCTGACTGCCCCAGGACAGGGGCTGAGTCCATGGGGTGGGACCTGCCTTAACAGCTGTTCAAAGTCTTCTCTGGCTCCAGATGTGCTCATCAAAGAGTTCCTGGCAGCTGGAGATGCCTCGGGAGCCATCCAGGAGAGGCAGGGCACAGCACCCTCAGTCACAGATTTGTCACCCACTGCTGCAGCCAGCAGCCTTTGGCAGCATCAGCTCCCAGCTCTTCAGGCAGCCCTTCACTGGCTGCCTCACTCCAGCCAACAGAGCATCAATGCCATGCTCCACAAAAATGACAATTAAGTATTTTTAGCACTGAAAGGGGGAATCATGTGAATACTGGTGCACTTGACAGCTTACTCATTTACGTCAATTGAAATAATTTATTAGAACCAGGCCCAAAAGCTGAGTTTTCTAAAAAAAAAGTATTTGTTTCCCTACATCTGTTCAATAAAGCAATAACAGAGGCATTGTTGTTGCTGGCAGCTCCTCGAAGGAATAATTAAGGAAACATGGAAGAAGCTGCCTTTGGAGACTCATCCTCTCTTCACCTGGCTCCTCCTTGTGATCTGTCAGCACCCAGCTGAAATTAATTCTAAAGGGGTACACAGAGATCTATTGCACTAATTGCCAATTAAACAGGGAAATAAGGGCAAGTCTGACAGACTCAAATCCAGACTGACTCCAAAGCCAAGGCAGGTTCATAATGCCTCTAATTTTCAACTTTTCCTTATGCTCTCCAGCTTGCAACTTGAAGAACATTTCTCCCCACATCACTGCAAAGAAAGAAATAATCGAATCTACCTTTTATTCCAGCACTTGCCCCAACTTCCAAAAATCTGCCAAGCAGCTCTGGGTCAGCAGGTCTGTGCTCACTGACTGATGTCATGCATCCAAAATAGCTCACCTCGATTAAGGGAGCACAGAAGGCTCTGGGCTGCAAAAGGCAGCCCCACATCCGCAGCTGTGAGGGCTCTCTAGTGAAACCATGACAAATTGTACTTTTATTTACATTAAAGGCTGCCCCAGTAGTGCTCAGGTGATGACTTTATTGGCACTGTTGGAGCTTTTTGAGCAGCAGAGCCCTCTCCAAGCCCAAGGAGGTAAAAAGGTTATTCCTGCAGCTCTGCACCATCTGCTTTGATGTAGGCTTGCAATGGTACTGAGAGCAGATTGGAAAGTGTTGGAGATTTCATAAATGTAACAAATGATGGGCTTTGGTGTCCTGGAGCTGGAGTATCCATGACAACTCTGCTGTGCCAAGGGACTTCCAATCACAAACTGAGAAAGTCACTTAAAGCCTGGTTTTGTAAGATGCAGCAAGGGCCTGGTGGGATTTTTCTCTTAATCCCTAAAGACTTCCCTGCCTCCAGCTGTAATGGGAGACATCCCCAGCTGCAGGGCTCCTCACATTCAGCTGGCCCCAAGAGTAGTTACAGCTTAAAGAAGATCTACCTAGAAAATTGTTCCCAGAAGGAAGCCCCAGTAATCCATTCATTTCAAAACCCAAAAATACAAAAAAAGCCCAAACCACACACAAAATCCCCCACTTTAAATCTGTTAGCATTGTTGCAGCTGAAGAGTTCACCCAGAAGAGAGCCCCAGGGGACCCAAAAACTGATTATCCCAGGCACATGCCACCTAAGCCCACCAACACACATCTCCTAGTGATTTTTAGAAACTCTTCTTTTTCTGGCCAACCGGGAGTCGGGGGCTGGGGCATAGCTGCTGTTTTCCAATCAGTCAATTCTTTCCCTAAAGAATTACTCTTTATTCTGTCTCATTAGATGATGAGCATTTAGAGACACATTTGAAAGCATTTCCCTTCCGAATGCTTGGTGACACAAGCATAGGTCAGCTGACAACTTCACTAATTCTGTTTTCCAGAGTGATTTCAGAGCACAAGCCTCTGCCCCAGCCAACTCCAGCTGCTGCTGCTGCTTGTTCCTCTCAAAGAATGAACAGAAGTGGCCTCTCCCCCTCCTGTTTCCCAACAGTGAACATGAAAGGGTAGCACACAGCCCATTCCCTTTCTGTGATTAACTGATTTGACCACATACATTATTCATGAGCACTTGAGGTTTTTAATTGTAAAACTTGACCCTTATGTGGTGTAGAACTGTCAGCTGTCTTGGAGGGTCAATGCTGGACTGTTCAGGATTCCCAGTTTCCAGTCCCCTGACTCATCACTGAAGCATTTACTAAATCCAACACTTCCAGTGAAGCCTGTGGAACCCAGTGCTCACAACCCAAATTTTGACATTGCACAGGTACTCTGAGATTCAGGCAGAGTATCCAATGCATCTGAGATCCAGGTTTTCCAGGATTTTACTAAAAAGCTCCTTTTACTAAAAAGTCCTGCAGACCTGACCCTCACTCCACGCCTTGCACACACAAAAGGCCACAGAGGCCTGAGGAGTGACAGCGGGGAGAGCATCCAGCTCTGCTCAGCCACCAGCAACACTCCTTCCACAGGGACCAAGAGACTTCATCTGGGGAGACACAAAATTATTCGGGGCAGGAATCTGAAAGAAATGGAATGCCAGGCTGGGAGGGAGCCCAGAGGTGCTGGTGCCACCTCCCTGCTGAGGCAGGGCCATGGCCGAGCCCAGGGCACAGCATTGTGTGCAGAGGCTCTGCAGGATCCCCGCTGAGGGAGACTCCAGCCCCTCCCTGGGCAGCCTGTTCAGGGCTGGCACTGCCCAGGGCAGAAGTTGTGCCTCCTGGGCAGGGGCAGCTCCTGGGCTCAGCTCTGCCCGTGGCTCTGGTGCCGCTGCTGGGCCCCGGAGCAGAGCCTGGCTCCCAAGGTGACCAAGGTCCCACCAGGAGTGGCACAGCAGGGCTCCCACACAGTGAGCATGGGAAAACATGGCCTGCAGGTACCTGGGGGCTGGCACTGTTGAGGCAGGATGGGAATGAATAGACTTTGTTCAGAAGGCTGAGAGTAAAACTCTGATTTATTTCAAAATCCATTGCTCTTTTATACAGAGCTTCATGCAGACCAACTCCATTGGTCCTGAAGTGAAAACACTTCACCCCATTGGTGTGCAGTGAATGATGTACAGCAGCAAAACCCAACTATAAACAATGTGAACAACAAGAGAGATAAAGAGCTTATTTACATTCTTCTCAGCACTTTCTCAGGCTTCTGCCTGGTTAGAAACTTTCTGTTTTCTCTTTGACTGAATCTGAGACCTATGGGGGCAGCAGGGATAAAAACCCCAGGAGACCAGACTAACCAAGCTCTTCTCATTAGCTCCTGGTAATGGGTAAGAGGTTAATTAACCACCCAACAGCACAGCCCAGCCTGCTGGAGTTACATCCAAATCCAAACAGGAGCAGCATCTCACAACTCACAGGGCTGGTCTCCAGATCATTTATTGACTAATTTAAACTTCTTTTGTCACTAAAGTTACCAAATTTTTGTAGTGCCCATGGACAGTACAAACTCCAACCTGACCAACCAAAGAAGTTTCCCAAAAGCTTGGTGGTTGCTGCTATTTGCAATCCTGAGTTTCTGCAGTTCAGCAGCAGCATTTGACATCAAAAACACATTATGGAAATCTGGTTTACAAGTAGACAGCACTGAAAAAACTGTATTCCCTACCAAATCTAATTTGATTAGTGTTTATATAGAAAAGTCTCAGTATTTTGGACAAAATACTGCAAAAAAAAGAAAAGTTGATAGGCTTTTCCCTTGCTAAAAAAACAAACCATAGGTTTGGGCATGTTTAGAAAGTTCTCCCTACTTGGAAAGAGGCTTTCTGTACCTCTCCAGCTACAAATTAATAAAAAAACCAAGAAAACTTTATAAAAGCAGATGCAAAAATATTTTTAAAACATTTAAACACTTATGTGAAGTTGAAGATTACCTTGGAACGCAGTTTTTAACTAATAAGCTCTTAAAGCCCAAATGATATTTTTAAATAAACCTTCTAATTTCAAATTGTTATGACTTCAGAGAATTTTCTAACTGGGATCCAGGTAGTTTTAAATGGAAGCAAAGAGGCAAGGAAAACGATAACAGAAATTAATTAAGGGAATTAACTAGAGTCAATTGATTCCTTTAATGTTCAAAGTAATGCAAGGTCTATATTCAACAAATGGGAAGGTAAATCAGAAAATTTCCTTTATGTCCACTCCTTAAATCTGTACCTAATTGATTTAATGCACTTTATATCTTTATGAGCTTACAGTTAACAACATGTTAATATAAATAAAAGACATGGCTCCAGTAATGGCTTCTCTAAAACTAAAATACAATGGGAGTGCTGTAAGTGATCTTTCTTGCTGACAATATTGAATTTATACTAAATATAGAAGACAGTTATATAGATCTACTGGGATGTGCTCCTGCAGAGGATTCCAGACAACTGAGCCATGTTGTAATACAAAGACCTGAGTCCCCAGTTCATTGGAGGCTGCCTGATAACATGGGATTAACGGAAAGGTAATTGAAGAGGGAAGAGCAGAGCTGTGGCTCTCCAGGACAGGAGCCTTCACTCCTCAGCCAGGAGCAGAGAACCCTCGAGAGCAGTGACACAGTGCCAGATAATTCTGCTTTAATCCCTGCCAATCCTGCTGGTTTGGATGCTGAAGTTGTTTGAGTTGCTTTAAAAAGACGATTTTTACAAGGTGTGCTGACAGACACAAGTGTCATTACCCTGCTGCAGACCTGGGAACAGGGTTCCTCCTCCAGCATGGTTTGGGACATCTCACACACCTCCCACAGCTCCAGGAACAGGGACAGCCTAACACACAATCACAGCTGTCTAATTCACAATTAAAAATCCATTCTACATCACAAGAGTACATTTCTTAAATTCAAGGTGAAGTCAGAAGTAGTATTTGTTTTTCCAGGAATTTCAGGATTTATACTTTCCAGCTGTTATCTTCCACAAGGTCTACTCACTAAAGTGCTCAGCTTTCACGTGCCCATTTATGATGCCTCAACTTTGAAACATCAGAGCTCCAGCCACGTTATCAGCACTGAGTGCTGACAGGAATATCTGAGCCACTCCATCTCCTCCTGCCTCACCACAAAGGATTGCCTGCTCCATGTGTCATTCCTTGTCTCTTTGGTTCAGGTTTCAGACAAGCCATTGGTCAGGAGTCCCTCTGAGCTATTGACTCCCAGCCTGAAACATCTCACTGTCAGACACCTGCCTCCCCCTTGTATTTATTTCATACCTCTCTAGTTTCATCCCCCTCCTGACTTGAATTTTGTTCTTGAAATATTTACAGTGGATTACTTTCCGTTCCTCTCTCCACACCTTGTGGTGATTTTCTTTATTAATCAAATCCCCCAAGCTCAGGTTCCTTTCCTAACTACTCTCGGGCCATCTCCTCTATCCCAGTAATTTCACGGTGACCAGAATGTCATTATTTTGGGTGCACCACATCAATCCTTCCTAGGGAGGCACAGCCCAGTGGGTCCAGGTCTCAGACACACCCCTGCCCCCAGGCCCTGGAGGTGGCACAGGCTTTGCCAGGCAGCCACAGCAGCTGTCTGGGGACAGAGGGACAGGCTGGGTGTCTGACAGCTCAGCACACACCCAGCTGCCTCCTCTCTTCTGCTCCCAGTGCTCCCCTCTGGGAAAGGAACATTTACACCATGCAGGAGTTTCCTTTGTCAGTCAGGCAACATCAGCTTTACACACAGCAGCTCCTGGAGACATCAAAAAAGAGCAAAGACTTCAACAAGAAAAAAGGATAAAGAGGAAATCACCCTGCTTGTCCTGGCCCCTGCAGCTTTGCTGTGCATGCAGGGGATTTGCAATTACAATCTCTGCAAGCCTGCTCCTTTCTCTTTGGGGGTGGATTTATGTCCCTGGGTGCAGACTCCTCACACATTCCATCTACAATTCAGCTTTCAGCACCTGGTTTACATTTCCAGTGGCTCCATCCAGGATGTGTTTCAAATGCAATAACCAGGAATTCTGCATGCACAATAAAATCCAAATGTGCTCACAGATCATGAGGGTCCAACAAGAGGGAATGAATGAGACGCTGACTGTCAGTAAGGAAAACAAAAATCCAGGCAATAATGGAAGAGGAAAAAACAACAAACTCAAACTAAGCTAACATTAATATACGAATATTCTTCTTATCAAAAATCAAAGCCTACATTGAACAAATTCATAGGCAAAAGAAGTTTCACGTATTTTGTATCCATTTCTGTATTGTACTGTTACCTACGTATTTAAGTATACTGCTTCAAGAAATAAATTGTTTTTAAAAGAGATATTTCTCCGTGTTACTGTAAAAAGCCTTTTTGTCAAGTCTGTAGAATTTCTGGGGCGAGGTGAGGCGAGCCCTGTGCCCAAGCTCTCCACCAGGGGCTGAAGTGCCCTCCTGGCCCAGCCCAGGCTGTGCTGCTGTCCCTTCCCCATGTCCCTGCCCACATGAGCTGACTCACCTCACTCTGTTCCTCAGAGCCCCTACACATGCTGGGCTCTCTTGCACTCTCTGAAAAGCACTGTGCAGCACTAGGGAAGCATCTCTTCTGTGCAGAAGTTCACCAAGTTTTCCTCTTGACCCAGATCCTGGAGCAATTTCAGTTTCCAGTTCTCATGAGCTGAAATTCTACATTCTTGTTCACATACTTTCTCCTGGCTGTTTTAAAAAACATCAAACTCAACATATCACATGCAGCAAACTGCTCTTCCTTTCCCATACCCATCCCATGACCTCTGGAATGCAGCTTTCTCCAGAACAGTCAGGAAGAGCTTCCCAGATTTATTTTACTTTTTAATTTTATTTTACTTTACTTTTTAATTTTTTTCATTCTCTCAAAATGTTCTTGCTAAGCGATGAAGAAAACAGTTTTACACTTGGAAAGTAAAGGTAAGTCTGAGATGGTGGCAAAAAGCAGGAGTGTGAAAAAAATCACTGCTCCCAACAATATTCAGCAGTGTCCTTAGGGGTTTTGGAAAGCAAACTTGGCAACAAGAGCAACACTGAAAGGACTATCACTCAATAACTGACTGAAATAAATGTTGGTTTCTGCTACTATGAGCCAGCTGGGTTTATCCTTGTCAAGAATATCACACATGGCTGGCTCACAGTCTATTACAGAGGGGCAATGATTCAAACCAGGGCTCTCAGGGGCCAGCTTGTGCCATCTGTAACACCAAGTGCCATATACAAGAGCTGCTCTGCAGATGTGTAATTAACATGAAAAATTAGTTTTCAAGCAAAATACCACTGTTAAACATCTCACTTCCTTGTCCTTATGTAAATATGGAGTTTTGCTTCATTATAAACCAATACAACAGAAAGTTGTTCCCAAAAATCCATCCTCTCCACTCCATTCAGAAACAAATAGCCCAGGCCTCAGTAGAAGGGAGTGTCTCCATTCATCATGATTTCAATGCCTTCATCCAGGTTTAAGTCTGGCAGAAAAGGGGAGAGGTTCAGAGAGGTACAAATACAACTCTCCCTTTTCCTGCTGGCTCATTCCCAAGCCCAGGAGAAGAAGCAAGCACTGGTGGAAGGGGTGATGGGAGGTGGTACTGCTGAGGGGTCTGTGGCACTGCAGCTTGGGCCAGGCTGCCTTGGGCAAGCCTGGAGCTCTCCTCACCCTCCCTCACTGCTCTGGGAGCTTTGGCTCAGCCTGCCCAAGGCAAGCAGCTCCACTGGGGTGCTACACACCCCCTGTGGGGCTGCTCTTTTAGGGCATCTCTGGCCGTGTCTCGTGTCTGTATGCACTGTCAGCCCATCTGCACGAGAGACTCTTCTTTCCAGAGACATCAGGAAATGGCAATTCCTCCCAGGGAGCTGTACCAGGGTCTGCTGTGCCAGGATCTGCTTTCCACAGTGTCCTGCTGCTGCCTTGACCTCCCTGTAGGTGCCTGACAACAGACCCAAACTGGCAGACCCATTTCCACTGGGAGTAGCCCCAGCCTCCCACCCCACCTCCCCAGGCCCGTGGCTTGGTATCAGCTCCAGTTTGACCTTCCAGGAAACAACCCAGAGCAAATGTCTGCCCAGCCACATCTCAGATATCACCATGGAGACAGACCAGTGAGGCTGAAACTCTGGTCAGGCCAGCAACCAACATCTCCCTACTGCAATTCCCATTTCCCAGCCCTGGGAAAGGTCCCTGCACCCTTTCACAAAGCTGCTGCAAAGTCACAGCTGAAGCAGCTGTGTGGTTGACACCTGTTTGAGGAGTGGATTCACTTGCATGTGAGATTTACCCAAAACAGCACAAAGATAATAAATTTCAGGAGCAGAGAGGGTATTATCCTTGCCTTCTACCACCCAGCAACATAGAAACTGAGGGTCTTGCATTAAATGTAGAAGGAAAATTTCAATACAACATTTAAAATGACAAGATTTTCCTCTCAAAATTATTGAAGTATTGTGATCTCAAGTGTTATTTCTGATGAAAAAATATTAGCACCATTACTGTCATTATGCAATATTTTCATTGTGGAAAAATGGTTTCTCTTCCAATCTCTATTTAAAGCATTAAAGTGCCACCTTTCTGTTTACTGCATGAAAATTCTTTGTGTGCTTTTTAAGTGTGGAAGAAGCAAAAGCAAGCTAGCAGTATCCAAGGCACTTCTAAAATAAACACGGACCTTCACAAAGTGCCCTACAGTCACAGACAGGATGTTCCCTGCAATATTATTTCCACCTTCATGCCACCTACTAGACTTCATTTATTATTGTACCTCCTGGAAGAACCGAGTTTATGCAGTTATACACCCAAAGTCAGAGAAACACAAATAGGGAAAAAGCCACACAGAGAAGTATGGCCAGGAGAAATCAGATCAGCAACTCTGAATATTAAAAGAGTTGGAAATATGAAAGCAGAGAAACACTGATCCTGCTGACACTCTTTTCCAGATTAAGCATATCTGGCACATCTGACTCTTGTTGTCAACTGGAATAAGAAGATATAAAAGGAAAGCAGATATGACACACATTTTGTTATTGCACAAATCAAGGGAAGGTTTTATGTGCTGCTTGGGTGAAGACAGAATACCTCCTTCTTCATGATCACTGTGAGGGTTTCACGTTGCCCAGATCCTCTGAGAACATCAGAACCTGTTTGGGGGGCTCAGAAATGATTTACTTGCAGGCAAGTAATTTGATCCAGGAGAGCAGGCAGCTAATCAGCCTGGAGTCACTGGAACATTAGCTCCTGTACTGAAATCACTTGTTTTTTACTGGCTTCTGACTGTCATATTCCATTGCTTCAAAACCAGCCAGCCCATGCCTCAGACACACACGGGTAGCTACAAGGGTTCCCTTACAGACTTCTTGAATACATTTAGGACCTCTAACAGGAACTTATCTTAAAACAATGGATTCAGGAGACTAAAAATAACAACAACAACAACAATAATAATACCCCCCCAAAAACCTAGATTTTTCCACTCAAAAGCACTGGATGACAGTAACAGTGCTGAGACAATCACCTCCCAGGCTGCCTTGCTTTCCCAAGGCACAAAACCTGCCACCTTACTCTTTTGCCCTTAAACCAACGAGCAAACTGGCTGAAAAGCTCCAGACCTGCTGTGCTACTTGTGTTCCTTGGCAGTGTGGTGAACCACGAGACTGTGAGGATCAGTGCTGTAAATACCAGTCTGGAATGGCCTGAGATGCCAGGAACAGGCAGAGGTGACAGCAATGCCACCCCCACAGCTCTGTCACTCAGAGCCTGGCAGGGACCCTGAGCCCACTGCTCCACCAGACTGACAAGCCAGCACTGCAGTTCAATTTCTGGTTCAGCTGTTAGGCGACGACAGGCTAATGGGGAAAATTTATACCAATTCCTGTGTAAGTGCTTTTAGATTCACAAGAGATAAAAGCTAAGAAATTATTAGCACTAGAAGAGATGGATGATCTTTGAATTGAGGCTTTTTGCCTCAATCTGTGTCCTTCTAAAACTTCCCATATGCTAAAAGCAAGTCTTGGCACTCCTGAGAGGAGCATCAGCTCAGACAAGGCTCAGTTTGCCTGCTCAGATTTCTGTGTCTCACCCTTCTCTTTAGTTCTCCTTCCGAACTCATCACTAAAACACTCCAGCCTTATCTCAGCAAATTTACTTAAGCAATTTTGTCCTACATATTAAAGTTTTAGAAAATTTATATTTTCCCTCTATAAAACAGAACAGTAGCCTAGAAAGATGCCAGACAGACTTTGCTAGTCCCAGCTGCTTCAGTAAAGTAACCAAACTATGGTTCTTACCTGCAGTCACCTTTGAGGAAGTGACTGAAAGTTAAACAGGTCATGCTGAGCAATAGAAGAATAGTAATTAGATTTTCTCATCCTCACATCTTCTGAGCTTATCTCCTCCTCGGCAGAAAACCCTTCCTTACTTGTATCATACCCAAAAAACCCAGCAAACAGGACATACATGTAATTCTCTGGGAGACTTGCTTGAAAATCAGAAAGAAAATGACATCAGGAAGCTCCTCATGGCCAGCCAGGCAGGGACAGGGTGACACAGCCAGGACCAGTGTCCTGGCTTGTAAGATAAGCATGGATTCCATTTGCCATCTGTTGGAGGTTGGGCAGTTTTCTTATCTCTCCCAAGAACAATGTCTCCCTCCGGGGAGATATCTTCTGTTAATGGGCCATTAATGACTCACTGCATGACTGGGAAAGTTCCATCATCCCATTGGGAGATGCTCCGCCCAGAGGGAGGAGCCAAGTACCCCTACCTGCATAAAATCAGCATTTTTGGGACACCAGGGCAGCCCTTCAGTGGATCCCCAGAGGAGCAGCTTCTTCCCTGCTGGATTCCCAGAGGAAGACCAGGCCCATCTACTCCATCACCAGACCTTCAGAGAAAACTCCACCCTTCTACAGGTCACTGCTCCAGCAGCATTTCATCTGCCACTCCAGGAGGAGCAGCCACCATTTAACTGGACTATTACCAACACCCTGACTCCTCAGGGTGTCAGGCTTCTGACTCTAGCACTAGTTTTGTTTGTACTAATTACATTTTTTTTTAACTTAGTTTTTTTCTAGTAAAGAACCGTTATTCCCATTCCCATATCTTTGCCCAAGACCCTTTTAATTTTGAAATTGTGGTAATTCAGAGGGAGGGGGTTTGCCTTTTCCATTTCACAGGAGGCTCTTGCCTTCCTTCACAGACTCCTGTTTTTTCAAAACCAAGACAACCATGAGCCAGGTTAGAGCACTGAGCACCTTCTGCACAGAGTGGGGAACATCTGGAGAGTCAGTGGAGCCAAAAGGGTCAGCTGCCATCTCCATCACACGTGTGGCACAGTGAGATCCAGGAGCGAGGAATTCTGAATTCTGATCAGGATTTCAAAGTTGGTGCATACAGAATGTGCTCTACAGTGCTTCATTCCCCCCAGTCTTAGCTGCAAAGATCTCCCTGCTTGAGACATTTGAACTCCCTTTTAACACACATGGACCTGGAAGAAGGATGAGTTCCAGGTGCAGTGACTTAGAAATCTCTTATGCACAGATACTGCCCCAAGAGGTGGGCAGCCCCTGGCCCCAGCTGTGTTCTCAGCACAGACTCACTGTTGCACATAGGGCAGCAGTAGCATCTTCAAGGCCTCAAAAAGAGAAATACAAACCAGATTTATGTTACCAACTGCCTCAGAGAGACCACAGAACCAAAAACCTGCAGCTGTAAAGGGTGAATCCAGTGTCCCCATGTGCATCAAGTGAATGCCATGTTTAACAGCACAATGCCAAGACTGATTTTTCCATATCACTAATGATTATTCCACTAAGAAGGAATATTTAGTAGGAATATTAGTGAACCACAGGAAAAGCAACTCTTGACATGGCCCTGGCCAGCACTGAGGTCTCAGTTCTTCCTGCAGATCCCTTGGTGCTTAAGGTCCCCCCTGCAATCAAGGACGACTCAAAGTAAGCACAGAAAAAACCCTCAGAAGTGCAAAGAGGAAGCTCCTTGCAGATGGTAGAAAGGTTATGTAAAGACACCACACTGAGGCTTCAAGAGGTGAAGCTGTACCTCAAATAAAGAGCACCTGTACTAGTCCAGCAGGCTGACTGTACAGCCACTACAAACCAGGTGGTTTTGGTTTTTTTTTTAAGAAAAAGCCATTTTGGAGGAGCAGCTTGCAAAAGCTGTAACATCTAATACTAAACCCTTTATGACAAATGGCTGAGCCTGCTAGAGGATCTGCAGGGCCCAGGGGTGATCAAGGGAGAAAAGGATCTTTCACACAAGAGAAGCCCACAATAAAAAAGATCGCATTTCTTTCCTTTTCAGGTGAAAGGTGTCAATGCTAGAAGTATTTTTTCATCCTCAAGACAGAGGGAGCTGGTGGCCTTGGAAGACCCACATGAATTTGAAGTGCCAGTGGAAGTGTTTTAGCAAAGGTAGAAAGCACTGAGTGCCAAATCATGAGCAGAGGAGAGAATTCAATCAAGAATTTTCAATTCATTCAAAGAAAAGAGCTGAACTTGTAAATTTTGTATTTGTTCAATATCCAGTTTTGACTCCATGTTTAATCCTGTGTGGGAGTTTTTAACCTGACCTTTCTGAAAGGGCATAAATATAATCAAATAAATGTTCACAAGGAAACACCTTTTTACAGTGTTTTGCTCCGTGCAGTAAGAAAAGCAATGCACAAAATGACAAAGGCACAAGACTTTGTCCAGGTAACTTGCACAGGTCTTCACTGTGGAACAATTACAGCTCCCAGTGCTGTAGAGGCCAGGCACGCAAAACCCTCCAAAAAGGCTGAGTAGGTATCTGGTAACTCCTTCACATAGGCGCCTCTGAAAATCTAATATTTCTTAAAAGTGGACCAGTTCACCCCTTCAAAATCTGCCATTTTCTGTAACAAAACTCCAGGAGTTCACAGAAGTGCCCAGCTGGACATGGACAGGCTGGATTTCTCTCTCTGACTCTCACTCACCCCAGTCTGGGCACTTTCTAAAATGGTTTGGGTGAACCATCTCATGTAATATTTCCCCCCCCACTAGGTACAGACTGGATTAAGTGACTTGGCTTAGGATGGAGATGTAACTTGAGCTCTGAAAGAATCCGGTTGGGAGTTCTCTCATCCATGTCCCTGCTCAACACCTTGGATTTCAGCAGAATAATGTGGTCTTAGAAGATTGTGTGTCAGCTCCTTCGCTCCAATTTTGTTCCTGCCCTCTGCAATTGCAGCCAAATCGTTTGCCTGATTCTCTTTGTCGAGTGGTTGTAAAAGCACAAGTAACCATTAAACCAGCAAAAAAGTTATTGCTACCCCTGCCAGTGGAACATAAATTAACTTCATTATCCCAGTCTCTATTATAAACAGGTACTGCAGAACTCAGGCTATTTAATAAGATGATATTTAATTATCTCACTGAGAGTTGTGAAGATAAATTCACGTCTGTAATTAACACTGACTGAAGACAGAGCCTGTCCCTGCGAGCACAACCCCACAGGACAGAAAGGGGAACAATTCACCACAAGGACCAGGGCTGCAGTCCATGGAATCCTAGAATGGTGTGGGTGGGAAGGGACCTCAGAGATCCTCCCATCCCACCCCTGCCATGGCAGGGACACCTCCCACTGTCCCAGGCTGCTCCCAGCCCTGTCCAGCCTGGCCTTGGGCACTGCCAGGGATCCAGGGGCAGCCACAGCTGCTCTGGGCACCCTGTGCCAGGGCCTGCCCACCCTCCCAGGGAACTATTCCTTTCCAATATCCCATCTGATCCTGCTCTCCTTCAGTTTAATGCCACTCTCCTTGCCCTTTCCCTCCAAGCCCTTTTTAAAGCCTCTCTCCAGCTCTCTTAGAGCCCCTTCATATCCTGAAGCTCCACACAGAGGTGACCCTAGAGCCTTCTCCTCTCCAGGATCCCTATTCCCTCAGCCTTCTACACAGCAGAGGGGCTCCAGCCTCTGATCACCTTCATGGCCTCCTCTGGACTCACTCTAATTGTACACATTCTTGATTTGAACTAAGCCAGGTGCTTCTCAGTTCACATGTGCTGGATAAAAGCACATTTACCTTCTCTTGTATTTTGATACCAGTGTGTCTTGCAACCCTGGACATTTGAAGTAGCAAATCTGAATTTCGGGAACTAGGCTTGCATTATATAAAACTTCCTGAGCTACTGTAACTTGTACCTAAGTTTTCAAATGATTTTCAAATGATTCATCTGAGAGCAAAACACATTCATCTTCACCTTGTCAGCTTGGAGGCTGTCAAACAGAGCAGAATGGACACACTTCTCTTACCTGCACAAGGACTTGGCTCACAATTACAATTCATTTCCCAGTAAAATACATAAAAGCAAAGTTCCTTCAATAAAATACTTTCAGATCTCTGAAAGGTAGGAAGGCACTTTAAATTCTCATGATGCAAGTGCACTTGAACTCAGTCCTTTCCATTCGACTCTGATCTATTTGCTTTTTTGCATTTCCCACAGGACTTAGCACTCCAATTTTCCCTTGATGTCTGCCATTTCTGAAAGCCCAAAGGAAATTATAAGAATAGCCTAATACAGATGAAAAATGAAGCAATCCATAGGCACTAAAATGGAAAATTGCATACATGTATATTATATTAACTACACAGAAATACATCTTCCAGGAGACTGTACAGTAATTGTTGCAAAAATAAATCACACCCAAAAAGGGCTTATTAATGTTATGGGAAATAATGCTGCTTTTAATCTAATTTCTACTGATGGCTTGGTAATTTACTTTTGAGTATGCTGTAATTAGTAGCCTTTGCAGCAATTTAGGTAAAAAAAAGAAAAATCAGGGGCTATGTAGGTCAACACCGACATTGTTTATGATTTTAAAATGGAAAAGAAATCCTGAGGGTTTCCAAAGACTGCTTTCCCAACAATTGTGGATTCCCAGCTATGCAAACCCTTAATTATGAGAGGAAGGCAGAACTGGAGATGGCTAATTATTATTTCAGTTTAGTATTGGGAAAGAGGGCAGAATACCCAAGACAGCCTCAACATTTACCAAACACATTTTGAGCAATTCTTAATTTGGGGGCTTTTGTCAGTGTTGTTTGACAGTACCACCCAGAATGACAAACAATGGAGCACAAGAAAAAGGCTATGGCTCTCCCTGTTATTTTTTCACAGACAGAGGCATAAATCTGGCCATTTATCCAAAGGTTCACATCCTCAGTTTACTTAAGAGAAAGCCTCTGTTTATTCATGGAGCCAAGGAGCTCCTCTGGTCAAACAGAGACACATCCTGCTTTTTCTATCTACAACTCAGATGTGTGCCTGAGGTCTCAAAACAGGAGCTGCACCCCTGGGTGATTCTCAGAGAGACAAATTAATACACCAGATTTTATGAGCAATATATTCAGCTCCCTTCAATCAAACCCAGAACTGCTTAATTTGTCCTTTTAAACAGAGCCCAAAGTGAGTTTGAAGCATTACAGCAAACATGCACATGCCCTTCACTAATGAAGCAATAGGTTTTTAAGTCTCTATACAGGTATAATATGCTACTGTCAGATAGAAAAGTATCATTATGAATAACATTATGCTCTACTCACTTGATATATCCTCAAACAGCATGTAATAATCTCTCAAGCTTCCCCTTGTCTATATACCCTCTTAAGAAGGAGATTAATTTGCATGCTCGTTCACAGGCAGTCACAGAGTCTATGCAATGAACGTTATCCAAATACATCCAAAGAATGTTTTTTTTTCTATCAAGGAAGCATCCTCTCCAGAGGCCAAAGAAACCCTTATGGAGAAGAAAAAAAACATGTGTAACTTCCTCAGTCTCCTAAAATATTTCTTCATACAGACTCCAGAAGATGAATCTCATGTGTTATAGTAAATTATTATATGCACTGTGGATACAAGGCATTGTTGTGTCTCTCTGGGGATTAAAGAGGAAGCAAAAGAAAATCATGTAAAGTCCTTGCTCTTCAAGAGCACATAAACAGCAGTAGAACCATGGAATGTCCTGAGTGGGAAGGGACCCATAGGATCATCCCAGCATAGACACACCAGCAATCCCAGCCTGGCAGGTCCTGGAGCTCTGGCAGCCTCGGGGCTGTGCCCATTCCCTGGGCAGCCTGGGCAGTGCCAGCACCCTCAGGGGGAAGAGCCTTTCCTGATCTGCAGCCTGAGGCTGCCCTGGCCCACCTCCAGTTGTTCCTGTCCCTGTCCCTGTGCAGGGATGGGAGCTGTCCCTTGGGAGCAGCTGCAGGCTGTAAATGGGCTCTGCCGTGGCTCTGCACACCACTGACATTTCAGGAGGTTACTGGAGACATTGGGGGTCATCACCCTTGCTCTCCTCCTAACAGCCTGACATACCTGCAGCTCTCTCATCACAGAATGTGGTGCTTTTTAGCCCACATTTGTGCTCTTCTCTCTGTTGCCAAACGCAAAGATATGTCTCTATGAGCAGCCCTAACGGGACATTACTGAGAGGAGGGTCCTTTTCAGAGGAGCTGCTCAGGTGAGAGTCAGAGGCTGGTGCAGACCCACATGCCAGCAGCCCAGCCCTGTGTGCTCTGTGCTCTGCCCAGGCTGCAGGTGTTTGTCCTGCCCCTCTCCTGCAGGGCAGGGAACAAGGCTATCAGAAGCAAACACAGCCCTGGCCGTGCGGCAGCGAGGCCGTACCCAGCACTTGGGAACTCCCTGCAATCTGAGAGCAGATAAAAGAATACAGATGTTAGCTCCGCTTCTGAATTTGCTGCTGGGGACTGTTCAAATGTTCCTGTGCTGACTGTGGTACTAGAAAGCCCCATTCAGCAATTCAAGAATCCTATCTCCCTCTTTGTTCACGGCAATTACGCTTTTTTATTCTGTTCATTCTTCAACAGATGTTGGAGCTGGAGGCTCACAGCCAGCTCCTTAGTTTTAACCAATATATTTTATATGCTTCAGCAAGGCCTTCTAAACCCAGAAGCCTCTTTAATCCAGTGTGGAAAGCCCTCTTTGATTTTTAACAGAAAAATGAAGACTTGGTCTTCCAACGAACAAGACTTCTCATTTAAAAAGAGAAGTGGAGTTACAATATGCTCTCTAGCATTTTTCCAATAATTTTTAATGAACATATAAATAACATTTTTAGGCTTCAAGATATTTTTTTGTTTCCCACTTTTAGAAAGTTTTTGACAGGAAACAATTACATCATCTAGTATTAAAACACAGTATCAGGCATCCATTAAAGACCTTTTGTGGAACCTAAAACAATTTAATTGCCTGGTAACGCCTCTCTTTCGCTATCATGGTGAATTCAGTTTGTCAGGAGAGATTAAACTCATGAATCCTATTAAACTTATCACCCTTCTAAACTTATCACCAGATTGTTTTAATTTCAGAACACACCTCCTTGCTGGAATGGAGACTGCACCAGGTCCGAGGCTAAATGAAAAGGCAAAGGTTGTGCTGTCATGCAGGGACTCGGCAGTTCCACTGGGGGTTGTGGGTTTGGGTGTTTAAAACCTGAGCAAAAATGAGCCACAGAGCCCCTTGGGGCAGCCACATGCGTTGTTCCCATGCAGCAGAGCCAGCACCAGTAACGCAGCAGGGTCTCTGTGGGTGGCTCCACACTGGTCTGCCCCAGAACAGCTTCTTCTCCCTGGTGCCTCTGCAAGGCTCTAGGAGAGATCATCCACTTAGGCACTGAAGTGGGAAATGGAAAATATAATCATTCCTGGAAAATGGAATCATAAGGTCAGAAAAGATGTCCGAGGTCATTGAGTCCACCCTGTGCCTGATGCCCACCTTTTCCCCAGCCCAGAGCACTGAGAGCCACCTCCAGCCCTTCCTCGGGCACCTCCAGGGATGGGCAAACCTCCCTGGGCAGCCCCTTCCAGTGCCTCACCACCCTTTCCATGAGGAACTTTTTCCTGGTGTCCAACCTGACCCTCCCCTAGCACAGCTTTTGCTCTAGTCCTCTCAGTTGGGTTGGAAGAGCAAAATGAAAGTAAGAAATCCCAAAAGCAAGGATTTCTGATGTGAAGGTATCTTAGATTACAATGTAGGATGTAACCAAAAGTATGTGTTCTATCAGCCCCTTCATAAACTGTCAAAACAGGTGGGGCAGTGTTCCTTATCTCCTCCATGACTCATCCCTGATAACTCTGGGGTCTGTCTCTGCTAATGGGCCATCAAATCTCACTGCATGGCTGAGAAAATTCCATCATCCCATGGGGAGATGCTCTGCCCAGGGGAGGAGCCGAGCATTCCTACCTGGATACAATCTGACCTGGGAACAGCACAGCAGCCTTTGCCCACTGCATTCCCAGAGGAGCAGCTTTCTTCCCACTGCATTCCCAGAGGAGCAGCTTTCTTCCCACTGCATTCCCAGAGGAGCAGCTTTCTTCCCACTGCATTCCCAGAGGAGCAGCTTTCTTCCCCACTGCATTCCCAGAGGAGCAGCTTTCTTCCCCACTGCATTCCCAGAGGACAAGAGCTCCATAAGCACCACTTCAAAGGAAGACCAGACCCTTCTACAGGATCACTGCTCCACCAGAAGCACAGCTGGCATTGCAGGAGGGCTTCAGCCACCACTGAAACAGAGTGAATATTTAACAGAGTAGAAATCCATTTAGATTTAAGTGAAATGTGCTGCTTTGAGCTTGCTAGCATAAGTAAAATATGCTGTTTAGTCTGGTAACTCTGCAGCACTAGTAAAACTGCCCCAGCTGAGGAGAAAGAATGTGAATTTCCAAGCTGAAGAGATAAGAGAAGCTCCTCAAACCCTGAAGCAGACAGGGCAGGGGGACCCAGGAGTTCTTTCTATACTTTCTGATAAAAAAACTAGCTGTGAGTGTAATGCAAAACCAGCATAATTAATATGCATGAACCTATTGTGAAATTCAATGCATATGTAAATTAGTGAAGAAGAAGAAGAATAAAAAGGAATCAGGAGTTCTCAGAAGCACACATGTCCTTTGAAGGGGAATGATCCCCACATGCGTCCAGCGCTGTAATAAACATACTGTCCCTACAAATCTTTATAGGAATTGTGGGGTTTTGATTTTTCACCCACATTTCACTACCCTGACCCACAGGGTGTGAGGTTGTATCCTGACTCTGTCAGTTTAAGACAGTGCTTTTCTGCTTTATTTTAATTTTTCTATTCAATTGGTTGGAATTGATTGATTCAAATGATTTGGAATCTCCCGCTGGTTTGTTCTCAAACTAAAACAGAAGAAAAAATGACAAAATCTGACATCCCTGACAAGATAACATTTGATTAAATTGTTCAGTCAGAATAATGCCCCAAACATCACCTTTTTGCTGTATCACTCACCACAGTCAGGACTTCTTTTCTTCTGAACAGCTACAAGCAGAGGCTCTTTGTATCCAGGCATGACCGTGACTGTAGACCAGAACTTCAACTCATTTGAGGCTTCCTTCAAGCAAAGTTAGAAGTGTGAACACACGTTTTACACTGATAACAGTAATTAGAATAATCTGGGCTTTGACATTATGACAAAGAACTTGTTCCTCAGAACCAAGCCCAAGTCAATATAAAGGCTGGCATGGCTAATTCTGGAAATCCAAGAGCTGAACCATTCAGTACAATCACTATTTATTAGCATTTCTACATATGTCAGGGTTTCATGGTCCTTTAATTTCCCACACTGTGTCTGGGTTTCAGAAAACAGCAACACTTCTGTAAAATTGTGGTTAGAAAAACCTCAAAAATTGTGTCAGGTTCCTACTCAGGGATTCAAATCCAGTGTACAAACAGAAATTTCTTTCCATGAATTTCCTGCAGGTCTGCATCTGAATGGATTTGTGAGGTACTCTTTTACAAAGGGTGGGAAACTGAAGGCCCAGGGCAGTGAAACAACAGCAGAGCAGGGGATGAGCCCAGGTCTGCAGATTCCTTGGTTTGGGGATTTGATCAGGAACACGTGACACTTTCTGAACCACAAGTTTTCATATAAATCCATGCAAAGGGAGGCTAAGGAGCCAGGGAAGATGAGAAAGAAGGAATGACATTCCCTCACCATTTATCTTCTCATAGTTTCCTTGTAGAAAAACGGTAACAATATTTATCAACTTCCAATTTCCTCCTCCACATCACACTAAGTGTCAATTTGCTGGTTTATTCAAAATATATGTTAGTTGCTGAGCATTTTCACTTGTTTGGTTCAGTCTCTCTGTCCTCCCCTTAAGAAACAGGAAGGAATGATGGAAGGAGGCAGAGTATTGGGTGTTTTGGGTGAGGGAAAGGGGCAGAGGAATTGTTAGCTTGTAAATAACATTTCAACATCACGTGCTCCACCTTCCAAGAAAGCTCTTGGCTTTGCTCACAGGGCTGTTTCTCTCTGTACTGCTGGAGAGAGGCTCACTCATCTAGGTGTTAAATTATTCATGCTACAAGTTCTCAGTCTGGGCCTTGGCATCACATATCGTGTTTAATGTGGCAAAATCAATATATTCTGAAAGCTGTGGTAGTCCATGGCAAGCTGTGGAATTTTGAATACTTTCTTCAGCTACATAACTTTGCCAGTTTTGTTCTATCTCAATTAAAATTAATTTCTGAACAACACAGAGTAAATGTTCAGTGACTCTGTATACCACCACAATAATACCTCCTATTTTAGAGGACAGTAGCCTACAGGAAGGATTGAGGTCTACTGTAGTTACTCTACTTAACCATTTAAAGCCAAATATAAATTCATGTTTTATTAGCTGCTAATGTCCAAGTTTATAGGGGTCTCCAAACCAAAATATTAACTATGTTTCCATAATTTGAAAACAATTGGAAATGCTTGCTGAAATGTTAAGCAACTGCATCTTGGTTGGAAAAGACAGGTGTCTGCTAAGGAAGGCAGAAGACTCTCTTGAAACGGAAAATGTAAACCTTCTCCTTCAAGATTATTATAATTCTGAAATTCAGGGGTTCTTAGGCAAAGATATGGGAATAGGAATAAGAGTTCTTTATTAGGGAAAAAATAAAAAGCAGTAATACAAAACAACACTGCCAGAGTCAGAGCAGCCCTGGCAGCGTGTGTGTCAGGGAAGTGGCAGCAGTCCCATCCCAGGGTGGCTCAGCCCTCCTGCAGTGCCAGCTGTGCTTCTGCTGGAGCAGGATCCTGCACAAGGGGGGAGTTTTCCTCTGGAGCTCCAGGGCTGGGGGAGATGGGCCTGGGCTCCTCTGGGAATGCAGTGGGAAGAAAGCTGCTCCTCTGGGAATGCAGTGGGAAGAAAGCTGCTCCTCTGGGAATGCAGTGGGAAGAAAGCTGCTCCTCTGGGAATGCAGTGGGAAGAAAGCTGCTCCTCTGGGAATGCAGGGGGCAAAGGCTGCTGTGCTGTTCCCAGGTCAGATTGGATCCAGGTAGGAATGCTCGGCTCCTCCCCTGGGCAGAGCATCTCCCCATGGGATGATGGAATTTTCTCAGCCATGCAGGGACACTCAGCGGCCATGAACAGAAGATAATTAATAATTAATAGCCCATTAACAGAAGATATCTCCTGGAGGGAGGATTGGCTGTGGGAGAGATAAAGAAAACTGCCCCATGGACAGCAGAGAACTGCCCCAGCTCTGACAGATGGAAATAGAATGCACACCCCCCCCCCCCCCCCCCACTATATCTTGCTTTTCTAACCCAAGACACCACTGACTGGCATTAAACACTTAAAATAAAAAGAAAGCTTCTCTCCTCCAGAAATTAATTGATGATCTTAAAGTCCCTTCCACCCTAGATGACTTCATTCTGTGATTTCCCCCCAATTTCACTGTGACTACACACATACCAAAGTTAAGTATTTGCAGAATCTGGACTTTCCACAAACAACTTATTCACTTTAATGCCTCTGTGATTTGCTGTGTGCACCCTTGATACTTTCTCTGAACAAGGAGTAAAGACACCCATTTGTACATTCTGATGCAAGACTGCATTTTTTGTTGTTTGTAATCAGGTATCTTAGTGGATTTTTAAATCTGGCAATACAATACATTCACATCCATACAATGCCTTGTCCCAGTCCTCTAATGCTTCCATTCCAGCCTACTTTAAAACAACTAGTGTTCCTAGACATTGATCTAAGAGCGAGGACAAGACCAAATGCTAATGAATCAGTCTCCACTTCATCACCAGGAGAGCCTGGGCTGCTCCAGTGAATCAGAATCCTGTTCCCTTGCAAAGGTCACTCAGAGCCTTGACTCTCCCATGACCAGCCAGAAGTGGCTGTTTCCCTTTGAGCTGGGATTGAAGGGATGGGAAGGAATGAAATTACAGGCTTGTCACTTCTGTGCTCTACTCTTGCCTGAGCTTCATTAACACAATTCAATTTAATGTTAATCATCCCAAGTCCTTGCTACATTTAGTAGGAATAGGTCCTACAGTGCACAGAGAGCTGCCAAAGCCACCTTCTTTCAGAAATTCTTGCAGCATTATTCACTGTAAGGCTCCGTGCTCCTCCCTGGCAGGCTCATTCTCACCTCCACTGCTGTCTCAGATACAGCTACTCCAACCTGGCTGCAGCCAGAGCAGAAGGAAAATTCCTCCCCACAGGAGATATTGTACAGAGGGTGGATAATTCACCAACAGGAACAGTCTGTCCTTCATACACAAAGTGGCTGAATGTTTAAATTCTGGAAAAGTAAAATCCAGGGCTTATTTTAATTTGGACTGGGTTTATTCCAGAACAAACACTGCATCATCTGGGTGCCTGTAACACTGCCAGAAACCAGGGGTCCCGTCTGCAGACAGTGGAGATGGGGGACAATGGATGGGGAAGAAGAGATCTGAAGTTCAACAGGGCTGCAGCAGGTTGGCAAAAATAGTTCAAAAAGTAAAGCACAGCATCCTCCAGACTGGGTACACTTGGGCACAGGGACAGTAGTGAAGTTACTGGGAACTTTAGAGAAGTTCTTATTCCTAGGTCTGGCTGGGGGAGGACAGCAGGGGACAAAAGAATGCAGGACATGGCAGATTGTGGCTGCTGAGCACTGGCCAAGCCAATCATGCCTCCCTGCAGCTCCTGGCTGCTCTGTTCTGCTGCCTTCTCAGAGCCTGCAGGTGGTTCATGCTTTCCCTCACCTTGACTTCTTTCAGCCAAGGGTTGGTAAGAGGAACAGCACTATAATAGCTTGGTCTGCCCAGGAGCCTCCTCCTGCTCCCTGCTTTGAGCTGGAGAAGGATTCCTAAGGGATGTCAACCTCTGCCTGGGTATTCTGGGGAGCAAAAGCTCCATATCAGTTCTCTGGTAGGACCAAAGTTCAGAACTCCTACATGGCTGGCACTCAACACCCCCTCAACAAGCCTTGGACTTTTGATACATCAGCCCCAGCCAAGGAAAAACACAGAATATCTCTATACCTTTCTGCAAGCTATCATTAACTAGAGGTACTTTTAAATTAGAGCCTTACATATTATTATAGTTGTTCCCCTCAAAATAAAAAAATTAAACAGTTGACACATTTTTCATGAGGAAAAAGCATTCAAAAAAATTATGAACACAATTAATTTGAACAAAATAATCAACCAAGATATTTGCTTCAAAGACAGCTGGCAAAAGCAAACCACTCCCAAGAGATCCCAGTGGCTGCTTTGCACTGTGCCACCAGAATTCTTAGGAGAAGGCCTGAGCAACATGGGAGCAATTTAAATCCTCTTTGTCACACTGCACCAACAGCCATTTCATGCTCTGCTTCTGCCCTGCCTGCTCCTGCTCACCTGAGGGAACACTGAGAAGTGTTTCTTCAATGATTTATTCAATAAAGATCACTACATTAATCAGATAAATAATTAAAGATAGCATTTATCAACTTTTGCTGCTCATATTGCAAGGAAAAAATTGAGATCCTAAGTATGTTACAGACAAAAAGGTTGTGCCTACAAAAAAAGCTTTGCCAAATCTTAAGCAGACTATTATTCAGCAACCCCCATGCCCAAAGAGCTCCTTCTGCCCAAAGAAAGGCCAGCACAGAGACAAAATAGAGGTTTGCTTTCCAGCATCAAAATGGGGAGAAAATACATATATTTATCTTAAAGGTCGGTTCAGTCATTGAGGGGTTGCCTAGCAACACTTCCTAGCAACACCACTGCAGGAAAACCAGGGAGAGCACTCTCCTACAAGTCAATTAGAAATGGTAATTTGTATGGGAAGATCCCGCAGTCCCTTCCAATTACAAACAACAATGCTCTCCTCATTGGTGTTTTTTTTAATTAGAAGCTTTGTAAATTCATCCCTTGCTCCATTTTGCTCTGCTTTTCTTTACTTCTCTTTTCCAAAACTTTACAGCAGCAAGGCAATGCTGACAGCATTAGGAGCAACACCTAAAAGAATAAAACAACCCATTCATCTCCATCTCCAAATCAATGATGGGCTTCTTCTCTTTGCAAAAGCAACTCAAGAGACACAGCTGGCTCTTCAGTCCCTTCACGTGTGGGGCACTGTCAGAGCCTGACAGCGAGCTGGAATTCAGGTGCTGTGCTTCCCAAAGTTCACACAGCCACGGCTGGGAACTCCTCCTCATCTCCTGGAGCACAATTCAGGGATGTGGTATTGCATCAGCAAATCACTTTTCTGTGCTGCAGCCTGTAAGCAATAGCAGCAGATAAGAATGGCCTGGGCTTTTAAAGGGAAGTAATTAAAGTGCTTGGTAATTTCGTGTCATTTAATGTAATGTGCTCCAAAATGAGATTTGAAAACTAAAAAGCCAGGCAAAGCCTTGAGATGAGAATGATCACCTATTTAAAGCCTTTCATACTTGAATCTGTCAGTCTCAGAAATGAAAATAAATTAAAAGAAAGAGGAAAGAAAAAAGTGATCCTGTGTGGATTGGTGGCTGATCAGGGTTTAAACAGTCTCACTCACTGATGTCTCCAATATACAGTAATGACAAAAAACTAGATTTCCTGCTCTCAAATGACCATAATTTTCTACTTGTTTACTCTTTCCAGAGCTGAAAAAAGCTATCTACCACTTAATTGCTTGCAAAAACTATTGTATGCTTTCATTAGGGCTTTCCTACACACCCCCTCCTTTATATAACTTGCCACTATTTGAGGGAGGGAGACCACAGAATCCCAGAATGGTTTGGGTTGGAAAGGACCTTAAAACTCAGCTCATTCCAACACCCTTGACATGGGGTGACATGGGACACCTTCTACTAAAAGAGATTGCTCAGGGATGTTTTCTTGAAACTTTGAGGGAGATAAGGTTCACACAGACTTCACCCATAAACCACAAACTCACAAAACCTCAAAGAATTAGAGGAGTCCTTTCAGAGTCTTAGATCCTGCCCTGTTTTCCCAGCTCCAAAAGTGACCAGCACCACTGACCTTCACGTGGGCTGGGATGCCCTCACAACACAGCACCAGTCACCACAAACATGGACTGACATTGCTCAAAATCCAGTTTGAGGAGGGGAAACAGCTGATGCTCAGGGCCAGGAGGTACCACAACAAAGGTGCATGGTTAATTTTCACAGTTTGAACTCCTGGAACGCTGAGCAAGGGGGCAGGAAGAACACAAGTCCTTCTCATCTGTCCCCCTGCCCCAGACAGGGTCAGCTGGAATCTCCACCATTCCCAAAAGGTGTTTACCCAATGTGACCTTAGCAGCCACCAGTGATGAAGCTGCTGCTGCCTCCAAAGACAAATCATTTTAGGGCTTCATTAACTTGGCCATTAACAGAAAATCCTGGTCATATTTTAAGTCCTTTGACGTTGCTCAAGACTCTGTTATAAAAACATAAAATCTAATTCTTTCAAGAGATTTTGCATGACACACAGGATACCTGCCAAAACAGTTTCTTTTCACAAAGGGATGCCTGTTTTTCCCAGTTTCCAAGCCTTGATGCATGTGTGCAACTGGGAGCTGTCTCTTCCCTGTGGAACACTGGATGGGCTGGTGTCCAGGGCTATTTTCTGGTCATCCTCCTACAAAGGACACCCTCAGTTACCAACAGTTCCCACAAGGTCCAGCTGCTTGGCAGGGGCTAACTCAGCTGGGAAACATGACAGGCAGTCTGGAAGTATCTGACTTCAAGCTGAGAAGTGACATTACACCTCCAGCAGCATCAGCTTTATGACACCATTAAGAGAAAGCTCATTAGCCTGGGAAGGCCTTGTGGTGAATCTGCAGCCCTCTGGCTGACTACAGCTACCTACTCATTTCATAAAGCCCACAGCAAAGTTATCCAACAGTAACAGAAGGGGGAATAACCACAACTGTGTGGTTTAATGTGTAGTTTGTCAAAGTTATTTGAATGGTGTGTACAGCCTTTAGCAAGGAAAAGGTTCCCAACACTTGCCTGAGAGTAATGAATTTGGTAATAAGGTGGAGAATCAAAAAACAGCCCTGCCTCCACAGCAAACACATTTTGATGCTTGGATTTATGTGACAGATCCTGCGTCAGTGAGAGCTGGGAGATGGAGCTGCCTACACCTTCCCTTTCAAGTGAACACAGCAAAAATACCGGGAGCACACTGAACCTCCAGAGCTGGCTGGGGAGAAAAGAAACCAAAGCAGATTAAATGCTGCAACAGCAAAAACATAAATGCAGCAGGTGTGCCAGATCCAAAGCAAAGGGTCTGCTTTGGATCAGAGACAAGTACTGCCATTCCCAGGTGAAGATGCAGGGAGGGAGGCAGGGATAAACCTCATCTCTCCTCACCTCCCTCTCAGCCTCTCTAGGGATCAGTGCTCCCCACTCCGGGGCTGCTCCCCATTCCCCTCACTGCTGCTGCTCAGGGGTGCTGCCCTGTACCTCAGTCTCTCCCAGCTGAGCACTGCAGCTCTCCAGGCAGGACTCAGCCCTGTGGCACAGATCATTCCAGGGATGAACAGACACAGAGGGATACCTTCCTCTCTTTTGCCCAAGCACAGCTTTGAGAAATAAAACAAACCATGAAGAGTGAACAAGCAAACCACATCTCCCAGCCTGAGCCACAGACACTCCCTGGACATGGAACCAACTCTACAGCTCCGTGTAGTTAAGATGTCAAAAGTTACCTGCATTGCCACAATCTTATTATTAAATTATATAAATTCTTATGGCATGATTAATGATATGATATGATATGATATAACAATACAAATTCTGTGGCATGAGGGCAGGGAGTGATTTCTGGTCTTTTACCAGCCCTGCACTACTGAAACTGTGTTTGCTCATCCCTTAAAAGGCCAGAGAAGACCTTCACAAAAGAAATGAAAAGGTAAGATTTGAAAGGTAATTTTAGAATTTAAATGGGAAAGTAGTGATTATGGCTTCAGCCCTTCAGGACACAGAGAAAAGCTTTGGTCTAAAGTTAGGTTGGAACCAGCTCAAATCAACTATCAGAATAAATAGAAAGGAAAGGGGAAAACCCAAACCAAACCATTTTTCTGCATAAAAAGCACTGTCATGCTGAGAGTGCAGAGATCCAAAATTTCCTCTCACTGGAATGGGAGGGCAAGTGAGGGGAGAGGAGAGCTCCCTTTACTCCAGAAAATTTTCAAAGCACCCAGAAAGGACACTGTAGGGTCATCCCCTGGCAAGATGAAAGTGACCACAGGCTGTGCATCCCAAATCATTTATGCTCTTCAGCCACACTCGGCCATGGCAAGAGCAAAGTGTTCTCCTCGGCAGAGCTCAGTGCTCCATCCCGTGCCTGCTGCAGTCCCAGGGACTCAGCACCGCAGCTTTATCCGTGCTAATCCGACATGGCCCACCTGGAGCCAAAGACAGAAGAGAGGGACACGGGAGGACAAAGCCCAAGGCAGCACGAGGCACCCCGAGGGCAGTGGGATCGCTCCCAGTATCCCCCTTCAGCCCCGGACCTGCGGATCCCCAGAGCACCTACAGGTGCTGGCCCAGCTCTCCATTCTGTTCTGCTTTTTGGGAGTGCAGCAGAGGAACCCTCCCTGTGCCCAGCAGAGAAAAGAGGCATAGAATAAAACACCCCTCATTAGCCTGTTCAAAGCCTGCCTTTGGTACAAAGGGAAAGCATTCCTGGGAAGAATTTACGGGGCGGGGGGCAATTCTGAAGGAAGCTCAGGTCAGTGACAAAATCTGAGGCTCTGGGCAAAGCCTCCAGCTCTCCTGGAGACATATATCCCTAGCCTCACTTCCATTCTTGTTTCTTCTTGTTTTAAGTTCCCCTTCTGCTGAGAAACCCAAGTGCCCAACCGGGTATTTGTGGAATATTAATAGCCCCCGTTTGCAATGGAAATGAAGCCAGACTACAGCAGCAACCAGCAGACAATCCTTTCTGGAAGTCAGGGGGCAGGGACGGGATACAAGCTGCTAAATGTCAGACAGCAGAGCTGTGGCAAACCCCCAGTGTCTTATTTGAGCAGACTGCTGCTAGGAAAAGGAGCTTTGTCTGTAGATAATCTACAAACTCCCACCTGAGCTGCCAAAGCTCCTGCATTCAACACCAGCTCACTGGTGGTTACATGCTGGTAAAGCCCTTGGGCACATCTTTACTGGCTATAAAAATTTACTACCATCACCTCGACAGGGAGTCAAAGGGAAAAGGGGAGGGAGAGAAGAAAAGGAACATGCTCTCAGTCCCCTTTAATATAGAATGCTTGAAGTCCATGATTCATTCCTTAACCTAAGAATGTAATGGGGGATGCAGGGGGGGTGGGTGGAATCTGTCCCTTCTATGTGTGGAAAGACTCCAGCTTCTCAAAAGTTGTTTTGTTGAACCCAACTGCACATTTGTTGGGCCCTTTCTTGCCAAAAGAACTGCAAGTTATTTGCAGAAAACAGTCTGACACAACAGTACATGATAGAAAATAGAATTGTAAAGTAACTTGTTTTCTTTAGCAGATGGCTCAGTTCATCAGCAGGTATTTTGAGAAGATACTGTCTCCAGGTCTTCATGGAGAGAGAAGAAACCATTTAGCACTGGAGAGAGGGAAATCTGAATACACTTGCAGCTGACTCTCAGACTCTTCAGTAGCTCAGCAGTAAATGGATCCATCTGTAATTGTCTGGATTTCCAAACTACAGCAGGATTTGATTTATGAGTGGAGTGTGTCCCTCTCTTTTCACTTTCCCTGTCCATTCCTTGAAAGCATGAAAGAAATAAAAGCAGTGAGTGGGGACCTCCTGGGTCCTGCTGGAGCAACATTTCCATTTGCTCCAAGTCCCTTCTGCAGGCAGTTTGCCTCCACACACCACACGAACACTTCGTGTCAGATGGGCAGGATTTGGGTGGATTCCCCTGCCTGTGACACCAGGCTGCTGCACACCACTCCCCAGCAAGCCAGGGGAGTTAGGTCTGACAATCCTGCTCTCTCAAGGAGAGGAGAGGAATCAAAACTTTCTGCTGCTGTTCAGATTTATCAACTTACACATTCTTCCTCAGAGGAACAAGCACAAAGGGAAGGAGTTTTGTAGAAAATTTTTGCCTCCTCTGATTGTAGCCTCATTACGTGTCAGAGTTCAGCATCCTTCAGTCAACATCTTCCCAGAAATTACTCATGAACACAAGGTAAGGCCAAGGCAAGTCAAAGTCCCCTCCAAAATTTCTCAACATTAAACTGCAGCATCATCATCATCCATAGGAATATAGATCATCTGTAACAGTGGCAAAGATGCTGAGCAAGCCTGAAGCAGAGGACACAGCTACCCAGAGGTGAAAAGCAGCATACAGATGACTGCAGGAAAGCACTGCTGCCCTAACAGGCAGGGGGAAACCATATTTGCAAGTGGCAAACCTCGATGTGTTCAAACACACCTACACCACAAACACCCACACCTCACATGCAAGGGCTGGGGGGAAACCAAGACTGCTCACACAGCCTTACAGTGCAAAGGATCAGCTCTGTGTGACTCAGGTGATGAGGCACCTGCTAATTACACTGCTCTGCACCAGTCTGCACTGGGAGGTAGGAGAGAAGACCCCATGTTCCACCAGAGCACCCTGCACCACCAGCTCCCTTTCCCAAGGGGGAAGTTTAGGAGCTGCTTTTGTTGAGAATGTCCTTCCCTATCCCACCCCAAACCATTCCACAAAAGCCAGGATTCAGCCACTGCCTGCAGCACCTTTTCCTACTAAAGACAGTAGGATTGCTCATCCAGAGGCTTCAGCAGGAGTGTAGGTGGTTATGGGGAGGAATTTTGCCAGCAGTTATGCAAAACCTTTGCAGGCACCCAAATATTTGTCTAAAAGGCAGCGGGGGGAAAAAAAAAAGCATTTGGTTTGTGAAGTTCTGGCAAATGGTCTTTACCAATAATACACATCAGAAGTGCACCACTCTGTGCCAGAGGAATACTCCTCACAGAAAGCCATTTCCATCTGCCCTACTTTGGATGTGGTAAATATGCTGAAGGTAACCACAGCCCCTGAGGCACCATTGCAACTTGTGTGCCCCAGCACTGGAACATCAGAGCCTTCAATGACAATGACAGGGCACTTTATCAGCAGCTCCTGCTGTTGTGCAATTGCTGTGGTATGCACATGCACAGAAGAAGGGAGCTAGTGACTGCAGTGAACATATTTCTTCCCTAAAGTATCTCCTTGGAGCACCTCAAGATGGGTTGGGCACAGGTCAAGAAGTCCAAGTGGTGATTATGCTGAAGGGATGAGACCTGAAAGGCTCCAGGAATGAGAAATGCCAACTATTGTGATTACTACAAACTGATCTCAAAACAGATACCATGATAGAGAGAAAAGGATGGGCACAGTCTTCAAAGGACAGTCATTTTTCACTGTCTATCAGTAACAATTCAATTACAGCACCCTGTCTCCCTGTGCTATAATTACACTTTCAGCTGGGCTCACAGGCAAGGATTTCTCAAAGAAGTTTCTATTGCAGTGGAAGTGATTGATTCCTACACTGCAAGTCTGAAAGAAGGCACTGGAAGGGGACAGCTGGGTCACTCTCTGGGGACTTGGAACTTGATGATCCCAAAGGTCCCTTCCAACCCAAACCACTCTATAATCTTCTAAAGCAAATGAATTTAAACCATAAAATTACACACCTGTGTGCACACCTTGAATAGTTCTTCTGGTGCCAGCCTTGATGCAAGGCCTGCATCCAGGGGTGATGACTTGACAAATTAGATCATTCAGGTCACTCAGACACAAAATAATCCTTCACCTTCAGGAACTAATAATGTATTTCTGAAAAAGCAGCAGGGAAAGGCCAGGGACACAACTCCAGCCAGCACACGTGGAGGTCACAGGTCAGTGTTAACAAACATGAATGAAGCACCTCTGTGCCATCACAGAGAAAACAGGTGAAGGACCACAACATCCATTCCAGTACACTTTGTTCTGCTTAATAGAAACAACCACCAACAGCTGCTATTTCTTATCAAAACAGCCAGCAGATCTGCAGAACCTCAAACAGCAAAAGGCAACCCATGCTGCTAAACATCCCTTTATCACCCTTCTGGATGCAGGAGCCCCACAATTGCCAACCTGATTCCCAAACAACCCCGTGCTCCAGAAAAGAATGAAAAGACAGACAATTCATACAGAAAAACAAAGCACCAGCAAATGACAGCACATATCCTTAACTCCAAGCTTGCATCAAAGTTCAGTGATTTTGTGCAAGTCATCTCTGAACTGTGTTTGTCTCAAAACAAAGGCTTGTTTTACACTGTACTGCTCTCTGCCCACAGACCCTTTCCTACACTGCTCCCTTGCTGCTATCCCATACAATACTTGGCATTCCCTGACTTCTTGGCACTCTTTGAAGCTGAGGATTTCACTAATTCATTTCCATGCTTTATTTCTTCTGAGAATCCCTTTGTGAAGCCTGCTCAGGCTCAGGAAGCAGCACTGTGCCAGTGTGTGCCTTTTCTAACCAGGAGCTCAGGCATGAAATGGGAGAGAGCCCAACAATCCAGATGCTCACAGGTGAGCAGGAATGAGGTGGGGAGCAGAGCTCACAGGAGAGATGGGGAACAGCTTCCTGGCCTAGGAGCAGCTTTCCATTCAGGAAGATGAAAACCAATTTCTCCACTCTGACTCAATTAATTACTGCCACCATCTCCATGTGATTGAGATGGGGAGATGCTTTACTGCACACCATGACCACCATGCAGCTCTCCAGGCCGTCCTCCTCCAGGCCACAGGAGTCTTCTCTTCTCTTCTGGGGCAGAGAATGGTTTCTGCAGATGGGAGGCACAGCCTCAGGAACAAGTCAAGCCAGCTTGTGACTGCGTTCAAGCAAGCAAAATAATATCCTACATCTGTCCTCTGAGGATTTTGTGACAAAGCTTCCAACCCTTGAATCACAGACCACATTCCCATTCCCTGCCTTCACATTATTAAGCCAGGATAGACACAAATTTCAGCTACAAGGAACAGACTCCAAGATTCTCAGAGCAGAGTATTCTATTAATTTGAATTGGGACTAGTTGAGGTAAATTGATTTTTTTAATGTGTTTATCCTCTATGGGGGCTTTTTTTTTTTTTTTTCCTTCTTAAATGCTTATTTGCTGAATCCAATACTCATTACTGAACTGCATGGAAAGCTGCCAAAAGAAGCAATGCCTTCTGGACTAAACAAGGGATTTATTACTGAGAAACCACAGCACCGGGTAAAAATCCATCACCAACTTATTGATTTAAACTGATTGTAAGTAATCACACACAATTTATATTAAGTGAAACATACTGCCATCTAATTTAGAGTAAGTGAACAAAATGCTACTACTTTGAATTCTGTTTAAATGAAAACTCTAATTGATAACCACATATAAATAATTGAGACTTTCAGAAAACATGAATAAAATATTTCATTATCTCTGTTTATAATGTATTGATAGATCATTTTTACCTATTTAAGACACGGTTAGACAGCAATTATTATATTTCAACAGAGTCTTACATGTAAACCTCAGGGCAATTTCAATAGAATGGGACGAGAGCAGTGTGGAGAAAAGCACTTGATGTGTGGGATGCAGTTTAAATAACCTCAACTTGCTTTTAATAAAGAAACCTCAAACTTTGCCTACCTTCTACCCCAAATGTGATGAAATCAAGTCATGCATTTTACTCAAACATGGTTCTCTCGCCTCCAGAGGAAGCATCTTGGGATGAAAACTGTAAGGCACAAGTTATCACTGCAGCACTACATCCTCCCTCCAAGATCCCATTCAGGGAATTGTGCTTGTCAGCCTCCCTGATATGTCCCAAAATTGGAATCCAATCCTCAGCAGTATTAGTCAGCCCCATAGCCAATTTTATTTCTAAATAAAAAGTTTGAAGGTATTTGCTGTTCTTTTCAATACTCAGTGTGTAAACACTGTCAAGAATTTAAAAAATAAAATTTAATCTTGATCAAAATGCTCTCTCCTGTACTCAGGTGGCTATTAAGATTAAAGGATGTAAGACCATATTACTTTTTATTGACAAAACCAATTGTTTATCACAGGAACACACAAGTGTGCCACACTTTCAACAGTCTATTGGCTCCATGGCTTTTGAAAACCAGAAGCCCACCACAAACCTTCTCCTATGGCAGTTCCTTCTCAGGTAATTTTTAGTCACAGACTGATGCATAATTTCTCAATTTCACTTTGTGCCACTGATCACTTTGTTCACTTTGTGAACAACTTGGAAGATTCATCCCAAACATTCCTGGTGCAGGCTGGGTTCAGCCAGCTCCTCTCAGCTGCTCCTTTGCAGGGAGGTGCATTACAAGGCAATGTGAATTAAAGCAGAAATAAGGTGTTCTGATGCTTTCTGTCAACTTGAAATTGTTTGAATACTGCTCTAACATTGTTGCACTTGTGGGTTTGAATCTAGTCCTGCATTGAGCTGCTTGCAGGTGGGTTTGAATCTAGTCCTGCATTGAGCTGCTTGCAGGTGGAACAGTTGCCCATAACTGGCCTCATTACAGCTCAATTAAGTCCATTTGCAGAGTGCATTGCTAGACTGGGCCCTTAGGAATTTCTTATGCTCCTGGAGCTTATTAAATTGCTGGATATCCTCCACAAGCTCTGCATCTAAACCATAATTTAGCCCTATTTACCTGGTTAGCACAATCCACCTGGTAGCTGTTATTTTTGCTCACCAGACACTTCCATGTCTATAAAACTTTCCCCATTTTTATAATAATCTGGCTTTTAACACCAGTCCCCTGATCAAACACTGGCAAACACTCTCTGCTTGTTAGCTGCTCTGAGATAAAGTAACAGACCCCTCTCATGCTGTGCTGGACAGTGCTAAATTGTACACAGGATAGCCATGCCTCTCAGGTAGCTGCCAATCAGAACTTAATTCTAGAGAAGCTACTACCAGAAATAAACCCTAATTCACAAGTTGTTTTTTTTTTTTGTTTTTTGTTTTTTTTTTTTTTTGGTTTTTGTTTTTTTTTTTTTTTAAAGTTACCCACTGCAAAACAGCCTTCCAGCAGAGGTTTTTTGTCTCATGATGTGAACGTGTCCAGGCCATAATGAGCCTGTTTCTGCCCAACTCAGGAACCTGACTGACACTTCCACCCCAGTGTACATCCTCTGGGTGCCGGCAGCTGAGCTGGGCCAAGGTGCTTGCTTGTCTGGCAAAGGAGAATGCAGGAGAATGGGATGTTCCTAAATCACGGGACCCCCCCGTGTTGGAAGGGACCTGTGGGGATGACTCAACTCCCTGCAGCACTGCCAAAAACTAAACCTCCTAGACATGTCCTCCATGGCTTCTTGAACTCTGGCAGGCTTGGTGCCATGGGCACTTCCCTGGGGAACCTGTTCCAAGGACCAAGCACCCCTCAGCAGTGAGCCTTTCCAATGTCCAGCCTCCACTTCCTCATGTCTTCACCAGAGCAGGACCAGCACCACCCCTCCACTGACCCCCCAAGGAGGGTGCAGCCTGCCCAGAGAGCCCCCTCAGCTTTCTCCTGTCCAGGCTGACCCAGACAAGTGACCTCAGCTGCTCCTTTTAAGTCTTGCCCTAAATAACTTCTATTCCCATCTCAAGGACCTTGCACTAATGTTTGGAGACAGTCCCAGATTGACCACACATTTGTTTGCAGTCCTTGAGCCATCCACAGCCCAGGGCTGGGCCTCCCAAAACCTGCTGTCAGCTCCTGCACTGTTCCTTCAAAGAAGTGGGGGGAATTAGCAAGTTACAGTAGTAAGTATTAATCCTTTCTCTGAGATGTAAGGTTACTTCTTTATTAATGAATAGAAGAAAAACCTCAGTCAGAGATAAACTGCCACAAGGGAAGGAAGTGAAAAAGGTTTATTTTCTCAAGGAATGGCTAAGGTTGAGCAGGTAGTACTAGCAGTTTTTCTGCTGTGTTTCCCCCACCCTCTCAGCAGTCTAGCTGTTTCTACCCAAGCTCTTAAGGGAATAACCAAATTTTCAGTCAATGTAATGTCAAATAGCGCAAAAAAAAAAAAAATCACTCAATCCCTCACAATCACATCTTCTATTGGCATCCCTGTGACAGCATCCACACACCCCTCATGTCTACAGCCTGTTACTTTCTGATGGTTGTCCTCTCCTTGCTTAAGCTGCAGCTCCAAATCTCAGGAAAGTGAAATATTGACACTGAAAGTGAAGAGAAATTCATCTGTGTGATGAGCAGTCGTACAAGCAGTGATTTGGCATAGAAGCTGTCAAACCATGGCAGTGTTTCACAACTGCCACAGAATAATGAAAATGCTCTTTTAAACCCTGTGACAATTGCAAAGTGAGACAGAAAATGAAGCTGCACTCCCTGTGTGTGAGCATCAACCTCTGCTCTGGACTGCACAGCCAGTCACAAGGCCTGAGAATCAACAGCAAAAAGAGACAGGCTTTGCCTCCCCATTTCCCCTGTGCCAAAATAAGTCATCACTGGTGCTGTGTTTTGGAGCAAACAGAACTGCCAGGATGCCAAGGAGCTCCTTGCAAAGGAGCCCTGGTGGTCACTCAGTCCCCACCTCACCTGGGGCACGTGGCTGGAGCCTCTCACAAGATGAGGCCACCCAAAGACAAGCAAAGCCAGGTTAGGCTGGAGAAAGTCTCAGCTCATTCGAAAATCATTGACCAGCCCAAAGCACAATTCCAGGCTTTTAGAGAATGCAGTTGACATAACAAACATGCTTTTTCAGGACTCAAAATAAAGCTGATGCACACGAAGCTTCAAACTCTGCAGAATCCATAAGTACTTGAACTTGCTCACCTGACTGTCAAACAGCAAACCCCTCTCCTTACAAACAGGATCTACACAGATTCTGTCTTGCTGCTGCTATTTCAGAATTTCAGAGATTCAAACTTTGTCTCACTGCAAGCATTTATTTGCTTTATGAAAGCTGAGGACTTACATGGGTTAGACACCTGGAGATTTTCACAGGTCACCAGGGAACTTGGATGTTGAGCTCTTGCCAGAAGTTTGAACATTTGAGGAGTGAGCACAGGCAAGCAAATATTTGAGGTATTTAGCCTCCCACAAAGGTACCAAAACTAAGCACCCAAGCGACTGAGTACTTGGAGAAACACAAGGTTTTGGGTGGTCACTTGTGTCAGCATGGAGCAGCTATTAAGAGATGTGGGAACATCATCCAACACCTTTACCTCAGCCTTCAGTGCTTAGCAAAGCACACCAGGCCTGCAGGGAAAAGCCTGATTAGCCTCAGGGCTTTTAATCACTGCTGTGATTTTATATGAAGTCCAAGTGAAAAGGTGGGGCAGGAGGGGCATTTAGCAGAGCTGCTCCGAGGCCAGAGAAAATATGAGATTACACTGAGATGGAAGATTGGTATTATCAAATCAATACTGTACAATAAATGCAGCAAATGAGTTAATCCAATTAGCTGAGTGGAGCAAGATCAATGTGCTGGTGGAACAGAAAGATTGCAAGCAGCTAAAATTAAATGTACCCAAGAGAGAGGAGCAATGAAAACAATCCTCTAAAACAATGAGCTTTGGTGCCTATGCCAGTTTGTAAACTGAACCTGAGCACAGATGTCATCTTGGAATTTTTAGAGCATTTATCCCAGAGAATGAACTGGGACAAGTTTCTCCACAAGTGAACAGGGCAATGCCAAAATTCTGCTTGTTAAACTGTTTGCTAAATACCTTTGCATTGAAATACACTGACAAGGAATAAAACCAGTCTTGTTAACACTGTAGCTACTTGCAAAACTTATTAACTCCTAGCACAGCCCCTTTGTCCTCAGTGAATATTCCAGCAGTCGAGCAGGCAGCTGTGGAAATAACAGGGAGGAGGTGGCAGCCGTGTTAAGAAGAACTCGCAGCCGAGGAGGAACGGGAATTTTGGACAGCTCCCAGCACTGAAAGGGAAGAACTGAGCTCACATCCCATCAACCCATGGCCATGTTTGCACAGCACCACGACTCAGTGGCCACTGCACACACAAGGAACAGCAAAGCAGCCTGCTAAGCAATCATTCCAGGTAAGCACAGAGGCAAAGGAAAACTCTCCCTGAATGGTTAAGGGGAAGCTCATGAAGACTGATTTATGCATGCATGTATTAAAATTCTCTCTGCACTGAGCATTTCAGAATTTAAGTTTCATGTGCAGCTTGAAAGCAAGGCAGAAGCCAAAACGTTGGGAAGAACATCATCTCTTCAGAGGATTAGGAATTAAGTTAACTGCACATTAGAGATAAAATAGTGGAGCGCTTGTCTTTATTCTTAATAATAGACCATAATGCATTAAGCTACAAAGCACTATTAACTCCTTTCAACTCCTCACTACTACTGCTGAGACAGCAACGTGGTACTTGCACAGAAACACAAAAAAAAAGCAGAGTGATTCGGTTAGAATTAAGTGAATTTAGGGCATGCAAAACTGCTACAGTGCAACCCAGGAGGGATAAATCTTTGCTTCTGTAAAGAGCAACCTAAGCACCTGCAGTGTTCGAATTAATTCCTCAAACCCTTAAGTCATTCATGGTTTGAAGTGACCAGCTCTGGGGCTGGACATGTCACTCTGCATCTCTCCTCTCCTTCCTACTCCTGAGTCACCTGGGTATTTAAAATACCAGCACTGCTGTGTGTCAGCCAGGCTGGTGACAAGGATGGACTTGGGGAACCACAGGTGAGGGCTCACCCCCTCCTCCTCTACCAGCTCCATACAGTCTGGAGCTTCATGTTTCTGTGATTAGATTCCCCATTTATAAACTGCTCATAGAGACATGACAAAATCCCAAACCAAACAACAAAAGAATACTTTAGTCTGTGAGATACAGAGATACTAAACAAACAGGCCACTTTGACCATTAAACAATCAGCTCAACACATACAAGGTATCAGCAAAGCTCATGACTTACCAGACTCTGGGAAATAAAAACAGTCTCTACAAATGGACAAAGCTCTGTCCTCAGTGTGTACCAGCAAGTCTTCAACTACTCTCTTGATCCAGTGGAATACTAAATTTATTCAACTGTATCCTGGTCTGGTTTAGGACAGCTGGAAGATGAGAAGGAACAGAGCAAAATTCCCACCCCACTCCCTCCAAGCCAGTTCAGGCTTGGCATTCAGAAGCCTAAAGCAAACACCTGCACACTTCATCCCCTACCATCACCTTCCACCTGTGGGAGAAGCTCACCTGAAGGCTACTGGTTTAAGCATCTATCAAATCCTACCCTGAAGTGCTCTTTACTGCCTGAAAAAAACACAACCCTTAAACCACTGAAAAAACTCTGTCACCAAAGCCCATCCTGTTACAACACAGCTGTAGCCTTGTCTTTGCACAGTCTGGGCTGGTCCATACCTGGGCCACCTTTTCCTGCATTACAGAACCTGGCACAGCTGAGTCAGACCCAAAACAAAGCAAATCTGAACAATGCAATGGCTCCACAGGGACAGCTGAGGTCACCATGGCACAACATGCAGCTGCTGCTTTGGGGTGAAGCACCTGCTGCTGGGGTAGGCAGCAATTCCCCTTCACCTCCCATCCTGGCAGCTCTGTGAGCTCCTAAGCACAGCACCAAACTCTCTGAGCCACATATGATGTGCTACCTGTGCTGGAGGACAACCCTGAGCTGGCACACAGGGCTGTCTGAGGAGCTGGAGCTCTGTGGTGGCCTTTAGGCTTTGCCCAGACCAGGGCTGAGTGCCACGCACACATTCCGTGTGCCAGGCTGGGCCCAGGGGTGTTTGCCACTGCAGCACGCAAGGCAGAGTTAGAGCTGATGAAAATTTTCCAGGAAAACATTGGAAAAAGGCAATGTATCAAAATGAAAAGGCTTCCTGGAATATACTCTTTTCCAACAACAGGGGCCAGTTCCCCATAGACTCTCAGGCTGCAGGGATTTCACAACATCACAGGCAGAGCAGACACATAAATCACCTGAAGGCTTTTGGTTTAACTCTGCAGCACCAGCCTCAGGAAAGTTGTGTCTACTGAAGCTGGCAGAACTTTCAGATTCAAGGTCTGTTCACCCTTCAGGGAAAAAATGAGAAGGGAGCCTTTGGTCATAATTCAAAGGAAAATACTCTCAGTAGAAACTTCTTTAGGATCCTCTGGACTGACAGATGTCAGCATTTTGGGAACCTGAAAGTCTGGTTACTGCAGAGACCCAGTTCTTAGCAGTCCAGAGAGGCTTGGCTTGCTCTGGAGTACACTCAGGAAAACTGGGATCCACAGAGAGCTTGAACACTGCTTCATGAAGCTGGTATGGTCCCAGCTCCCTGTTTGCCCTGTTGGCAAACAACCTCAGACTGTGGCTGTGCTGGGGCATTAGAAACTATTACCTCACTTTAGGCAAACATTTCTAAATTACATTTCCTGTTTAGTCTTTAAAAGTTATCAGGAGAATATCATTCTCCACCCAGAAGAGTGCAATTTCCTGTTTACTGTTTTCATAGATCTACAGGATGGAGATACAATGGATAATACACAGGAGGAAATCTGGGTAAGTAGGGTCATTTTGGCACTGGAAAGACTATGTAAATCTGAGAGTCTCTTACTGACCTGCAAAGACAAACTAGAGCATCATAACTCCAAAATGGTCCCATTGGCAGACAGCCTGTTCAGCTTTACTGAATCAACCAAAAGAGATGATTTTGCCCTAACTTTTCCCAAAACATATCTAATAAACTTTTCCATACCTGTGACAAATTCAGGAACTCCTAGGATTTCTCTGTTCAGCAGTGAGAAAGTTTACAATGACCTTCAACAAGTTTTCAGCTACCTACAGGAAAAAAAATATTCACACATATAATCAGCCTCTGTCTTTGAAACACTTGCAGGTTCAAAAATTTACATTAAAAACTTTATTTTACAACTGTTAATTTCCTTTTTAGGTCTTCTGTTCATCTCCCACTTAGACCATCCTGTGTCCCTTCCTCAAAAGCATAAACATCCAAAAATATCCCCCACAAAATCCTTCCTCAGCCTAAAGTTATGGAACTGGTTTTTTACACATCAGATATCACACATGTGCTAGCTCTGTATTTGCCAAGATAAAAGCCATCCAAAGAATGCACCTGAAATTCCCGAAGACAGCCACATGCCAAAAAGACAAGATAACAGCAAACCAATCTTTCTCTATAGAGCCAAAACTCCAATCTAGTGTTCTAAATAAAACAATTTTAAACTTCATAATTCTTTAAACTTCATCATCACATTTTGTCTTTTGTCCCACCAATACATATTTGTGAGGGCCTTTTGATATCTTGATGAGTTAAGTGTGAAGTTACCCTGATGGGATACATTTAAAATAAAAATCAAAAGCATGAATCACCAAGTGTAGTGTTGCAGAGCTCTCTTCTTATTTTTCAGTTATATTCCCAGGTTTGGCAAAGTGCTGAGCTCACACACCAGAATGTTGCAGGCATTTGTGTGCAAGGTATATTGGAAAGAAAAGTCAAGTGCTTTCCTGGTTTAGCCCTTCAGTATCAAGGAAATTCAGTCCTGTACATTTGGGGAGAAGGTTGTGAAAGGGACATGCACAAAAACAAAGCCCGGTTTGATCCCACGGTAGTTCAGATGTCAGAATTTTGTAGAAACTCATGTAAATGATCAATTAAACAGAGATCCACCTACTCTGTGTGAGATTTACTAGAAATAGACTGTTCTCTTTCATCAAGTAGTCATGGGACTATTCAGAGCAAAGTTTGCTAAGCCAAAGCTGCAGAGGCAGGGAACAAGTTGACAGAGTTTAGAATTAAAAGTGATATAGAGCTCTTGCATTCATTAGAAGGATAATTCTTAAAATCCAATGCCCACTTTGATTGTAATCCCTCCAAATTCAAAATGAAACTAAATGATCTCCAGAATACTTAATATATTGCTAATGAGCATTAGAAATTGTAACGGGGGGGAATAAAAGAAACAACCAAAAAGATCATGATGAAACCTCTCATATAGAATTCCTAATAATAGATGGGAAAGCTCTTTACAAGAGGCAAAGGGGGGAGAGTTTATCAAAAGAAAAAAAAAAACAAGCAAAGTCACAGATTCTCAATATTCCTCTTAAGACAGAAACAGATATCAAACCTGAAGCCTCTGGTCCATGGCTTTGAAATCAAATTTTAAAACACGCAATCATCTGAATAAACACACTACAGAACAATACACAATTAACCTGCTCACAACTGGTGTAAGAACAAGTTTTATGTCTAATTCCACACAGCCTGGCTGTATCCCTTGATACCAGAGCTCACGAGTCCCGCCGTCACAGTAAATGCACACAACAATGGGGCACACAAAATTTCCTGTTCAAAAATGCTGAAGGTCCTGGTTCTTCCACCCCAGGTGGAGGATGCAGCCTACCATGAGTCAGAAATGAGTGACCACTGCCTGTCCCTGCTGTCCTGCTGTCCACCCAGCCCCACAGGCTGCCTCAGCTGTCGAGTCCATGTCACAGAACTACAGGATGCACAAAATTGGAAGGGGCTCATCAGGATCATCCAGTCCAGCTGCTCCAGTAAAGAGTCAAAAACCAGTTACCCCCAGGCTTCAAATAGAATTATTTTGGTTACAAACAGCTAGGCTTTAACATGCACTCAGGATCTGCTGAGTTGGAAGGGACCCACAAGGACGAGAGCCCAACTCCTGCCCTGCACAGAACCATTCCCAAGAGTCACTCCATACCCAGGAGTATTGTCCAAATGTGCCAGGATGGTATTCATGAAAAAAAACCCCAAACCTTTTCAACTCAAACCTGTTTAACAAAACACAACTTCTGTGAAGAAATAAACCACCAAAATCTTTCCCTTATACCCCAGCAGGTTGCTTTCTTTTAAAGTTAAAAGTGTGAAATTACACAGGTTATTGGGAAAGAGACAACAAGGTGAATGGAGGTGACAAAAATTTCATAAGAGGGAGAGGATTTGTAGGGGGTTTCCTTCAGCTCCCTAAACAAGCTTTTTTTCCTTTAATTCTTACTTTTAACTAGATTTATATGGACCTGCAGCCCACGATAGTGACCTTCTCCTGCTGTTCCACTGCTGTCTCCAGCTTGTCCTTCCGAGGGCTGAGGGAGCAAAGCCCGGGGCCATCGCTCTGAGGGAAAGAACCGCGGCTGACAATTCATTTTATGGCAAGTCAATGAACACATGTAAACCCCAGCCCGTCGCACCTGCTCCTTTTCCCACTTCATTTTATGAACTTATAACAGTGTGGTGGTGGGGTTTTTTTGGGTTTTTTTGTGGTTTTTTTTTTTTTTTCCAGCCTGTGTTTCAACTTGCTGCATTTCTCAAGATGTTTCTCCTTTACCGAAACGAATCCCAGCCCTTGTGGGGAGCTGGAGGCACGGCTGCTGCCTCTCTGCCCCCCGGCAGAGGAGCTGCTGGCAGGCAGGATCCATGCGAGGGTTAAAACCGCCCAAACTTCCCCAAAAGCGGCTTTTCCAGCCCGCTGCCTCCCTCTGGCGCCGCGGCGCCGCCATGTTGGGCGGCCTTTCCCTCGCCCACAGTGCCCTCTGCAGCTCCTTCACGGGCCGTGCCTGCGGGAGCGGGAGAAAAAACATTATATCCTAAGATATTATCTAAAGAGTCCTTACTTGTATTATTATTCCGACCATTCAGGACAGACTGCTCAGGGCAGACCCACGTTTTTCCCCGATACACCAACACCTCACAGGCCTGGCTGCCTCAGCCCAGCAGCGCAGGGTCTCCTGTGTGCATCTGACAAGAATCTCTTATTTTCTTCTACAAAAATGTCAGATTCAGGCAGTATCAAATTGCACTAAAGATTCTCCACCAGTTCCTGCAAGCACATCAGCATCAGCCGTGTTTTGGTCCAGTATGGGACAGGTGCCCCAGAGAGCAGGGCTGGCCCACACAGGCACCCACACCTGCCTGCCCCGGCTGTATTTTGTTAAGGAGGTTCTTCAAAGGCACGGATTAGTACATTGCTGTAGTAGGCAGTGATGTATTTACTGCTGCAAAGCTCCAGATGCTCTGTAAGCCACAATAATACAGTTAAGTGGAAAATGAGTAATTTAAAACCATAATGACTATCACAGCATGACTACGCTGACAACAAGCCCCAGCGATAACGCTGCAAGGGGGATGAGATGTGTTCGCCAGGGCTGCCAGTCACAAAATCACAAAATCACAGAATCACAGAATGACAGACTCACAGAACCACAGAACTGACTAGCTTGGAAAAGACCTTTGAGATCATTAACTTCGACCTATGACCTGACAGCACTTTGTCACCCAGATCATGGCACAAAGTGCCACATCCAGTCTTTTCTCAAACACTTCCAGGGATGGTGATCCCACGACCTCTCTCATCAGGCCATTCCAGTGCCCAATCACTCATTCTGTGAGGCTCTGCCTTGGGGGCAGGTGCTGCTACCAGGAGTCCCCCCAGTATCGGGGTGCTGAGGTGCCCTGCCCTCTTTGGGGTGTGTGGGTGCCAGCCCCCATCTCCTCAGCACAGTTCCTGCAGCTCGGATCATGGAAAACGCTGTTCTTACCCACTGCGGTGCCTCCCAGGAGAGCAGCGCTGGTGCCCAGGCTCGGGCTGTCAGGAGGCAGAGCTCAGTTCTCCTGCAGGCAGCCCCGAGTTCACACTCAGTGCCCTGGGACCAGCTGGACTCTAGCTCCTCTCACATACCCAGCTGGGGCTCTGCAGACACAGCACTGTCCAGCACTTGCTGTGGGTAGTGTGGGGATGGGTGGTGTGAGGAGGGAGAGGAAGGTTCCAGCAGCCCTCCTCCTCTGGCCAGACAGCAGCTGGAGTGATGTGGGCCATGCTCTGCTGCTCCTCGGGCCATGCATCCCTTATCAGTCAGGAGAGTCAGGAGAGCAGCATCAGGGAAGGGTTATGAGGGTAGAAAATGAAAAACCAGAGCCAAGCTTTCTGCTGGTATGATGCACAAAACTCTGGTGATTTTCAAGAAACCATTTTAATCTATGTCCTTCGAAAACCTGGAATTAATTTCTTTATCTCCAAATGAAGCAATTCTCTTGCTTAGTCCTTGGCTACTCCTTTCAAAAGACAGGTAATGGAAAAACAGACAGATGTGCTGAGACTTTGAGGAGGTCACAGAATAGAATCATAAAATCTCCTGAGTTGGAAGGGACCCACAAGGATCATTGAGTCCATCTCCTTGAGCTGACATACACTAACTCATTCTGCATCTACTATTTGCTATAGAGAAGCATTTTTTTATTCCCTTAACACAAGTGCAATGTACTTTGTTGCTGGTCTGTAGCACCATGCAATTTAAACCTAACTCTTCAAAATACGATTGCCTCTTTCGAGCAGAATGCTCTGGGTACGGAGCACTTCTAGCCCCTTGAATTAAATGTGACAAAGTAAGGTCACTTCTTAGTTAGCCTGAGCAGCGTCTGCCACTGCACGGCTGGGATTTCTGTCACCTACGCAGGGGAACAGGAGAGCTCCTCTCAGAGCAGCCTCTCATAAAAACCATTTACAGCTACATTCACCTTGCCCACTACAGCACAGCCGTCCCCTCTTCCATCTCAGCCCACACGTGTTTCAGGCTCTCTTTAACCACCCTCTTGTGGTACTGCTGCAGAACAACATCTTTTTCGAGCAGGCTAAAACAAATCCAGTTCTGCTTCACTGTTCTAGGATTAATGGAGACGAAACTTTCTTTTTGGATGGCAATAACTGGACATTGTTTGATACCTCCCCCTCTTTTTTAAAATAAAATTAATTCGAAACACATCATGGTAACCCCAAATACACTGAGGCCCCAAAACAGAGACTACTGAAAATCCTTAGAAGTTTATACTTGCATTTTTAGTTGTCTATAAAAGAAAAAAAAAATTAAAATCCTGAGCTTTTGATGCTAATGGAATTTCTGCTGCATAAACACACCATAATAACACTGATTCAATGGAAACTATTAAAGGGTTTTGAAGATGCAAAGCAAAAAAAAATTGTGTATTTGATAGGTAACATCTTTATTAACTGCTTCAATTCTTGCTTAATTATCTTGTCTTGAAGCAAAGATGATTGTATTGGGGGTGGATGGCTCAGTTCCTAGGGCTAAATTCAAGTTTTTCAGTAGAGAAACATAACTTCAACCAAGAAAAATGCTGCACTCAGAGTGAGTTTCAGTACTGAGCAATATGATGATCAAACAAGCCACATTAGGTGGTAAAATACAGCAAATCTGCTCTTAGTAACCAGAATGACCACAGCTCTTTTCAGCTTGGGTCAATACTTGAAGTACTTATCAATAAACAGGTAAAACCCATTCCTTCACAGATAACTTCAGCAGTCTGAGATGCCACAATTTGTTAATAGGGAGGGTTAAAAATACCTTTCTAAAACCAAAGGAGTAACTCAGAAATTCCTCATCTCCTGCCACCCTTGACTGCAATTTGCTGATTTGGGCTTTCCTCCGTTCTCCAGTTGCCCTGGGTGACCCCTGAGATCACTCAGGCAGTAGGTGCTGGTGTTACACTGGTGACTCCGTGTTTGGGGTTCCCAGCAGCACTTCTCCTGCTTATAAAATAGGGATAATGCTGTACTGAAGTCTGCATTACCAGAACCAGCAAACATCAGGTGGCAACAAAATAGACATGTGAGATTGCAGGGTGGCACCAGGATTTTACACTCTGCTCCTTGCTGGATTGAGTTTCTTCCCTGGTATTGTACCTGACAGCACATGTGCATTTTGATGTCCACAAATACCTGTTGCTGTATGCAGCCTCACAGTGCACAAATGAGGGGGAATATATTTTAGGACCAGGAAATATCTTTGTGCTACCACGATTTCAGTTGCAAGATACCAGTGGAAAAAGAAAGGGGTGTGACCCCCAATAGATACCAGCTGGGAAGAATTTTTGCAGTACAGCTGCACTGGACAATGCTCAGTTGCCCCAATCAAGGGCACCAATCATGGTACAGTCAGAGACAGACCGTGTTCCAAAGAGCTTCACGTAAGGAATGGCCAGGATTGGGTTTTTACATGTGCAGGAAGGATCTGATGGGACCAGGACATCAGCAGGGCAGGAGGCAGTCCCAGCACTCGTTTGCATGCACTTCCCAACCAGGTGAGTTAAGAGGCCAGCCTCCATCCAGAGTTCAGGCAGAGTCACACTCCAAAGGCAATTCTGACCATTTAAGCTGGGATCATGCTCCAAATCACCTTCTGAAAACAAGCACTGCCACTCCAAAGCTGGCAGGTGGAGTCCAAAGAAGGAAGTTGGTTTATCCAGCTGGGACTTAACCAAGCCACCGTGGTAAGACCAAAACCCTGTGTAACTGAAGTCTTTGGTCTCTGAACAACTGCTCACTCTTCTTCCTTGCCAGAAACCAAGCAGCAAACCAAGGAGCTCCTCTGTAAGTGCAGCACCACTGCTCGGTGACCTTGGTCCATGTCCCAGAGCCTTTCAGCAGAGTCACCTGCACGTGTGAAGCTGTAATTAGACTTCAAATCTGGAAGAACTGTGCTAAACATTTCCACAATGAGGCACGGCCACAGCAAGTGAAAATACTTGCAGTAAAATCCTCCCCAGCCTCCATCTGCCTATCTTCCAGCCCAGCAAGGACTACAGTTTGCATGAGCTCCTACGGGCAAAGGTAAAAAGGAAAAACAATGTACAATAGCTATGACTTTTGTAAAAAAAAATCTGCAGTGTTTATTGCTGCCTCTGATAAGATTTAGCTGTCCTAGGCCATGAAAGAGGACAGGACTGATAAAGAGGGGAGCAGTAAGGTATGAAAAGCAGAAAACCAGGCTGGAGCTAAGGCTTAGTAAGGAAAACTAAAGATCAAAACATAGGAAGTTAAAAAAGAAGGGACCAAGCATGGCATAAAATGGACAAAGTACTGGGAAACAACTGCTAGGACTATTTTCCAAGATTCCCTTCCTATACACTGTACTTGGCATTTCAGATAGTGATAAGAAGCTGCTAAGTGGAAAATTAGTTGCAATTTGGCAATGTGGGAATTGAAAACCTAAAGCAAAGTCCTGGTTGCTATAAGCACACTGAGGGTTTTCTATGATCAAAATCTCACACAACCTAGAGAATTAATACCCTTATGACTACTTTCATTCCCACAGATGGTATCTGGCATGGTCTTTAAATGAAGTTAATTTCTTAAACACAAGTGAATTCAAAAATAGAAGATTTAAGACAAATGTCCTCAATGGGAAACCCTTCAAAAAAGATCAAATTGTCTATACCCGCAAGCTAACATCCCTGTATCAAACTTTCTGAAAAGCAGTGAATGTACCTGAAGTATAAAAGCATTAAATCTTGTTTCATCTCTTACTACACCTTTCAGGCATATTCTTCTAAACATCACCAGTACAAGAAGACTTGACATGTGGATCTTCAAAGGTGTGGACCTCTTAAATTGAATTTAAAGGCACTGAAACGCCTCAATGCTTTCTGGGACTCTGGGAGTGAGGGCTTAACTGGGAATTAAGGACCATCAACAAGAGTTTGCTCAGCACCTGGGAGGACAAGGATCAGAGTCTGGACAATCAAGACGACGTTTCTTCCCTCCTGAAGACACAGCCCAAGCTGTCAGGCTCCTCTACCAAGGATGAATGAGCCTGGAAGATGATGCTCTCAGTCAGACCCTGCCTCGTGGGGCCTCTCTTGCTGGCTCCAGTAGTTAAATCCTTCTGTGGCCATCCAGTCCTGCCTTCTTTCAGTAACTCAGGTTTTTGGTGATGTGCATCCAGCAGACCAAGATTACGGTCTAATTAAAATCTAATCCAAGTAGGGTGTTCCTATATTTTAAAGAATCTGGACAAGACAAGGATCTGGTCTCATTTTCTTGCTTTTCCCCTGATAGCTCTAACGATTTCAATAAGATGGCTTATGAAAGCTTGCCATTTCCTTTACAATTTTAACAGCTACTCCTTCTGAACAAAACCCCACTGTTGGGAAAAAGGACTTCCTCCCCATAGCAGTGATGGGGTACTGCACACAAAGAAGCACCTAGCAGTTTAGTTCACATTTTTTAATAACATGGCACAATTTACATTACACAAGTCTTCGCTGAGGAGGAAACATGCTGAAGATTGAGAGCCGCTTCACTTTTCTGTTCACATAGGATCTAGAAAGGACTTTATTACATACAGGATAAACAGCAAAAAGGTTTGTATATAACAATCTCTTTACAATACTGAAAGCTACCACTACGGTTCCAGTGTACATATTCCTCAGGGTTGGGACTTTTTTGTATTTTTCCTTTCGTTTGTTAAAAAAAAAAAAAAAAAAAAAAGAAACACTGCACAACATCTGGAGTTCACAAAAATCTGAAGCTCACAACTAAACCTTCAGTTGACTACTAAAATAGATCTCTGATCATTAGAAACAACTGTTTGTAGTTAACTTTTTCTTTTTTTTTTCTTTTTTTTTGCCAAAACAGGGTAACAACTTCAGATAGCACTTTAATACACTAGAAGACCAATGGAACTAATTTTATTTCATACATATATTTTACAGTCCAGTAGACAAGATATTGAATTCTCTCTGATAAAGTCATATTCTCTCCAAATATTTAGACAAGAAACTTAAAACATTATAAAAAAGTGTGTTATGAAAAGACAGATTTCAGAGGATTGAGGCATATTTTTAAAAAGGACCGTATTCTTCAGGTTATTTCATGTCTTCTGTGATTAGGGAACAACAAGGCTGACCTGTTAGCTATTCACAGACTTTATTACCAACTGAAATACAATAAATTCCATTATGAAATCTGCAGCGGAGTTCATTAATTAAACTACTGATCCACAGTGAAAACATATCCATCATTTAGAAAAGTATTCACTTTCTTGTAGGATTTGTTTCAATGTAGTTAAAAATCACTTAACACAAAAAAAAATACACGTACAGATAAAAATGACACACTGGCAATAAAACCAGACATGAATGGCTATAAGCAGATGTTCTCCCCAAAATAAATTAGACATGTTAAGTGACAAAAGTTCTGGAAAATCTCCAGCATTCCATTATTACCATTTAACCCAGATTAATATGACTGAAACCCAATCTGCCATGACTCCGTATCAGCGATCACAGAGCACTAATCCTGACACCATCCAAGGGACACACGAGCTACAGTGACCTCAGCAGCCTGATGCAAGGGTTCACACAGAAAACTACACCTCTGAAGGGCTGTTTCTTCATCAAAACAAGAGAAGTAGGCTTCCATTAGAAATGAGCTTGTTCAGGGAAAATATGACTTTAATTATGTTGTGTGTTGAAAAGGCTCCTTTGAGTTATAAAGGCTTTTGTGAAAAGCCTTAAAATTCATTGCATAGTTGAAGGGGTTTAGCTGTCTATAACAATATAAGTAACACAGCATAAGCAGACTGTGTTGATCAATATTAAGTTTGCAAATAGCACAGTTTAAGAAGTATTAATGTATTATGTTACTTAATTTTATCTATTTACATTTGTACAAAGTAAAGCTTTCATCTTACCCTTTTTGCATATATGAACCATTAATCCATGAAGCAATCTTTTTACATAAATATCTACAATTTACTTCACTTCTGGTTTGAAAGAGCTTTGTAGGGTTGACATTGGTGGTGGCTTGTTTCTAGTCAAATCACTCAGACTGATGTCTTGTTCTTCAGTTCAAATTTTGAAATTTTTAAACTAGAAATAAAATAGAGTAGGAGACACGAGGGACATATGGACTTGGCTAAAAGATCTGGAAAATTTCAACATATAATATACAAAAAAAATCATTTCAAAATCTTTGCACTCAGGTCTATACATATTGTACAGTGGGTCACATCCCCAGTCTGTATCAATGACTAGTAAGAAGGTCTTATGTTCATTTACAACGTTTTTGTCCCTCTTGCTCTGGTTTTCATTGAGTCTCACTGCTTATCGAGCTTCGATGTCCTTGAGGGTGTGAGAGGGAGGCCTCTCTCTCATCTCTGTGGACAGAGGAGTAGTCCTTCTGGGAGAGCCGGGCCGAGGGCCCAGCGTGGAGATAAGAGGCGGAGGGGCACTGAGAGCTGCTGTGGGGGGAGTTTTATTGAGGAGGCCATTCTGGTGTCCCGTGGGGGGACTGACACGGGGGTAGTGCATGCTGGGCAGTCCCGGCGTGAGGAGGCCGGGGTGGGGCAGGTGCCCGTCCAGGGCGGCGGGGTGCACCGAGTGCAGGCGCGCGTGCTCGTAGTCCTCGCGGAGCATGTGCAGCCGCTCCCGCTCGTCCAGGTGGGTGCCCCTCTCGTGCTCCCGGCGCGGGTCCACCGACAGAGGGTGGTGGTGGTGGTGGTGGTGGTTGTAGTCGTGAGGTTCCCGATCCCTGAATGACCTGTCTGCTTCGTACAACCGTGGTGTAGAGAGGCGATGGAGGGGGTCGTTTCTTAGCAAAAAGTCTCTGCCCAGGGGGTCTCTCCGATGAATATCCAGCTCTCTGTAGGGATCTCTCAAGGGATCTCTCATTGGATCCCAGTGGAAAGAAGGATAGGGAAAGCGTTCTCCACCAGGAATTGGGCTAATTCCCATAAAAGGGGTCATCATGCGAGTCCTGTCCAGGCCACTGATGCTGTTCATGTGATGTATACCAGTCACACCTACAGTCATGGGCATAGACACTAAAGGACTTGGGTGGACGTTGGATGTGGATATAGGTGGTGGCTGATCAGATGACCTATGAGTCTGAGGTCCCTCAGGCTGAACATCATGGTCTTCCTTTCGCTCTTCCTTCACCTTGACTTCGTTGCTTTTCTTCGGGTTATCGTACGCCGGCTCGTTCTTCCTGTCGGCCTCGCGGTTGGAAGTGCTGTTAGGCCTGGTGCTCTCCACAACGGGGGGCCTGGCATAGGGGGAAGGAACCCTGGGCATTTGCTTAGACTCTTCCACCCCTCGGCTTTCATGGCTCAGGCCTTCTTTCTCCGAAACATAGTTGTCCTTCACCTTGTGCTCTTCAACATTAATTTCCTTCCGAGATTCGGAGTGATCCCTCTCTCGTTCTTTGGGTTTCTCTTTTTCTCGAACCTCGGGATTCAGATGGCTCCTGATCTGCTCACTTGAGCTGCGGTTATGTCCGAGGGAGTTTACTGGATGGATAGGTGCTGGCGAAGGATGGCTGGAGTGTCTTTTCTCAATGCTCTCCCTACAAGAAAGAGAAGTGTGAAATGAAGGCATGAGAAGCTCTGCAAAGAAAACAAAGCATCAGAATGCCTGCCTTTCTACTCATGGCTTTGCAGAGAGCTGGTGACATGCACCAGCAAATGCACTGTGCCTCTGGCACACCCAAAACTCCAGAAGAACATCCCATCTCTAAACTTGGCCTATTCTGTTATCTCAGCAGCAGCAGATCGCCAAAGCTGCTCTGTGAATAATCTGATTGAGACCTCAAACAAGTCCACAGAAGGCTCCCATGGGAATCTAGCTCTAGGATGTGTATTTCAAAGACAACGACTTTAAATGTTTGCAAATAAGAGAGACGAGTAAAAACATACTCATTTCATCCAAAAAGTGAGGCAATTAAATACAAATTACATGGTTAATAGTATTCTACCTACTTATTCTATTAAGAATACATTTGGGAAAACGGATTGCTATTTTACAAATTCCTTTTAAAAACATTTCCAGACCTTTGTACACTACTAATTTCTCTCCTATTTTCTCTTCAAATGTCTAGCTTTTCAATTTACTTTTCACAATTCCATTTACTTCAAGCTGAGACAAAATTCTTTCAAGTACCATCAATACTGATGCTGCCAAGCCAGCGCTCTGACAGGAAGACACTTCCTTGAGTGTGCAGTGACCCTCAGTGCAAGTGTTTAACAGAGCTGCCCATCACACAGATTTTGTGCTGACATCCTCAGCAGAGATAAGTCTGCTCTGTCTGTCCATCCTTTAGACTGGCTCTGAAAACATCATGCCTGGAGTCAGCTGCTCCTCAGATGACCAATCCTTCCCAGAAAATACTGTGAATTCATTCCACTTTTGTCCACCTAGTTATGGTGCACAAAAGATCGGGGAATTATTGTCTGGAAGTGAACAAAAATTGATATATAGAAATAGGTTCCATACCAATTTTTTTCAGGAAGTAGTGTTGACTAAGAGTTGTTATGGGCAACGCTAAGTGAAAAAGCTCTACCATGTAAAACAAATCAAATTCACAAGGTGAATCTAATCTCTCAGTTCCAATGATTTTAACCTCTTAGTAATTTCAATTGACCTCTGAGTTGGAGTCTCTCTATAAACATAGCTCCACATATTCAGTGCTGGACATGTGCTGTTTACTGAGCATAGAAATTCTGTTCCATGTGGGATGAGGACAATGTGCTGTTAAAGCCAACAATTATATATGGCCACAAACAAAAACCCAAGAAGTTCCACCTCAACATAAGACAGAACTTCTTTCCATTGAGGGTGGCAGAGCACTGGAACAGGATGCCCAGGGAGGTCTCTGAAGACAAAATCCACCTGGCACGTTCCTGTCACCTGCTCTGGATGGCCCTGCCTCAGCAGGGTGTTGGAGTGGTTGATCTCCAGAGGTCCCTTCCAGCCCCAGCTGTTCTGGGATTCTGTGGAAAGGGTAAGCAGTGAGGCCTCCTCTCAGCTCCAGCTGCCATGGTGTCTCTCTGGGTGCTGGTGTCACCTGAAGGCTGGGACACGCCAGCAGGTGACACTCTGGGCAAGATCAGCAGATCTGACTGATGAAGGGCAGCTCGGAGGGTGACTCCAAAGTGAACACTTGTTCCTTTCCTGTACAATTTCTGATACCTACTTCTTTTGATGAACTGTGTAAGATTTGTACCTCTAGGTACTTTTGGACAGTGAAACTGCAACAAATGCAGAAAAAAATGCCTGGGAGAAGAAAACTCTCATTCTAATGTCACCAGGTGCATCTTTGGCTGTGTCTAGACTGAACTGTTGAAACTATCATTTCACAGGCCATGTCTGAGAGACCTCCAAAGTCCAGAATGTGACTCTTGAAAACACTTGGAAGACAGAGCATCTGACACCAGCCCTGCCTCATCTGCACTGTCCAGCACTTCACTGCTTGGAATCAGATGCTGCCTTCATTCAATGGGACATGAACAGTGCAGAAATTGCATCCTGCCTCTGATTTCCCTCCACTTGCTTTCCACCAAGAGTTGAGGCATTTAACAGCTTCCAGATCTGTACACAAGGAGACCAAGTCAAGGCCCTCCACCGAAGGATTCTCAACACGAAGGTTCAATTCTTTTACTTTGCTGAGAAAACATTGGTTTGTGGGCTCTGCAATACCTAATCTTTTATTTATTTTGCTCATGGGACTAGTTCAGAGGGTACCCTTAATTGCTTTATTTCCCTAAGAAAGCTCACTCAGTCCTTTTGTTGATATTTAATCAATTTTCCATGTAATTGATGTACTTTAAATGACATATAAAATTTAGAGAAAATAACAGCTGTTTTCTGTAATTAAGGAGAAATGTATGTGCAGCGAAAATTACAAATTCCTTTGCCAATGTCATTGTATTCAATGACAGTGTTGGTAACACCTCAAGAGGCTCCTGAGTATTCAGCTCATTTAAGTGAGCTGCACATAGTCCAGTGGACAGAGAAGGAATAACTTTTTAATCCTCAAATTTACCAAGAGCTCCTTAGGTTGATAATATGAGAACAGCTCTAAGCCGTTGCCTCCACAAAGAAGAAACTTAAAATCACATTCTCCAATGAACTTATTACCAATTAAGAGAAGTTCTGAGGCTGTGTGGTACACTGAAAAATACTGAATTTCTTATGCTGAGGTGTGTGCCCCATTTATATTGACTGAAAGAGCAACAGATTCTTGGTTGGTTTGGTTTAATGCTCTAGGATTGCAGACCCTTAAATGCCATTATAATTATACTGGAAGTGTTCAGTGACATCTTTTAAACAAAATACCACTGACAAGGAACAAATCTTGCTTGTCACATTGCTATTTCTACTCTTTTTTTTCCCCCTAAAAAAAAAAAGTATTGGGCTGGAATAAAAGAGTCTTCAAAAAAAAACCCCTCCACAACTGCAATCAATCACAGAATCCCAGAATACCCTGAGCTGGAAGGGGCATGCAATGTTCCAGGAGCAATCAGGGCTCTGCAGTGTTATTCCCAGCCAGGAAAGGGTCACTGCTGCAGCTCTGTTCTGCAGCTCTGTTCTCTCTGGGCTGTCTGAGGGATTCACCTCTCTCAGCCTGCCTTGGAGGGGCTGTGGTGCACAGGCCATGCAGCTGATCCAAGAGGAGACACCAGGGATCTCCACCCCATCCAACACCAACCTTAGGTGGGGGAGCCCCAAGCTCAGAGGGACCTTTCCACTGCAGGCAGGAGTTGAGGTCAATGCTTTTGGCTACCTGGGCCATTTCTGGGTGGGTAAGATTAGACCCTTGATGACCAGATGATTTGGAGATAAAATCAAGCAACCTCTGGGTGTGATTCCCAGCTCTACCTGCTTGAGCAGAATAATTCCAAATAGATAACAAAGCTTAGGACCTCAACTAGAAAGCTCTGTGCTCACCCCACTGGGTGCCACTGAATGGTAAGGAGGAGGCAGGTGAGGCTCGCAGCTCCTCAGACATTCTCTCCACAGGGAGCACAGCTCTGGGAAGGGATTCTCAGCCTCTCCTCACACAGCCCACAGTGTGAACATGCTGCAAAGTGCCCACAGAGCTGGGCACACAGCAGCGCTGCAGGGGTGAAACCAGGACTGCACTCACTGCAAGCTGGAATTGTGCACAAGTATGAGGGATGGATGATGCTTACTGCTAAGATCTCAAATTACTGAAAAGGAATATGTTCTGAGCTATGATGTGGAGTTCAGGCAATGCCAAAGCAGCTCGCAAGGAATGTTTTCAGTAAGGGATTTTCTTCAGCAGAACACTTCATGAGAAAACAACAAAACAGCAACCAAAATAATCACATTAATTCCACAGACTACCCAGATTATAGTAACTAAAATGCTTTGCCATTCAAGCCAGTAAAGTTACTCACATGCTTAAGCCTTTTGCATGACAGAAAACCCAATTTGTAACAGCAATTTCTTTTGAAGCATTAACATCAGACATGAAAATAATGAAGCTATGCTACCAAACAGAAAATATTCCAAATGGAAAATGTAGGTGAAAAGATCTGTAGTTCGCCTTTCTTTTAGAACAATGTAGAAAAGCTCTTACATGTAGTTTTAGAATATCTAATGTGTTAGCATAACTTCTTTTAGAAAAGGCTACTAATGCATCTTTGGGTTAGTGACAGAGAAGTCAGAAAAGCACATCTCCTAAATATTCTTTTAGATTAAAATATTAGAAACAAATAGTCATTATGTAGTAATGTGCAAACTTAACAGGAAAGCCATTAAGCCACAACTGAAAAAGATTAAATCAGCCTCTCTACAGTTTTCAAGGAAGGCATGACACTTGCTGAATGGCAAATTCTTATAAATTTGGTACTTCAATGTTAAGAGGATTTTTTACTGCGTTAACTGAATAATGGGAACAGTCCTGACAAAAAATAAATATGACCAGGTTTTACTTTCCATTAACCCTTCCCAGCCTGGACATGTGAGCATGCAAGTCCATGCAAAACACTGAATAGAAACTGTGTTGGAAGGTGTGTTAACAGCAGTGCAAGTGTAGGGGCTTCTTTGAGGGGAAAGAAGGTGCTTTTCATGAACTGCATGCTCTGAAGCTTGCTATGGTTTTGGCACATGACATTCCTGGTGCATTTCAGTCTTCTCAGCTCACGCCTTTAGCACTGGTCCCTCTGGTCAGGTTGTTCTTTGAGGAGGGAGGGAGTGTTCTGCAGATAAGGTCTGATTTACAAAGCTATTTAAGTATTTGAAGGTGCAGATAAGCATCTGATAGACTTCAGAATCCTTTCTTCCATCCTGTCAGGTACTATCTCCAAGTTAACCCTTCAAGAGACCTACGACAATGCAACCCACAAGGTAAGAGTGGGTGGGTCTGATTCTATTCCCACTTGACACTGCCTGAACTGGGCTCCAGCAAAGCTCCTTCAGGTGAAGTGTGTGGTGCAAGTGGGAAGAGAAACCTTGCAGAGGGGAACACCTGAGCTGCAAACTTGCCTCTTCCGTGGTGCCCCCTGAGGACAGCTCCAGGTGTGCCTCTGGTGAAGCTCTGGGTTCACAACGTGCCAGGCTGGGGAGGGTTAAAAGCGGAACGGAGCCCCAAGCTTTGAACTAGACAATTCTTGGAAGTGTTCTTTCGTACCTTTCTTTGTCATCTTTACTAACAGATGAGTCTCGTTTATCTACATCTCTATCTCTGTCATGAGCTGCAGCAGATGAACTGCGCTCCAGCTCTCCTGGCTTCAGCCAGGGCGGAGGGGTCGGGAACGAAGGAGGAGTTCGGTGCAGTCGGTTCCAGGGCTCGTGAGGGTTGCTAAAGCTCTGCATACTGGGGCCATCCTTGTGGCCGAACATTGAGTTGGGTGCTGAAATGGTGAAGTGGAAAACAAAAAGGTTTAAGAAAAAGGTATGCTCTAGTGAAGGTACTTACCAAAACAACTTTTACAGCACTCAGAGTTAAAATGAATACATATTATTGGGAGCTGGAAAAGGAAAGGAAATTAACAGAGATTCATTAGAGGGTCTCATTCCTAAAAATGGGCAGGCATCTGACAGCTCTTTTAATTGGAAAGGGAAATGCTGTGGATAAAATTGACAGGGGATGAGGGAGCAAGATAAAAGTGACAATGATCCTTATTCCAAATGCTTTGGAGACATCAGGAAGTGACCGTTATAGGGACTATAAGTAATGGAACTTGTTACATTTGATCCTGAACCAAAAAAAAATAATATGTGACCAAAATCATGCCAGATTTGAAGTATGAAGAAAGAGAGTGACTTTATAAGGATGATTTTCTGTGACTGGCTAAATTTAGAGAAATGTTGATGAACCTGGACTAGTAAATGCAGATTAGTGATCTTTTCCAGGCACATGGCCTGAATTACTGGTGAGAAAGGAAAAAAAAATCACCATCCACAGCTCCCTAGCTGCATACATTATTTACTTCTTAACATGCAACAAAACCATGGGAAATTTCACAAGCACTCAAAGGCTCAATTTTTTTTTTTTAATTAACATTGTAATGGTAACATTTAGCACTAGGCTGAACCCAAACTATTAAGTAATTAACATTAAACGATTTACTGGCAACTGGAAAAGGTCACTTTCCAAATTGCCATCTTTTAGTGGTAGGTGATGTAACCAAGCAGTACAAAAGAGAGCCAAGAGTCCCCTCAGCTCTTGGCCAGCTGCAGGGCAGGGAGGGCCATGGCCCAGGTACTCACTGACTGTGGGGTTCCCGAGCCCCCCGAAGGCGTTGCTGCCCACCGCGGTGAGGCCGCTGAACGACGCCGGCCGGTTGAAGGGCTCTGCAAAGGAACACAAACAGCTGAACCCCCTGAGTGAGGCTGCCAGCCCCCATCCAGCACCCCTGGGGCACCCCAGCTGTGCCCAGCAGTGCTGGAACAGCATCCCCCACACACAGCAGGGTTCTGAGGGGCTGGGACACAAAACATTGGCTTTCTTCCTGGCCATGCCCATGGCATCATCTACTAAAAAACTCCCTCTTAAAGAAAATCAAGATGTTAAAATGGACATGATTCTTCATTTGAAACCTGCAAACATCTCTGGTTTTACTTCCATTTATTTCCTTCCTCAGGAAATGTCCCCCTTGCTAGTCAAACTATCATTAACTCTGGCAACTGCACTCCAAACACCTTCAGGCCATATCTCCTAAACCAGAACCAGGGTATAAATAAATAAAATGTCCTGTTTCACTGTCATGCTGGCCTGAGCATTCTGTCATTCCCTTGGTGTTTATTGCTAATACTACACAAAAAACTAGTATGGTCTGAAAAATGCTGAAACATTTTTTTTTAGTTAATGCATACAGGCAACAGGAAGATCATATAAAGCAAATTCTCACTTTATTTTGATGCAGTCATTTCTGATAAATATCAGCACAGAGAAAAATAAGCCCAAAGCCAGCATTTTCCATAGACAGCCAATGCAGAATGATAAAACCTGCATTTTCTGTTTGCTGTACCAGTTTGGTGACCCTCCCAAATCCTTCCCCATGCAAAATAAGATGACAATTTAAAGTTTTGGTCTTGGATGCTCCCATAAGGGGCAGATCACCTTATTACAAAAGCAATAAGCTAGAAAGGAAATAACAACATCTGGTGACTTGGATGGTTCTGGTTTTTAATGTGTATTCACCAGTTTTCACTAACTGACACATGAAACCAGATCACAAGATTTTAAAGCTATGTTTCTTATCCACTTTAATGGAAAAACAGGTATCTAAGTAGGAGTTAGGAAAAGAAACATTTCTGTGATCCAAAGCCTTGTCCTTAAGGCATTTTTTGACTGGTTCTAAGTATAATTCAAACGAAGCCCAGCCAGCCACTCTGCTCCTCTAATGTCTAGAAGTATTTCAAAACACAATCAGTGACACTTTTCTGTGTATTTAGAACTTCTACCTGGGTAAAAACGAAAATGTGCCATTTGTAAAGGTTAATAAGCAGCACACTCAGAGTCTCCCCACAGGAAGTCTGGCATGTCTCAGTGGTCAGTGTCTGTGCTGCATCCCCCAGCTGAGAAAAGACCTACCTAAGTGAGCAGCAGGGTTGAGGAAGTTGCTGTGGTGGGGTGGTGGGCCAAAAGGGGTCCCGGCTGGATGCCCCCCACCTGCCAAAACAAAGCAAAAGGGGTCAATTCCCAGCAAATGCTCAGAGAGGGACTCGCTGTGCTCTGGGCTGTCTCTTCTTTAACAGCTCATGTGAGCTGACACTGCTGTGCCCTGCATGGGGCTCACAGGATCCTATGCAGAGAGCAGCTCTTTTGCAAACAGAAATACCTAGTTAGAGGATAAGGGATGCAGGGGAATGAATGTTTCAGGTCAGAACCAAAAAGGAAATGTGTGTGAAATACACCTTATTTCCAGCATCTCATCTCCATGAATCATGAGACATCACTCTGTGAGGAAATGTTCCCTCATTTACTACCTGTGCAGTGTTCCAGCAAGTTGGGCTTTTTATAAAAGCATACAGAATAATTTTTAAATATTTATCTAATAGACTAATAGCCCCTGAGATGTCTTGCAGAGAGTTCATAAGCCAAAGCATATGGGAAATTCATGGCAAGGATCAGCATTTTAATGAGCAAGGAGCAAGAAGGGGATTTCACTTTCAGTACTCACTGGCGGTGGAGAAGAGAGTTGATGGCCGAGCCAGGTCATGGGGGTGGTGGATGGCTCCAAAAAGGCTGGGGCCTGGTGGCCTGCTCAAAAATTCTGGTTTCAGGCCGAAGTCCAGCTTGTGTGGATCAGACTGCATCTGTTTCTGAAATGGAAAACAGGACTTGGAAGAGACTGTCTGAAAAGGTAACAGCAAAAGGCACTTCCAGAATGATGTGGGTAGAGCAGTTCATTCATACTGATGTTTTAACAAGAATATTGGCTTTTGGGACCCCGAGCACAGGTGCACAGCTGCTTTCCTGGAAGGGAGATCTAAGGCAAAGAGGGAAAGGCTCTGGCTCCTTCATATTTCCTGCTAATTTCACCAGTGTTTTCACATATGCTCACACCCACCTCTCCAGGGTGTTCAGCACAGAGCTGCCTTCAACAACAAACATAAAACTCTCTGAAAAGGCCTCAAACACTTGCTGAGCTGTAAGGACAGGTCTGTCCCACAATCATAAATGGGAATGTCAGCTTGGCCCTGGTCCCTGCTGGGCAGGGGTGCTGAAAGACCAGACACAGACACCAGAACCACTCATTTCCAAAGGAAAGCTACCACCAAGAAATGCTGGATGCAAAGTATCCTCCAGTGCCCCTCAGCCTGATGAGGGGCTGAAAGGAAGCAGAGTGCAGAGCAGGAGTGGCTGAGTCCCACTTTGACAGCTCCCAGCCCACACTCAGTGCTGAATGTCTCTGTTTACATGTGTCAGAGTCAGCAGCCTCCCTTTTGTGAGGGGAATTTGCTGAGGCAGCTGCATTGTGAGTGATAAGTGGATGAAGGATGTGCTCTTCTTTGTGCCACATCCTCGTTTCAGTGGTGCCCACTTCAGTAGTTTTATAGAATGAAGGAAGAAAACCAAATTCCCAATTACCTGTGCTGCCAGAACTCCCTAAATGCAGATTGCTGATTAATTGTGCAGGGCAGCTGAAAGGATTTATAAATGGGTAACAAGGAACCAGGAGATCTTAACAGTAGTTCTGGAGCAGGCTACGCTTTATAAATCACTATTTAATACTGTGCCAGCCCCAAGTACAGACTATTACAATGATATAAATATGCATATTAAAAAGTTATGATCAAATTAATGTGCATGCCTTGTAGCTGTTTTTCAAGTGCTAGAAACATGTTTGTGTAGTCATGAGAACAAAAAAGTAAGAAAAAAAAGCAGGAAAACAAGAAAAAAAAAGGGAAACAAAGCCATTATCTATGTCTGGAGATAATGGCCTGCAAGAATACTGAAACTGCAAAGGTGGCCAAGTCAAGGTCAAATCTTTTAAGGAAGTAACACTGAAGTGCTTTAATAGTTAAAAGGCATTCAGAAAATACAAATGCCTCAGTTGAAGCCTGTGTGCCAGATTTTTATGCTGTGAACTCTTTTTATTCTTTTTTAACAACCAAGTTATAAACCCCTGACAGGCATTACTCAGAATAGCAAAAGCTGGCTGAAGCTTTAATTGCAGCCATATGAATGGTGCTGCTCTAAATAACGAACAAATCCCCTGTCTGAAGAGGAACAGGAATACCATGGATGTGTTAAAAGCCCTCTGAATGTGTTGGTTTACCTTAAAATAGTACCAGGGAAATGGTCAGATTTCTTTTCTCCCCAGCTGCAGCTCAGGAGAGCAGCCCCTGGATGCCAATCCTTCTTAATGTATTTCCAGAAAATGTGTAACACCTGAGTGTGGTGCCCACAAAAATCAATGTAAATGTCTGCACTGCTCTTAGATCAGGCTGTAAGGCCCTTCCTAAAGGAGAGAGGCCCAATTATGGAGCATAAATCCTCTCCTGAGCAGTGGGCAGTGTAAGGAGGCTGTAAATGTGCTCTGTGCCCCGACTGCTGTGCAGCGCTGTTGAATCCCTGAGGTGTGCAGAGGTTACCCAGGTCTTGCTGCAGAGGCACAGGCAGCCAAACAGCATCCACAGCTGCATGCAATTTTTCCTGAGGTCAGGAAGGTTGTGTTTTAAAGTTTCCCTTTGTGCCTGCTGCTGCCCTCTGCAAGCAATTACTGGGCCAGATCGTTACTGGCAGCAGTCCTGTGGCACTGCATGCAAACTGCAAACCAGCCCATTTGCTTCCCTGCTCTGTGCTCAGGCAGCACCCTCAGCTTTGCAGAAGAAAAGGCACCTTCACAACCATGGCAGTGAGTAAGGAGAAGGGGAAATTGTCCTGTGTGAGCCTTCGGGCAGAGATTCCCCCTTTGTGGTCACATCAGGACTGGGACACGGTTCCTGTGTACCCCGGGACATCCCAACTCTTCCTACTGACCAGACACACTTCTGAATTATTCTTGAAAATATCATCATGCACAGCCTCAAAAACTCGAGTCAACATCCTTTCATGTGCTTCTGGGCTTTATTCTTGCTTTTTTTTTTTTTTTTTTAACATGCAAGGTGGAAAAATATGAGGTAAAAGAAATAAATGGTTGCATGAAAATGGCATTTACTGTGAGTTATAAATATACTGGTTTGACCTCTCTTTGAATATCAAATCAAGGAAGATTCAAAGGACACATATAACATGGGAATAATAATTTCATTTCAAGAAAATACCTTTTAAATAAAATAAAAAAAAGGACATATAACTCTCTAGGTCTATAATCTTGTCTTTTTTGATAATGGGAAGATGAATGAAGATCACTAGCAGGGGAAACATAAGGAAGCAGAGAAGAGAGATATGTCTACTGCAGCAAATTAACCTGTCAACCTTGTTTAAAAGGGTTATTTTTAAACTCTATTAGCTGCAGGTTTTCATAGCTGCTCAACATCTTCATATTCTTATAGCACTACCCTACACAATTCAAGTGCACACACAAACTGCAAAGTGCCAAGGATTCCCTGGTAATATTAGTTTCTAACACAAACTATTGATTCCTGAAGTATGAGCAGTGAAGAACAACAACCATTCGTGACTTACTGAAAAACTTTAGGAGTAACACAAGACCTTTAATTGATACAGTAAAAATACCATAAAGGGGAATAAACTTTCCCAGAGTCCATGTGCAATGGAAATTCAGTTAAGTAAGAATGGAAAACTACTCATGGCCTTCACCCTTGAAGTCTCAGAGCTTGAAAAATAATTAAGAAAGGACTTCCATCTCCTAACCTTCAGTGTAGTGAGGCAGTGTCTGGTAACACAACATCCCCTGAGAGGCTGTGCCTGCCTGGGCAGCCTGGACACATCCAGGTGCCACCTCCAGCCATGAGGGGCTGTGAAGGAAGGCTGAGGGGAACCTGTGCAGCCACACTGGTAAAGCATCCTAGGGACAGCAGAAGCCTCCCTGTACCCTCTCCTGCCCCTGCACATTAATGAGAGAAAGTGGATACATGTGCCTAGTGCCTCCAGAAAAAAAACCCACTTGATAAATTTGTGTCCTCAGCTGTAAATAAATAAATAAAAGCAAACCACCTTGTAGCTCACCTCCATTTCATCCTTCCTAGCTACAGAGAGCTGTAGCTCCTACCCAGGACCTGCTGTCCTGGCTTCAGCACATCCCAGACACTCTGCTGGCACTCTACCTTCAGCTTTTCACCCTTATACACCAACCCTCAGAAATGAGGCTTCTGCTCAACACTGTGTGTGTGACTTTACCAAGGCACTGGCCATGGCACAGAAGTGCCCAGGTGAGAGCCAGCCCTTCCTCTCTGAGCTCTGCTCTGTGCCCTCCACCCCCAGTCCAGGCTTCCCAGGCACTGACCTTGACTTTCTGTTGGTGATGGTAGATCTGCCAGGCGATGTGCACGTGCATAGCACACCACTTGCCAGGTTTCTGGAAAAACAAGACATGGATCAGTAACTTTCAAAAGATCTGACATGCTTTACTCTATTCCTAAAAGAAAATTGACCCTGAGCCCTGTCTGATTTGGTCTAGGGGATCCCCACGCCAAGACAACTGAAAGTAAAGGGTTCCCTCTCCATCCTCCTGGAAAAGCTGGAATGGAAAGACTTGTCCCTTGCTAGGGAATTTATCTGGCTATCCAGGAATGCTCCAGCTGGATCCACTCCTGTAATCCACTGGCTGAGAGTGCAGCTTGTGCTGCTGAAAGCTGTGAGGCTGTGTCCCTGTGAGCAGCTGCTCTGCACAGCTGGACTGCTCACAGCTGCACACTCAGGTCATTTCCACAATTCTAGGACTGGCATTTCCATCAAAAGATGAAAATGGAAGTGGTTTTAAAGGTCACTCTGGTTTTCAAAATTCATCTGACTCCCTCATGTAATTGCTGTCTGTCCCTCCAAGACTTCAGCTCATAAATGTGCTGAAAACAATGGAGGTCACTCAAATCACTCTGTCTGGGGGGGGACTTTGCATCCTCCCTGTCCCCCTGAGTCACAGGGAAGAGAGAGGGAGGCAGGAACCAGAGTGCTTTTTAGGCCTCCTGTTGAGTTTGTACTCCATTTCCAGCACAGCTGGAAACTGTCTGAAAAAGACTCATTTGAGAGATACTTTCTTCAATTTTGTTACTTAGGGGTCTGTAGTTACCTACACAACTAAAGACTACTGCAGATTTAAAACTTATCACAGGAATTTAAGAGTCTCCTTAAGCTACTTGTTTCACAAACTATAGCACATGGTCTGCCTTCTAGTTCTAGCTGTGTATCAACCAATAATTAAATCATAAAAAAAACCACTCTATATCACAGACATACTACCCTAAACTCAAGCCTTTTGCTAATTTGCAAAACTGGCTGTGCTAGTGATTTAGTAGGTTCACTAAAGCAAAATCTAGACCTTTTTCTTGAATATGCTGACAAATTAACAAAAACTCCTTTTGGATAAGTGATGGATCATGGACTGGATCTTTAGAGCCTTATTTTTAAAATATTTTGTGTTTGAAGTGGATTGTCTGTCTACAGTGGACAGTGAGATACCTGGGTGGGACGTACCACACTGAATAACACTGAAAACACTCAGTCAAATAATAAAGCAAACTCCTTCAGAGTGCAGTGAAGTAACAGGGAATCACTGCCAGGATCTATAGGATTTGCCTCAGGAAACCACGATGGAAGGATCATCAATATTTAAGCTCAAGTGCTCACATGAGGGACCCCATGAGAACAGCAAAACTTCCAACTGTGAAACTCTGCCTTGTCCTTGAGTGATCAGGAGCTGCAGGAATGCCCTGCCCTCCCCAAAAGCAGGGCCGAACTGCCCAGGTGACACTTGGCAGCTCTCATTTGGAATTATTCTGTGCTGCAACCTGGTGGGACTGAGCCAAGCTTGACAAACAGGAGCACAGGAAGATTTCTTACCCTCAACATGGGCCTGAACGGATCTGTCAACTGTGAAAAAGAAATGACAGCTTGGTTACACGCCTGTCACTCAAACAATTGCTCTAATTAACAAATCTGTATTGCTTCATTAAGAGATGAAATTAAAATGTTAGAATTTTACTTTCAAATGAAGTCCTTTTGGATAATAATTAGTCCTGAGCCTCCATCTCTGTGCTGTCCCCTCCCCCTGGCTGTGGCACCTGAGTGGTGATGAGCAGCTCCACCAGGCTCACACAGAGTTCTGGCCCCTGGCAGCAGCAGCAATTTGTTGATTTAATGCTGCAGAAATGGCTGATGGAGGCACAGATCTGTCCTTTGGGCAAACTCCTGCTCTCATCTTTCAGAGCTCCACAGCTGATGGCAAGGCTGGATAACGGACAGGGCTCGATCCCACGTTGGGGCTGGGATGGGGTGTCAGCCATGCCCTGTACACCAGCAGTGTGTCCACCCACCAGTCAAGGTCATGGCCTTGTGCCTCACTGCTGCCCGTGCTCCTCTCTGGTTTAAATGGGCTTTGCCCTAATTGTTTTCACACTGAAACAGATGTTGGTAAACAGAGCCCATATAAAACCCCAATTTTCTCATTTTTATTTTTGATGTGGCCTGTTGGGTTTCTTTTTTGGAGTAGATTATTTTTTATTCCCCTTTTTTTGCTCGTATTTCATCAATAAATGCTGGGAAATAATTCAATTTATTGGGTATTGCTCATTTGTTTTGGATTTTCTGTTTTGAAATGCAATACTCAAGGAGATTTATAGGTGCAGAAGGTACTTAGCAGACACAGTGATGGCACAATGCATCATCTTGAAATAATCGAAACTCACTCCCAGTTGAAAGGGAACATAAAGCTAAATGACTTCCTGATGGGAGGTTCTGGTTATCTCTGCACTTAGCCAAACAAAAGAAATGTGGTTCCTTTTGGTGTAAAGCTCAGCCTCAGCTCCACTGCTGAGCAACCCAAAGTACTGGAATTTGGCCCAATGCAAAGACAACAGCTCTGGAAGTTCAGCCATGCCACAACCTGGAATTTTGGGGAGACTTCCTCAGTGCTTTTGTCTGAGAGTTCTGCTAAAAATATTTGAGTATGAAGTTCCTCATGGAAATAATGGCCATCAATTCAAACACAACAATAACCCTTGGGCAGAGGGACAAAGTGCTGAGGCAATAAATGCTGTTCACATCCCCTGGAACTCAGAAATCCAGAAGCACTGAGTGATCAATAAAGTGCATCCGTATTTCACTGGGGCAATCAATGCTACCGTAACCCAGGGAATAGCTGTCATTACCCACATTAAAAACAATTACAGAGCACAAACACAAATCTTGGGAGGTTTGTACATTTTCTACGCTGAATTGGACTTTTATGCCTTTACCCCAGGGCCTGGGGGGAGAGAAATGTTCCCACAGAACTTCTGCAGCACTCCCTGATGAAACAGCTCAGACAGCTTTGGTTTTAGGGTGTTAATTTGGACTTTCTGAAGATGGCAGCTCTAGCATTCAAGGTTTTCAGGAGGAACAGGTAGACTTGAGAAAAAGAAAACAGTTTCTACAGACCCGTGGATCTTTCTGGAGAAGGGTATGTGGGACCGTTCCAGGTCTGGCTGCAACATCAATAGGATTGGAAGTCTGGAAATTCCACAAGGAGAGACAAAATTAATGAGCTGCACAACAGTAACAATGCCTACAAGCAACAAAATGTGCAAAATAATAGTTCTTTATCATTACCTTGTCTAAGCAATGGGGATAAACTTTTTATAAAGGAAAGGAGAATCATTAAATTCCACTCAGTAATATGAGTATTATCATCTCCATATCCACACTTTGATTGTCCACCAACTTCCCATTACTTTAATCAAAACCACTGAGGGAACAGTGACTGTTTAAACTGGAAAATCTTCTAATGTGAAAAACCTGATTAGGAACACATTTATGACACAGCATCAAAAGCAGCATGTGGAGGACCCAGCCCCTGCTCTGCTGATCATCAGTGATGCACTCAGCACACAGAGCATCACTGCACGAGAACCTCAACTCCATCCACAGGGACTGCCACAATATGGATATCAGTAAAACATACAGGTGGAAAAAATTAAAGCCCTTCTCATTATTCGAATGTTAATAGTCAGTTAATAAAATGCATTTCATGGGGGGACAAACCCCAAACAAAAAAAATCCAACCCAACCCCCTACATGTAGATAGAGCTTGTTCCTATGTCAAAATGAGAAAACAGAAATCAGCTCCAGCATAACTGACAATTAAGTAAGAGAGTTGTTAACAGTCTGATTACCATAGAGACAAAGAATTTCACTAACGAACTGCAATTTACATATTCAGTCATTAGAGTGGATGGGCCAATTTAAGGAAGAAGGTGTATCCTCTGCAGAAATTCTACTCCTGATTTCAGTCTTTAGTTGCAAAGACTACAGACTTACTTCCTCCTACTGATAAATAGTGACTCCATAAAAACAAAAGAGAAAAGCCCTGAACTCGCCACATTTCTCTCCCCCAGTTATCACCCATGAGGAGACCAAATCAGTGTTCTGCACTGTGCTGGAGCTGGGAGGTTATTATGGAAATGAGTAAACAAGAATGAGCACCATTTCTTAAAATCCTGATTATTACATGACCTTTCATTAATGCACACTATCTCAGAACTAATTATATTGCTTCTAAAATTAACCATGCCTTTATATAAATAATTTTAAAAAGTTTGTAGATGTATCTGAACCCAATGAGAAATAACTTCTCTTTGTGGTAAAGCTGGAAAAAGACCACTGTGCCCACAGAATGAAGCTGTAGGTCAGAGCTCAGCCTCTCCAGGATGTGAACCCCCTCTGAGCCCAGCCCTGCCCTGGCTGCAGTCCCAGGTAATTCCTGCCTTACCTTGGGTTGGAAAGCTCCTTGCAGCGAGCCAAAGGGGCCGGTGGGAGGGATCATGGGAGGAATACCTGATACAGCTGGAGGATAGGAGTGAAACAGCTGCAACAGAAAGAGAAGAACATCAGCACTGGGTCACCACCAGCACAGGCAGCTGAGAAGGACACAGAGAGCATTCCTGCAGAACAGTAGGAAAATGTTACATGGAGAAAACTGAGAGGCATTGAAGTGATCTCATTGCAACAATGTTAGTTAAAGCAGTCGATGGGATGTTCACAGATGTCATGAGGTTTAGAGCTTAAAAGCAGTTCCAAAATCAGACAGCCAGCAACCTGTACCTGCCTCGGGCCAGCAGAGCATAAGGGAGACATTTGCTCCTCAATTATTAATTTTTAAATTGGAAAGAGGTTTTAAATTGTTTCAGTCTGTGACTCGTTTCAAGAGAAAAGGCAGAATCCTGAGCTGAATGAGACTCAGAAATCTCCTGTTTAAGTGGAAAAAACCCTTACGAGTTCTAGGATATTGTATCATTAAAACTCCATTAGTAGGTTGGGATTTTAATGGTATCTGTAGGAAATGAGGAAAATATGCACAATTCTTACTTCATTAGTCTGTCTGAGAGGATATCCTGCCACATCTAATATTAGCAGACAGACAATCTGATTTGTTAAAGATTAGTATTTAAACAAAATGTTAAGGCAGAACCTCCCAGAAATGGATGGGAGTTTCTTAATAAAGAGAGACTGCTCAGCACAAAAACCTCCCAAAAATGGATGGGAGTTTTTTATAAAGAGAGACAGCTCAGCACAAAAATGTGCCCATCTCCACTGACCTCCCTGAGCCCAGTGCTCTGTCCTAAGGGAATTTGGGAACAAATGAGATGCTGCTCTGTGCTAATGCAGACACAAGGGAAACAAGCAGGTGAATTAAACAAATAAATTGTCCCCTGTGAGGGTGGGCAGGCCCTGTCATAGGGTGCCCAGAGAAGCTGTGTGCCCACAGCCCTATGGTGCCCCTGGATCTCTGGAAGTGCCCAAGGACAGACTGGACAGGGCTTGGAGCAGCCTGGGCTACAGGAAAGTGTCTCTGCCCATGGCAGGGGTGGAAGAGATGGTTTTTAACATCCTTTCCAGCCAAACCCACTCTGTAATTCCGTGATAAACCATCACATCCCAATCTGCCCTTGTCTGTGTGCTCTGACAGTGAATCTTTGGCTCTTGCTGTGACAGAAACTCTCCCAATTCCATGAAAATGCTGCTAGCACACACCAAACAGCTTTGTGGTGGGAGTCAGGGATCCAAAGCATCACACTCCAAACCCATTCTTGGTGTGAAACCTCTGGTTCTAAGAGGGGATGGATCTAGGAAAGGATGGCTCTAAGAGAGGATCCAGCTCCACTAACAGGGAGCCCTAAAATCTAACAGGGTTCTTTGGCTGAGACCAATTCCCCTCTGACCACAGCTGAGCAAAGTCAAACTACTGTGTGCTACTTTTAAGATCAAAAAAAAAAAGAGTTAATGGCCAATTGAACAGAAGCAGGACTGGGCAAAGTCAAAGATGACATGAAGGGTGGGAAAACACTGCGCTAATCCCATCCCAGAGTAAATCAGTACCACAAAGTTGTGATGGATCTGGCCTACATGTGTGCTTTTTTTCACCATTTTTCCTTCCACTAGCTTATCTTGCAGTGTCATTTATCCATATTGTATTTACTTGAAAGCTGAGAAAACATTGCAGAGGTATCAGAAGATTTTCTCAATTTAAAAGCCTGGTATTGAGCCTCTGTTCCTGTTGCTGCTGTTGTTTTTAATTCCATTTAATTTGGACCTGCTCCATCCAATGGTGCAGAAAACATTTTGAGATTAGTTGATACTGAACTGTAGGCATTTGAGAAACCATTAAGAGACATTTGTCCTCATTTACAATAACTTTTAATCAGTAAAATGTGCTTTAAATTCTCCAGTGTCTTCTGTCTTTAATTCTCTGTGTAACGGACTAATTCTAAGTGATGGCAACAGATGTAATACTTCATATTCTATTGCCTATGACTAATAATAAGGAATTCTTTCCTCAGTTTTATAACAAGTGGTAAGTTAATTAAATGTGACCTTTCCTCAAGGTCAGAATTATTAATAAAATATAAATAGTTTAACTTCATGATTAATTTGTATCAGTTAAATTCCTCCAGCTTTCAGAATTCACATTTCATAGCCAAATGTTTCCTTCTCCCTCAGTATTCCTTCTCTTTTGAGCAGCAGTTTTCCCTTACAGCTTTCCCTGGGGAAACATGCAGTGACCACAGCTTCCCTTGGCCAGGTGCATGTGATGCTAAACTAGTCCTGGCAGCAGCTGCAGGTAAAAGCAAAGCCTCACTGTGCTAAGAGAGAAGAAATAACACAGATTTAAAACTCAACATTAGCTTCTATGTGAGCTGCACTCCCTGCTCCAAAGTAGATGGATTTCAAGTCTCAAACAGACCCTGTTCTCCTACAAAGTTCACCCACACTCACTGCCAGCTTTAAGGTATCTGAGCTCCAGGTGTGGATCTACAGAGGGAGCTCTTGTCCCTAGAACAGCTCTGTGGAAGTGCCACGTTCTGACAGTATTTGGATTTTCCTGCCCTGTGGGTGTGCCCCCAGCCCAGCTAAGGGACATCTCCCATTCCCTGTGCCCTGACCAGTCCCGGGGGGCTCCAGGGGACACGTGGCTGGCCTGGCTCACTGGACAAGGACCAGGGGACACGTGGCTGGCCTGGCTCACTGAGGAAGGACCAGGGGACACGTGGCTGGCCTTGCTGGGGTCACAGACAGGCTGTTCCCCCAGTGCAGACACCACGGGCATCCCGTGGGAGCAGCTGTGCCACAGTGACCACGGGGCAGCCCCTTCCCAAGGACAAACCTTTCCCCAGGCAAGGCAGGAGAGGCCAGATCCCTTGGTCCCAGCACGGCTCTCTGGCTAAGGGAGCACAGCATGGAGCTTTCCCCACCTTCGAGGGGTGAGGCCATAACCTTTGCAATCCAGGTAGCTCCCACATTTCTGGGATTACTTGACTGAATTTGAACAGCAGATACAGCTGGAGACTTCTGCAACGTTTCCTGTCCTACACTGCCAACTTCTCTGCCTGATTTGTCTAAAATCCAGGTACTATCTCCCAGTTCCATGTCCCTGCTGGGATCCATGGGCCACACTGATGACAACCTCCTGAAGCCATGTGAAACTCAGCAAAGCAGAGTGCAACTGAACACTGGTGCAGGTGAGCAGCAGTGCCCTTTGGAATGTTCCTGGAGCTCTGAGCCTGCAAACACTGAGTCCCAGCTACTCAAACGAAGTGCCAGACATGGACAGGACAGGCTGTGAGCAGGGGGTGTGTTTAATCCAGACACCATCATCTTAACGAGTATTTTTTTTGCCCAGTTCCACTTCTAAGCAAAACCAACACATAAAGCCAAATGCTCTGCAGATTTCTGAGTGCTGATGCAGTACTCCTTCTCTCATCAAAATATTGTTCTTGGATTAAGAAACTCTTGCCAGACACCTGCCTCTGCCAATAGGATGAAGAAAATACAACACAGAGTTCAGCAGAAAATCAATCAGTGGATTCAAACCCTTAGGAGCAGAAGCTTTACATGTAACTGGAATTTAAAAAATCAGTTCATCTTGATAGTAACAATTTTGGTAGCTTAGGTAAACACATCTAGTGGATAGCTGGATTCATGTTGCTGTCATCACACAGAGCTTTCAAAACATAACAAGCCCAGTGGATCAGATGAGCCTTTGAAATCTGAATAATAAGACAGTTTTTCAGATTTTATCAAACAAAATATGATAGATTGGGAAAGCTATTAGATTATCTGTCCCTGAAGGATTTGTCTGATAGTTTGTCAGTTCATTTTAAGTTCCTTAGCAAAAATATCAGTCCAAGGGTTTGTGGCACAACTGAAACACTGTGATGGAATCACTGCTCTCTCCTGCTTCATAGAACAGTCAGCCCTTCTATCTCATCTTTTCACATCAAACCTGGATCCAAATGGTGTGTGAGCAAGAGATCTTTTGATTGGAAAAGCTGATACTGCATCTTTATCAGAAACAAGCACCATGAACGCGAGCCTTCAAAAGCCAAAGCAACCAAGGACGATAATGGTAAATCCTGGAGTGATGATTAGGGAGAGATTTGACACTGTGCCATTGATTGAGTGGTGATCCCAACCCACCACAGAAAAGGAGTGAAGTCAGTTGGAAACAGAGCAATAAAACTCACACTGTGACGGTAGAAGGGGTCAACTTTTGTAGGATATTTGTCAAACTGCAAAGGGATCAAAGCACAAACTAGTTACTTTATATTTCCTTGCTTTACTTCTGTTGGCAAAATAGAAGACAACTTCTCTATTATTTAGCAACCAACAGAGAGGAAAAAATATGCAGAAAATTAGTTTCCACTGACACTGTTTGGGATTTTTTTCTTTCGTCAAAGTAAATCAAGACCTTTTAGGGACAGGACAAAGGAGGAGGCCCCTGAGTGAACACTCCAAGCAGGACTGGCCCAGAGCTCATCCCTCAGTCCTGTGCTGCCACCTGAACCTCACACTGTGACAGAGGGACAGCCCTGCCTCTCCTGCCCAGACACCCCTGGGCAGCACAGGAGCCCTCCTTCCCCACAGCCTGGCAAATTCTCCACAATACTTTTGTAATAAAGAATAGAGTTGTGCTCTACTTATCCTCACATTTCTGCCTGGGGTACGCACCATGGGCGGTGCAGGCGTCGGCATGATGGCAGTGGGAGGGATGGCGTGGGGGAAGGGCGTGAAGGTGTGCTGGTGGGTGTGTTGGTGTGTGTGCTGGTGCTGGTGCTGGTGCTGGTGGAACTCTGTCCTCAGGTAGGGCGGCGGGCCCAGCGAGGCCCCGCGGTCGGCGCTCTGCGAGGCCAGGAACCGCGTGTTCAGCTCCTGGCGCAGGAGGTCTTGCTCTGAAACACAGAAGCACAAAGTCACGGTGTTAATGGGCTTGGAAAACACCTTGGAGATCATCCAGTCCAACCTGTGACCCAACACCATCTTGGCACCCAGACCAGGGCACTGAGTGCCACGTCCTGTCTCTTCCTAAATATCTCCAGGGACAGTGACTCCACCACCTCCCTGGGCAGCCCATTCCGATTCCCCATCACTCCTTCTGTGGAGAATTTGTTCCTAATGTCCAGCCTAAACTTTCCCTGGTGCAGCTTAAGGCTGAGTCCTCTTGTCCTGTCACTGTTCCCTGGGAGCAGAGCCTGACCCCCCTGGCTGTACCCTCTTGTCAGGAAGCTGCAGAGAGTGATGAGGTCTCCCTGAGCCTCCTCTCCTCCAGGATAAACAACCCCAGCTCCCTCAGCCCCTCCTCACAGGACTTGTGTTCCAGACCTGTCACCAGCCTTGCTGCCCTTCTCTGGACACACTTCCAGCCCCTCCATGTCCTTCCTAAACTGGGGGACCAAAGTGGACACAGCACTCCAGGTGTGGCCTCACCAATGCTGTGTGCAGGGGAAAACAAACAGTAATACATCTCCCACAAGCTCTGGGGCTTTTCCAGGCCTTGTGCCACTTCCTTTGCTGTCTGTGTATAATCATGACACTGCACAGGATAAGCAAACCCCCTCAGGTCTTCCCTCAGATCCCAAAGGCCTGAGACATTATGAAGTTTCCATTTCCCCTCTCACCAAGCCTGTTTTCACATTTCTCTGAACATTTATGGACATGGACACAGTTCTAAATAGGTGAGGGTGAACACGCAGGCTGGAGTGAGCAAACAAGGGGCTGCTGCTCACATGAGCACCCTGATGCTCATGGACACAAAATGCCATTACACAAATGCTCCATTTTCTTCCCCTGGTCAGGCCCTGGCACAGGTGCCCAGAGCAGCTGTGGCTGTCCAGGATCCCTGGCAGTGCCCAAGGCCAGGCTGGACAGGGCTGGGAGCAGCCTGGGATGGTGGGAGGTGTCCCTGCCATGGCAGGGGTGGCGCTGGATGGGCTTTGAGGTCCTTCCAAGCCAAACCTTCTGAACACACCTGAGCCCAGCACTGCTGTGAGCTCGGCCAGCACAGACTCTCCCTGCAGCCAGGGAAACTCTGCTGGGCACAGACCACAACTGCATGGAGACCTTTGCTGTGGGGGGCACAGATTCCATGTGGGCACCTCGTGAACTCAGCTGTGTTTTCACCGTGGGCTGAACAAAACAAACCTGGGAGAACCACAGCCCAGGACAGAGGGAAAGTCCCTGGCTGTGCCTGCGTGCGTGTTTGGCTTTGCTGTCACTGTTCAGCAGTTAGTACAGCCTCTCCCCAGCACCCAGGTTATGCTGACAAACCCAGAGCTGAGCATCCCTCGGGGCTCTCACCTGAGTAAGTGCTCCCAGCCGGGTGTCCTGGAACCTGCAGCGTCCCTGAGGTCAGCGGGGGTGGCGGGGGCAGAGCCGTGGGAGGGGCAAACATATTGGGGTGGTGTGGGTGTGCGGGGGGCTGCAGGGCGGGCGGGAAGCTGTGCAGGGGGCTGTGGCTGGCCAGGGACAGCGGGAACGGCGACGCCGACGGGTGGTGCGAGATGTGCGGGGGAGGCGCCTGGGTCTTGGCTGGGGTGCTGCTCCTGCTGCTGCTGTTGAGGAGAGGAGGAGACATCAGCAGAGAGAAAAGCCCCCCCCGGCACACACACACCAACACAACCTCAGCAGCCCCTCATGCCCAACAGCACAGGTGTAACTCGTGTTACAAATCCCAGTTACCATTTTCTTTCACTTCCCGTGGTCCCCACACACCCGAGCCGTGCTCTCCCTTGCTGAAAGAGGTTGGTATTGTCCCACAACAGCACAAAGGAGTAATCAGCCCTGTACTTTCATGATTTAATTACCAGGTTCTTTCTACATGACTGCTCCTAGTTCATGTTTTCAGGCAAATGAGGCTCAAAATCACTGCATCAATAAAAATTTAATTTTTTTAAAGTGAATTACTAAGATGAAAGACTGAAGAAAATGTGAAATGAAGTTGAGAAGGCAACAACAGATTTGAGGTTATTGTACAGGTAATGTCCCTCTCAACTCCAAAATAAAATGAGATAAGACGAGTCAACAAAAGAAGTATTTGTGATTACACCAGCTGCAATTTTTCAGGTTTCATTTCCTAGTAGTGAGTATTTAAAATACATTCATGGAAGGCTTAATTCTGCTTGTCTTTATTTCAAGCAACGACATGCTTCTAGTGCAGTGACTTTCAAAGACAAGCAATACCAGCGTGGTTAAAAATAAATCCAGGTCTTAAACACCTCCCAGTCTTTAGTCAAACCATGAAGCAACCACAGCGCTACTTCCCCAGATCTTGAAGGTCACACCTGCCTGCTGGGAGCTCAGATCTGGAGAATGGCAACCCAGCTTAAGAGCAGGGGAAACCTGAGGTCCCTGACTCAGAGGGATATCATGGGTTCCTGTGCAAATGGTGTTTAATCTCACTGCTCATCTTTGTTATCCACAGAGAAAAGGTGAGGCTGATCTCACCATGGCCAGTTGAGAGAAAAACACTGAAGCCTGCAGGGTGTCAGCAGTGCAGGAAAACATGGAGCTGTGATGTGCCTGGTGTGTGACTGCTGGTGCTGGGCTGTCACCAGCTGGACCTCGATCGAGGGCTCCTGGGCTGCTCTCCCTGGGGCATGGCAGTGCTTGGAGAAAACAGGTATTTGCAGTGATGGGAGGGGAAAACTGTCAGCCTTCATACAGTGAGCAGCCCAGTGCAGGAACTGGGCTTTTCTTCCCAAGATCTACACTGTGTAAAGTTCCTTCCAAAAACCCAAGTATGGCGGGGAAAAAAATCCAAAGCAGATGAACTTAAAATACCCAGTTTATGGGATCGCCTGGCCACAGAGAGTGATGCTGGCTCATCTCAGGGGAGGAATCGAAGTGCCCTTTATTTCCAGGGATGGGATGGGTTGTGCTGTCCCTTCCTTATCCAATTCCCCTCCAGGCTCAGCCCAGCATCCCAAACCCCTCTCTGTGCACCTACCTTAAGCTGTTGAGGCTCAAGCTGCTGCTGTTGTAGGCAGAGAGCGGCTGCGAGAGGCTCTGGGGATGGGGCTGCACGGCGGGCAGGGCCGGGTGTGCCGGGGGCAGCGGCGACTGCGGCCGCGGCGGGTGCTGGCCGGCCGGGGGCTGACCGCAGGGCTGACCACAGGGCTGGCCGCAGGGCTGACCGCAGGGCTGACCGCAGGGCTGACCACAGGGCTGGCCACAGGGCTGACCACAGGGCTGGCCGGCGGGAGGGCGGCCGGGCTCCTCGGGGGCCGGGGGCACCGGCAGCGGGGCGGGCGCTGGGGCCGCAGCCTCCGGGCGCGGGGCGAGCGCGGGGCTGGGGCAGCGGCCCTCGGGCGGCGGCTCCAGCGGCGGCGGCGTCACCTGAGGACGGGGGTCTTTAGGCACCACAGGCTCAAGTATTGGGTCTTTGCTGCTGTCCTGGCTCTTCTCTTGGCTCCTTTCTAGTCCTGATATTTTGGGGACAGCTGGGCCCCTAGCACCAGGGTCGTCATTGTCAGCAAGTGCGCCAACTCCCACCTCTTTATCTGCAACAACAACAGAGAGAGAAAATGGTTAAACATGGCACAGACAGGCCAACCCAAAGCCACTGCTGGGCCACTCGCACTCCGGGCAGCTCCATTTTGTTTCCATCAAGAACCATCCAGGCGAATGTGAAACTGAATCAAACCCACCTGTCCCAGTAACTCTCCTCAAAATAAAACACGTGGCAGAGAAGACAGACCCTGTTTAGCGCTGCTGTTCCCCATCGCTGTTACTCGTCATCACTCCCCCACTGAGGGAACAACGCAGGGAACTGACCCACCGAGGGAGCCAAGACCACACGAGCTCCGTGCTTCTCACAGAATGGTTAACGCTGGAAAAGATCTTTAAGACCACAAAGGTCAATCCCTCACCATGTTCACCACTAAATCATGTCCTCAAGTACCACATCCACGTGTTTTTTGAACACTTCCAAGGTTGGTGACTGCACCACTGCCCAGGGCAGCTGTGCCAGGGACTGAGCTCCCTTTCCATGGGGAAATTCCTGCTGATGTCCACCCTGAGCCTCCCCTGGCCCAGCCTGAGGCCGCTCCCTCTCCTCCTGTCCCTGTTCCCTGGAGCAGAGCCCGACCCCCCGGCTGTCCCCTCCTGGCAGGAGCTGTGCAGAGCCACAAGGTCCCCCCTGAGCCTCCTTTTCTCCAGGCTGAGCCCCTTTCCAGCTCCCTCAGCCTCTCCTGGTGCTCCAGTCCCTTCCCCATGACACAAGATCTGAACTTTAGAACAAACATTAGCAGCAGTCCTGCTTTTTTGGTTTGGCTGATCATGGAGTGACTTACTTCTACTTCCCAACTCTTTATTAATAATGAATATAATTATAATTTTAACATCCATACATTGGAGTTTTGCTGACTGGGTCTCCACAGCAATTTCTCGCTGGAACTGCTCCCCAAACCTTCTGCCAGTGTGGATCTGATCCATGGCACCTCTTGGAACAAATCCAGAGGAATGCTGCTGACCCAAGACTGGGAAAGGTGCTTCCTTGCAGGTGGGGGATCAGGAACCCATTTAGGTTCCCATATTGCACAACAACTTGGAACAGCTGACTTAAGCCTTCAGCAACTACAGAAACACAGCCCAAAGAAAACATGCAAGGTTTGAAGGGTCTTGGGATAAGCTTAGAATTAAAACAGCGTCCTGTGTTCTAAATAATCCTTAGACAAGAAAACTTTACTCCTCCTTCTGCCATTTTAAGGAGTAAAATGACTAGGAGCATATTGAAAGAATATCCATTCAGAGAAAATTCTAGACAGCTCCTTTGTGCAAACCCTGAAGTAAAGGAGTGAAATTCAGAGGATGGGGAGTGAACTCAGCCAGCCCATGGCCTCGGCACATGTTTGCCAACTATCGCCTCCCTGGAGGCAGTCTGGCAGCCACGTGTCACAAACATGGCATCATTTGGGTTTAATTTCATTAACAGATCAAAAATAAATCACACCAGGACTTGCTCACTAAGTGTTTTACAGGCCCAGTGCAAGGCTGAACAGCCTGGTACAGCAGAGGATTTTCACCGGCTGTAGACAGGAGGTGGGGAAAAAGGGGACAAAGGGTGGCAAAAGGAAGGTAAAGAGGAGAAAAGGGAAGCAAGAAAGAGGGCTTATTTTATGAGGACCTTCTTTATTCACTCCTGGAATATCTGTAACAGGCAAGAGGCTCCTCCACCAGCTTGGATTGGATGATTATGAGGACAAGAGTGGGACTCTGGAGGGATAAAAACAATTACTCTGCCATATGCCCAAGGTCTATCTCACTGCTATAAGCTGCAGGTTCTAGGTAAAGGAAACTTTACTTGCATGAACTCTTTGGATCAATCCTCTTTGATCAAACATTATCAGAAGTTACAATGTGATCCACACATGTGTTAAGGCAGGTCCCTCAGGAGGAGAGAAATGAGCAACAGTTTGTTCAGGAATAGGTGGATCTATGCTCATAGTCCTTATGGCTGTAGGAGTTACAAGTTTTAGGGCTCGTTGGGTTTTCTCACACAATGGCTTTGAGGACTCAGGCTTGTCACCCTACTAGCAGGTGGTCTGGAAATCCTGCAGAGGTGATACTTCCAAACTTACAGGGAACACCTTGCTCTTAGTGCATTCATGAAATCCTTTCCTTTAGCCTCTCTCATGCGTCACATTTATTCAGCACAGCTCAGTGCTGGGATCTGCTCCTCCTCCCTGGGAGAAAAGGGCTGGGAATGCCCCTGTCCCCTGGGTGTTCCCTGCTGCTGCTCACACTCCCACAGCACAGCCCCTGAGTGCATCCCTGTGAGTCTGCCCTTGGGAGATGCTGCCTGCAGTAATAGAAATATTATTCCCAGTCTCCCACTAGCCGTGCCCGTGGGACACAGGTGACACCAGTGCACCCACACTGTGCCCCAGCCCAGCTGTGCAGGAGTCCCAGCACACACAGCCCTGCCTGCTGATAACCATGATGGATAAATCAGAACCAATTCTCCAGCCCACTGCATCTATTTGGGGAGCTGAAATCCCCCCTCAGTGATAAATGCCACCAATCATAGGTTTCATGAGGAGAGCTCCAGTCCTCATCAACAGCACTTCAAGGTCACACAGACAAGATTGCTCTTTTCCTACCCTGACTGGCTCAGTGCAAAAACTCTGGGGGGAAAAACCCTTAATGTCACTATGACACTGACAACCCAACTTTCTGAGATTGTTTATCATCAGAGGAATTCATCTCCACCCAGCAGCTAAGCAAGCACCAAGCTAACTTCATTTGCTGTCTGTCTCCACGCTCTGCTTTGGATAAACTGGAATTCCTGCACTGGGACTCAGGAGAGCAGTGACTGTGATGTAACTTCCATGCTGAAACAGGCTCCCTTGTTTCCACTGGGCTGATACTGCATCCACCAACAGCCAGTCTTCCACTGAAAAAGGAATAAAGCCAGAGTTTGATGCTGAGGTCTGAGGAACACTGGCATTTCCCAGACAGAAAATGCAGCTTTCACTATCTTCCATTCCTGTACCCTTTGATGTGCCTTAAATCTAAAATTCCTCTGTTTTTCACTCAAACACACAAACTCAAGACACAGAACTCCAATCCCCTCCACGTGGCCCTGCTGTATTTGTGGCTATCATCACACCAAGGAGCAGCCACGGCCACCCTGGGGACACCTGTAGGTAACCAGGTGACCCAGAGAGACTCTGCACCTGGGACAGCCAGCAAACAGTGTCCTCTGGAGACAGGGATTTCTGTAATAAATACAGGCAATATGCAGCTTTCCATCACTGTCTCTCTTTCTAATGTGCAAACCACTAAAATCTGATCCAAACTCTGTGTTCTGGCTCCTTTGTCTCATCTGCATGGTCCCTAAAGGTTGGCCAGGGGTGGCCATTGGGAACATCACAGCCACAGGAACAGTCCAGCTGCTCTCCACCGACACAAAGGCCCTGTTGGAATTGCCAGATGTGACATTCCCAGAGAACCATCAGTGCAGAGCCCTCTCATTGTGCCTGGCCAAGATGTGTGCAGATGGGTTCAGGAGCACCAAAGAGCACAGGAGGTGCCGAGAGCCAGCACAGGGTGTGCCATGGCCACCCCCAGCCCGGCCAGTCCCAAGTGTCCTGGGCATCCCTGGCCCTGGGAATGAAATCCCCTCAGGGACACACCATGTCGAACTCACAGCAGCCAAACTTTCTTCCCAAACATAAAATCATCCAACTTCTCCATGCCCAGGTGTGGGACAGCCAGCTCTGGAGTGCCATCCAGAAATGAGGCTGTACCATGTCCTGTCACTCCTCCTCCTGCCTGCATCCATGCCTGGCCTCGGGCAACTTCAGAGATCAACTCAGAACCAGCACTAAATTTTCCACTTTCCTGAGAGGAAAGCTTAGGATTAAGTTCAAAGTCCTTACTGCACAAATGGGAAACTAATAGGAGTTTTCAGTGTTCTGCAGCATTATCTTTGGGACTGAGCATTCAGCCTACAAGAGAAATATTTTATCCCATAATTTAATTTAAAAATAGTATTAATTTTCTTTCACTGCTTTGGTAAGTTAAACTCTTGACAACACTGTATCTGCCTAACTCAAATTTTCTCCAAACATCTTAATGCAAGATAAAACCCCAGATCTTTCAAACCCATTTTCTCCAGCTTTACCATGGATAAGCAGGGAGTTGGTACAAACTGTCATAACCCATACAAACCCCCGGGACATCTCTGGAGTCCTGGAATGCAGGACACGTCTACCCCACAGACCACCAGCTCTTTACAAGCACTTTACAAGGCTTGGAGTAATGAATCAGATTGCATCCCTGATTGTCCCTTTCATATTGATGAGACGTTGGTCAGGGCAGTATCTGATGGGGAAGGCAGGTGCCAGGAGCTGTTCCTGCCAGGAGGGAGGAGGCTGTGGGTGCAGCAGCCAACACGCATCAAACAGGCCCCAGAGCAGCTCAGCTGTTGTACTGGATACACATAATTTGCTAAAAACAATTTCTCATTTTTAGCACACAGTCATCTTTCATCCTAATTTCCAAGGACACGAACAAAGCATTTGATTATGCAAATGAAGAACATGCCTTCGAAAGCACAGCTCCTTGCAGCTCTGTCATCTGCTGATAGCAATTACTCCACAGTGAGCAGGTATTTAGCACTAGTGAACAGCAAGGCTGCTGACACACTTTGTACTTAATTATAAAACAGAGAAGAAAATCATTCAGGACAAAAGATTTTGATACCTCCTGTTAAAAATGTTTATCCTCTGCACTGAAAGGGATTTAATTGTCAACAGCGAAGTTGCAGATCAATGAAAAGAAGCACTTAGTGGGATTGCACGAGATGCTGACAATTCTTCAGTCATTGAGCTGCTTCTGGCCTTGATTTGACAATGCAGAGTTCTCCAGTGCTGCACATGAAACCATTTATTTCATCCAGCTGTTAAAGAGAACACTCTTCAGAAACGTAACTCCTATAGCTGTACACTGGGAGTATACAACAGCACTTATTTCATTGTTTTAAAAAAAAACCACTTCTTGATTTAGTACAAAGGAATGGGATAAAGCTTTCTAGAGGAAAGGAAAGAAGGGAATATCCAAACACCTGTCTGTCAGGAATCCTGGCACTTTAGTAAGAAGGAGCTGCAGACAGGTGTAACACCCTCACAGACCCTGCAAGAACTCAATCCTGCTTCAACACACACAGCCAAAGGTTTATTTCCAATAAAATCTCTTGACTTCCTAACCCATGCAGCTGGGAATCAATAAATGACATCATTAACTACACAGCCCCAAGTATTGCACAGCCAGGTCCTGAGGGATGACCGAAGGGGCTCCCAAATGGGCTGGAAAACTTCCCAGCTGTAAGTGATGATGACAAAGTCACTGGGGAATATTCTTCACTCATAAATGGGTGTGTGATCAACGAGTTGCACCTTCCTGTTTCAATTGTCTTTTAATCAAAGACATCTAGATCTTGTCATGATAATCCTTCTAAACCACACCCAGACACACAGAAACACAGAAAGCTCTTGTGAGGCCAGGCTGGGCTTCCCACCCCTCTAGCACCAGCAAAAGGCTTTTCCCAAACTGGTGCACAAACCTTGGAGTCAGGATACAAATCCCACCTGACCTCTGCCCCTGATCTCTGCTCAAAACTGCCCTAGACCCAAACACCTGGGAGTTTCTGCCAGGATTCTCTGGAATAGTGGCAAAAAGCAGGTTTTTTTATGCACCTAAATCTCAAGGGTTATAGAATCCCAGAATGGTTTGGGTTGGGAGGGACCTTAAAGCCCATCCAGTACCACCCCATCCATGGGCAGGGACACCTTCCACTGTCCCAGGCTGCTCCCAGCCCTGTCCAGCCTGGCCTTGGGCACTGCCAGGGATCCAGGGGCAGCCACAGCTGCTCTGGGCACCCTGTGCCAGGGCCTGCCCTGGATAATTTTCTCCAATTATTAATAGGAACATCACTTCAGCACAGAGTTAACTTCATTGGAGGACAAGGGGTGGAAAATATCTTGAGTTTTTCCATCGCCCCTCCTACTTATTGATTTCCTTGGCTACAGATCCACAATATTCCCTGAAATGCCCATGACATCTGCTCATCCCACTTGTGTGTGACAGGATTACTTGGATGAGCTTGAACAAAACCAGCTTTCAAAAGCAGCTTGAAAGGTGTAACCCTGTGAACACTGATCGAATGTAACCTGACAGCTCAGTTTAATACACCAAGGAACACAAAGATGTGTGTGATATGTTTATACAGCAAAATAACACATCTATTCCCTCTCAGAGGTGTCACACCCCCAGCTCACCGGCCACACAGCCCTGGCTCCTTTGTGGATTTGTTCTTTACAGCCAAAGAATTTCTGATTTTAAAGGCATGATGCCAATATAAGCAGAGAGCTTAAAAACACTTGCTAACACTAAGATGAAGCTTAGCACAACCATGAGAATTCCAATTTTCAATGACAACTATTTCAGCTCATTGGTGTCTATAAGGAAACTTTGCTGAGCTTCCACATCCCAGCTCCCCCATCACGGTCACTTTACACCATTCTCATGCTTGGCACTATTTTCCTTGAGTTTCCAATGCTGCAGAGAAAACTATTGATGTTAGAGAATTAGGGTTGATGTTAGAGAATTAGGGAGTCATTAGGGCTGGGAAAGTTGTCTAAGATCATTGAGTCCAACACTGTCAAGGCCACCACTAACCCACATCCCCACATGCCAGATGTGCACACCCTTTAACTCCCTCCAGGGCTTATCCAACTCTCTGCTCCAACTGCCCAGGAAGGATTCTCCTGGTCTGGGTTGTACCAACAAGTGCAGAAATGAGATTTTATTGTTCCCAGTCAACAAATTGTCACGTTAAATGTGTTAATTATACGTGTCCAGTAACACCCAGCTCTTTGAAAATTGTCTGAATTTCTTGGCACCTGAAAGCAAAATTCAAGCCAAGGTACAAAATCAGTGTGACAGTTCTCTGTGAGCCACTCTTCACTCCTGAGGCAGACATCTTCAGGGAAGCTCCAACTGAGGTGTTTGACCCCAGAGCTGTGGATCATCTGTGCCCTGCCCACACAGATCACTAAAAAGACCCTGCAGAAGTGTCTTTGCACATCACCAGGAGCAGTGCTGACCTTCAGGACACAGCAGCTGACCTGTGCATAGTGAACACAGCAGAGCAGCAGGTCAGGGTGGTTTTGTTATGAAGGAGAAGCTGTCTGAGAGGCTGAGCACATCCTAAACACAACACTGGGCTCACAGCCAACACAGCACCTCCAGCTCAGTTCAGCCCAGAGCCTCACTCCTGAGCTGGATATCCACAATGAATGGCGAGCAATGAAGATTAAAGTCAGATGTGCCCCACGCTGTCCCTGGGATGTGGTTAATGAGCTGGCAGGACACAGGACTGGCACAGCAGTGTCCCACATGCAAGAGGACACCAACATCGGGGTACAACGTCTGAGGCTGAGGATGGCCCCAAACGTGGGGATTTTCTATCCAAACTGGAATCATTAACCTGTGTATGATTCATAATAGCATTTGAAAAATGTCCTGTGCTCCTCACTTTAATTTTGATTCATGTTGTGCCTTGCTGCTGAGGCTAATTATTATCCAGCAATGGTGAATCCAAAGCCTCCAGCCTCGCAAGCAGGACTGTGTGGTTTTGCTTCCATGTGACAGGGAACTGTAATTCTAAAAGGATTAAAAGTTTACCAGCACAGCCATGTAAAGCAGAAAATGAATTGTTCGCTCTTCTCATCTCTGTTTGGAAATTAGATTATGGGCTCCAAGTGAGCTGAAATACAGAATGAGGCAAATCTTTGTGATTAGCTCACAGGTGGCCAGTGAGCCTTTCTGTGCCTCAAAGCCTGGCAGATTCCCATTAGCTGCAATAATAAAAGAATGTGTACTTATCCCTCAGCCCAAACCCTGCCCTGTGCCAGCACGGCTACCTGCTGTGCTAATCCTCAGAGCCAATATCATCACCCTCAGCTGTGAGCTCTGAAGTTTGCTCAGCTGTCACTTGGGATATTTGGGGTGTGTGGCTCACCCCTGCCCAGCCCCGAGACCCCACTGCAACCTCAGCACTGGGAAGGAATTGGGGTGCTCACCCTGTCAGCCCCTTGCTGGCAGCAGCTGCTTCCCAGCACTGAGAGCAAAGGCTCTTTATAAACAATTTGTACCACTCACCAGCAGTGTCTCACATTCCTGTTCTCTCTGCAGAAGGCACCTGTGAGTGTCAGTACAGCAAAACCCACCACATTTTAGCAGAAATCAGGAATCAGGGCTCACAAGTGGTGCAGAACATCAGTGGTCCATTCCATCTGGGATTTGCTCCTCACTCCTGCCAGCTGCAGATGCAGTGGGACAATGGGAGCCTCTCACTCAGCCACAACCCACGCACAAGGAAACCTCTCCAAGCCCTCCCAGCATGAGGCTGGTTCATCTGAGGGCTTTTTCCTCTGGCAAACTGATAACCCACCTGGCAGAACTGTGATAACTTTTTTATTATTTCTGTAAACATCTAATAATCCTCTGAACCCTCCTAAGCTCTCGACTTTAACATAACCTTCCACCAGGGAGCTCTACAACCCAACTTACAAATTCCTTTTCTTCCTTTTATAGAACCACTGAACCATTAAAGTTGGAAAAGGCCTCCAGAGATCATCAAGTCCAGCCTTTGACCCCCATGCACACTAAACCACACCACAAAGTGCTGCATCCTCTTGTTTTCTGAACCCTTCCATGGAGGGGGACTCCACCACTGCCCTGGGCAGCCTCTGCCAGTGTTAAAACACTCTTTCAGTGAAGAAATTTTTTCCTAATATCCAACCCGAACCTTCCTTGGAATGTGTGAGGCAAAGAGATGAGAACCCATTTCCTTAATCCCACACTACAAATTTGCCAGAATATTTCATGTTAACTTCATAAAATTTCTTTTACATGAGAAATTAAAAAACTGTTGAACAGTGGTGCTGTGGACCAGTGCTTGAGGCCCCAGCCCTTGGCCCTGCCCTTCCCTGCCATGAGGCTGTTTTATAAGCTGCTCTGAAGAAACAGTTGGAATTCAAAGTAACCTCTTCCCTCTTCATTTCCCTTTTTCTAAAAGCACTCTTTGCCTAACCTGGCAAAGCTTGCTCCCAGCAGTGCTGCTGCTGGAAGAAATGCCTGGAAAGCTGCTCCTGCCCCTCACCCTGCACAGCAGCACCCACTGCAGGTCCTAAACCACCAAGGCTCAGTGTCAGAGCCTCCCTCAATATCTAACTGGATGTCAAGGGAGTCACCTCCTGATTAGGCAGCAGCTGATGGTTTGATTTGGGGATTCATGTGACACAGACCCCCAAGCTCAGAGGCACCAGCTCAGTGGCACTGCCGGGCTGGGGAGGGACCTGCTCGGGATCTTCCAGTCAGGGCACCAAAGGTGCCAACAGACCTCCCTGCTGGCTGGTGCTGCAGCCAGACTGGGGCACCGAGTGTCCTGCAGCTGGGGATGGTGCTGCCCATTCTCCCCAGGCCAGGATTTGTGCCAGCTCTGTGCCTGAACCCCAGGCTGGGCCAGGCTGGGAGGGAGCCCAGAGGTCCCTGGTGCCACCTCCCTGCTGAGGCAGTGTGGGAATCCAGGGGTTCCCTCTGGCTGCCCTGGCAGGGCTGGGACCCTGGCAGGGGTCAGGAACCCCCCTGGACAGAGCCCCCAGAGACACTGTCTGTGATCTCTGTCCATGGAAAAGAGTTTTCAATCTTACAGGATGAATTACAAGCTCTGAGTGTTTGATATAAGTAATAATTAAGTGTGGAATGGGTGCAAAAGTAAAATTTTAAAATTCTAAATTAAAGGTTCTAAAGGGACAAAATAAAAGAAATTAAGTGTGTCTTGTCCTTTTTCTCCTTCTTCATGCCCTCCATGTTTCACTGTAGTGTTAGTATTTTTCTATTAGTTTAGACTAGAGACACACTGTTCAACATAGATGATAAATATTACCACATCATTGTAAATATAGCACACATAGTTTCTAATATATAATATTTATAACATCCCACTAAGGGGCAGAGCCCCACACGCTGCCCTGCAAAACAAACCTGCGGCAGGGCAGCAGAACATGTTAGAGATAAGCAAAAATAAACAACCTTAAAAACCAGCACAGACGAATTATAACTTCTTCTTTAGCAACGAAGCAAAAAGGCAATGACTTTTTACAATCTCAAAATCATCAATAGCACAGATTCCAACAAGGCAGGGCCATGGCCGAGCCCAGGGCACAGCATTGTGTGCAGAGGCTCTGCAGGATCCCCGCTGAGGGAGACTCCAGCCCCTCCCTGGGCAGCCTGTTCAGGGCTGGCACTGCCCAGGGCAGAAGTTGTGCCTCCTGGGCAGGGGCAGCTCCTGGGCTCAGCCCTGCCCGTGGCTCTGGTGCCGCTGCTGGGCCCCGGAGCAGAGCCTGGGCCCTGCTCTGCCCTCCCTGCACACAGGGACAGCCCGGCCTGAGGGCCCCTCTCAGCTGGGGCTCCTCTCCAGCCTGAGCAGCCCCGGCTCCCTCAGCCTTTCCAGCAAGGAATGAGCAGCCCAAACGCTGCAAAACTGCACACCAGGAATTCCTGCTGTGTCTGGATGACTGGTGTGGAGAGAGAAGAAAATCTCCCGGCCATTCCACAGCCCCTCCTCTGGCTCTTGCTCTGCAGAGTCGGCCTGGAATGCAATATCCCAACCTCTCCCACCCAGCACAGTGACCTGTGGAGAAAGGAGGTTTTATTGCTTAACTTTCATTTTCACCTCGACAGCTGAACAACTCACATTTCATTTTATTTTTCCCCTCTCTGCTGATCCTCTCCAAGACCTCCACGGGAGCATTACAGCTTGTGCTGAGCTCCCAGGCTCATCAGGGCACAGAGAGGGTTTGCACAGCGGGAGCAAAGGGAGCTGCTTCTGTCCCCCACACTCCCAGGTGTGAGAACCCCGGGATTGATTCAGGGCTCTCGTGTGGTGGTAAAGTCTCTCCTCCAACCCGTGCTTCCAAAGAAAAACTCCGCAGCCTCTTGTGGTTTGGTCTCAAGGCAGTTTATTGCTAGCTATCTAAAAGATTGTCCTCGCCCGCTGCGGCTGCTTTGGTCTGCGGCCCAGGCAGAGACACACACACTCCTGACACCCTCACTGTCCTGTGTCTCCGTCGTCTCTCCCCCCGCCCAAGGCTGCTGCTATCTTTTATATGATATATTACGTATTATATGTTTATAGATTTTCCCCAATACCTACTGTCTATGTTACAATGTGCTTTTCTACTCTAAACCAATCTGTGAGTGCCAACATCACCAAGAACATGGAGGTAAAGAAAAGAAGGAGGAAGAAGAACAGGATCAGGCCCACTTTCCTCCATCTTAGAACTCCTGACCCCCCTGTACAAAGTAAAACCCCCCTGTACAGGTGTTAAAACCCCCCTGTACAATACTAAAAATTTTTCCCCTCTAATTTGTGACTACTTTTACTATACCATCTAACCCTCTGTGACCGCTTGTTCCACCTTCAAAGTTGGTAACTCATTCCATGGTTCAAACTCAAGATCACAGCTGTTTTCAGCTGCTTGCCAGGGTCTAAAATGCTTCTGACCAAGGCCTGGAACCTCTAAAAATGTCTGAGGGACATTTTGGGTTCTGACACCAGGGACAGCCTGACTCCTCTCCCAGTGCTCAGCTCAAGGCTACAGCACTCTGGGTCACAGAACCATGGAATGGTTTGGGCTGGAAGGGGCCTTAAAGCCATTCCATCCCCTTCCATGATCAGAGACACCTCCCACTGCTGCTCCCAGCCCTGTCCAGCCTGGCCTTGGGCACTGCCAGGGATCCAGGGGCAGCCACAGCAGCTCTGGGCACCTGTGCCAGGGCCTGCCTGCCCTCACAGGGAACAATTCCTGCCCAATATCCCACCTAAACCTACTCTCTTTCAGCTTAAAAGAAAAAGAAAAAAGGTCATTTCTGTAACAGTTTGGGTTTCCAAGAAGCAGAGGCAGAAGGAGACATCTAATCCAAACATCCTCAAATCCATGGGGCTGCAGATGGCAGTGTCCAACAGAAAGTTCAACTCCTTATAAATTATGAATAGCCCCCACCTGTGGCATGAAAGCTCCATCTTAAGAGTGAGGGGAACCTTGACAAATAAAATTTATTTCAGTTTAAGAAAAATACTTCAAACTTGGTAAAAAAACCTCCAGACACTTTCAGTTTTATAGTATTTTCAATTCTTTTCACAAAGGGAGGTAAAACTAAACCCAAGCATTTACCGGGTGCTTGAAGACCAAATCAAGCACACATGATTTTTCAACAGCAACCCAGTGAAATAATCAATAACCTCCAATTCCAGTTATTGACTTTTGCACACCCTTGCAGGCATGAGACTCCAGATGAAGGCACTAGAATCACCAGATTGTTCAATTTGCTCTTGCTCGGATATTTCACACTGACATTTTTATGATGGTGTGTGGAAGCTTCTTTGAGAGAATCTCTTGAAAGTCAGAGTGAACTTCAGCTCCCCAAATTCCCTCTTTTGCTTCATTTTGAGATCAAGGGCTGCTTTATGCATAATGGAAGTATGAAATATTTCCCTCTCTCTATTTTGTCCTTACAGCTTGTAGGAACTTCAGGAAGAAATACACCTCCTATTTAATCATACCAGAATTACAGAAGATTACACATCTATAAACTGCATTACCATGGGGAAAAAGTGCCTTTGTGTGCCCCACACACCCCCGTGCAGTGTGGGACTGGCTTCCCTGACACCCATCTTGTCTTTTTATGAGACTGCTTTGATAATATAATCCTTCACTCTCTTACAGCCACAATAACAACTTGTTTGGACCACTGTGAACCAGCAAGAGCTCATTAAGTCTTAGAGAATGTTTGCAGCTATTTTGGCACGGGTGTGATTTGTTATGACATGGGAAAGCTGCATTATTTCACCAGGTTTAATAGGTAATAGATATGCCCAAGCACATCCTTCTTGCAAGGCTACGAGGAGCTTTTAGCAATAACCCTTGAGGATGTGTTGGGCAAACTCATCTTGCAGCATCTTCAAATATAGAGAGAAAATGTTGTGAACTATGGAAAATCACCATGATTCAGGGACAGCGCAGTAGACTAGAAGATTAAAGTTCTGCTCCAGCTCCCTCAAGATGCAGTTAGGTCAGTGCTTGGCCCTATTTCTTCTTCCAGGATTTAGATTATGAGCTTTCCAGGGCAGGGGCGATGTAAAACAAGAATCAGCTCTTGCTTAAGGCCTATCTGTATTCATTTCATGAGAATAATAATAAGGATTAAAAAAAAAGGGTCAAATTCAAGCCTGGCAGAATGCCAGAACTCCTCACTGTGGTTCAAAGAAAGCATTTGAGTAAGTAAATGTAAGATATAATAATTTATTTCCTTGCACTACTCCCTGTTGTGTTTGAGATGTTTGAGAAGTATTTCACTGGGTTTCTTCCCTTTCCTGTGAAGCTGACAGCCATGAGCATTCAATAATCATGTTTTGAGCTCATGTACCTGGTTTTCCATGGGGCCCTGACAACCACTGATACATAAAATCATATATAACCCTTACACAACATGCAGAAGGCTGAAACTGTACTGATCTCCAGTGCAACAGAGCAAATACAGAGAAAATCAATATAAATACACAGAAAATCAATATAAATACACAAAAATCAATATAAATACACAGAAAATACACAGAAAATCACGTGGGCCCCTTAGTACTTAAGAAACTATTGGGCTCCATTCAACAGATCAACCCAGTATGAGATGTACATATCCCACATGTGTGTGCACATACTTGCACTCTTGTGCACAAGTACACACATACACAGCCCTGGCCATTGGCCCTGTGGGGAGGATCTATTGTAATAATCATCAAGACAAGTCTGTCAAATTGATTTTGGGGGAAGGAAGGAGGGCAGCACAAGCAAATGGTTCTGGCTGTAGGTTGGGAGGCTGCAGAGGGTGCTCCTCACCCTCCACATCTGGAGGGATCCAACCCCTCCTGCTCCCGGGAGATGCCAAGCCTGACATTTGTGTGGAAAGCTCTCCAGCACTCCAGCTTCCTAAAGTTTGTTTCTGACTAGAAGGGGAAAGAAAATTCCTGTTTTACTGGAAACTGTTGAAAACGTTTAACAGCCTCTGGAGGGGTGAGGTGCTGCCACGATGAATACATGAAGAGTTTTCTCTAAGTTACTCCTCTTCGAGCAAACCTGAAGAACGAACTCTAGATACAAAGTGAGCTTAGAGATAAACAGAAGGGTTTAGGAGACACAAAACACGGAGGTCCAGGAAATAAGTCCAGGAGGAGATCACAGAATCCCAGAATGGTTTGGGCATTAAAGCCCATCCAGTGCCACCCCTGCCATGGCAGGGACACCTCCCACTGTCCCAGGCTGCTCCCAGCCCTGTCCAGCCTGGCCTTGGGCACTGCCAGGGATCCAGGGGCAGCCACAGCTGCTCTGGGCACCCTGTGCCAGGGCCTGCCCACCCTCACAGGGTGGAATTTCTCCCCAATATCCCATCCATCCCTGCCCTTAGGCAGTGGGAAGCCACTCCCTGTGTCCTGTCCCTCCATCCCTTGGCACCAGTCTCTCTCCAGCTCTCCTGTGGCTCCCTGTGAGGGAGGACTCTGCTTCTCAGTGCTGGGGACTCACAAGTGACTCCAGCAAAGCCCAGACATGCCCCTTCCTCTCCCACAGGACTCCATCCATTCCCTCCCTTCCTCCCTAAGGACACAACAGATCTATGGCCATTTCATATCTCGTCCCTTGACTCCAAATCAGTCTCCTTCCTCCTCCCAGCTCCACACACCATCAGGCTGGAGTTCCTTGTCCACAGTTTTTTTACCTTGGTGCCATCATGGCACAAACCTGTCCAACATGAGAATTTACCGGTCTAATCCCCCTCCTTCACAAGGACCAGATTAGCTCTAAGTAAACACTCTTGTTCCTTAAATTTCCTCCTTGTCACAATGCCATGGGAAGGTCTTAATCTTACAAAGAGCCTGAGGACATCCTGATGCCTCCCCATGAAGACAGAAAGCAGCCCACAGTGCCAAGATAAAGCCGAGGTATTACACTAATGCCCAGGCTGGGGACGCGCCTGCAGCAGGGCTGGTGGCTGCAGCTGGAATTTGCTGAGGGGATCCCCTACTCCAGAAGGACTTGTGCAAGTTATCATCTGCAAGAGAAATCAACTCAGCCACAGGAGCCCAGGGCAGTGAATCCACCCACGCTGGCCATGCAGCAGCTCATGGCCACCAGAGGCAGCTCCACAGAGGGGAGAGATGGAGCACCCAAACCGTGACCTCTGCCACGGGCGAGGTGGCACCAAACGTGCAGCTGCTCCCCAGTGTGATGGTTCCCTCTGAGATGTGACTCTGAAGCACATCAGGAGCTGCCTGCAGCCCAGCTTCCCCCTCCTCTCTGGGCTGCCAGCTTTAGAGCTGCTCTTACCAAACAGAAAGTAAAAACCTCCCTAAGCTTCAATAAAACAGCAAAGCTGTTGCTCCCAGCCAAAGACCAGAACACGTTTATGAAGTGACTGATCTTTCACCCTTGTCACCCACAAGCCTGGAGAGATCACAGGCCCTTTGCTGCACCCTGGTAAAACCTACAGAGGCACATCCAGCCTGCTTCAGCTCTCCTCTGCTCCACACGGCCAGGAGCACTGCAAGGGACTTGACTCCTGCCCTGCTCCCTGTGGCCAGCACAGCCCTGCAGAGATCCATCCCTGCATCACAGGGACCAGCAGGATCTGCTGGAGGAGGGCAGGACACGTCACTCCCTGCACACAAACCCTCCCTGCATCACCTGAACACAGCTCAAAGCAATGTTTGCAAAACCAGGTTAAATATCAGTGCATGACATCAAGCACTGGCTTCTCTAATTTTGTATTTTTAAGATCAGATAAAAAAGGAAAGGAAGATTTTCCCCTGAATGTCTCTTTAAAGATTTTCAAACAGCTTACACACAAAGCATTTAGACACTTTAATTTCCACTCCAATATGAATACTCTAACCCCAAATGAAACTTATTAAAAATTAAATTCTTATATTAAGTTTAAGATGTGTCTCTTGTCTCCCCAGGTCCCATTAAACACCCTCCCTACACACAGTTTAGAAGACAGAAGAGATCCTAGAGAATATTTACAAAGAGAACAAAACCCCCTGAGGGTTTTTATGTTACTACAACATTAATCTATTTTAATCACACAACAGATTAAAACCAAACAACATTAAACGGTTTTGCAAAGTACAGACCAAAAGCCTATCTTTGTTGTACAAAGAAAAAAAAAACCCTCAGAAAAAAAAAATAAAGTGCTTGGAAATAGGGTTATTATGGTGTTCCACAGAGACAGAGCACAGCAAAATCAAAACTGGGCCACAGAGCTATTCATGGGGAGAAGAACTACAGAGTGGGTTGGGTTGGAAGGGACATTAAAGCCCATCCAGTGCCACCCCTGCCATGGCAGGGGCACCTCCCACTGTCCCAGGCTGCTCCAAGCCCTGTCCAGCCTGGCCTTGGGCACTGCCAGGGATCCAGGCGCAGCCACAGCTGCTCTGGGCATCCCCTCTAGGATTACTTCAGCAGGTATTTCCAACATTCATTTGGTCACTCTGATGTCCTCACTATTTCCTCCCAGGCAATCCCAGCCCTGTTCTCACACCATGCCCTTCCCCAGGTGTGAGCATCCCCCTGGCCACCCACAAACCCTGATTGCAGCTGCTTTTAGGGGATAGAGCCCTAGGAGCACAGCCTGTTCCTCAGAGCTTCAGCAGCTGCTCTGAACAGCTCTGGTTTCTATCCCAGGCTCTGAGATTTTACTCAGCCTTTAATTATTTACATCTATTTGGACAGTTTTGGTGCAGTGAACTAAAATATCTATCGAGATGTCCACAGGTCACTGCCCTGAATCATCCCAGAGCATTTAGAGGCTGGGGCTGTTCATGGATAGTTCACTCTCCCTGGTGCCAACACAGAACTCTGCTGCTGCTGGGGCTGTCAGCGCCCTGGACATCTCACCTGATGCTCAGGGCTGGTTTTTTTCTTCTTGAATAACCCAAATAATTGTGCTTTTGTAATTGAGTTTGCCATCTCCCTGCCCACAGACTCCTGATGAAGAACAGCAGCATTCTCTGGGATCTTGCTGCATCCCAGATCAGATCCATACAGCCAAATCTTTCCAACAGCTACAAGCCAATGTGCTCCACCACAATTTTATAACCACCTTTGCCCAGGAGACATTGGATGGGAGCAGTTATTCTGGAGCTCAAAATTATCTAAAGAAACCACAAAGAAAAAAAAGAATTGCTCTTGTTCAAAGGCAAGGAGCTGCTCAGATTCCCTGAAACAAGTGGAAGCATTTCACAGGGATGCTCTGATAACACAGGGTGCTCCAGGCAGCCCTTTTATCTCAACACTGCCAACTCGGCTGCCAAAGCAACCAAAACCTTCAAGGGAATGATTTGTGTGGTTAGTCCAGGTTTACCCAGAGATGGAGATCACACTGAACACCAGTGGGAGCAGCTGCAGTTGTTTCTGGCAGCATCACTGCGGGTGTGGAGGGGGACAGTGCAGGGGGTTCTGCACAACAGTCCTATTAAAATCTTCCACTATGTTTATTCAGTAGATTTATTCCCAACGTGGTGCAATCCCTGACAGGATTTGATTACTTCATCCCAACATTCTTTCTTCCCAAACCAGCTGCTGCAATGGATAATCCCCCATTCACTGTGGAGGGAGGACAAAGGGGTGGAATGAGCAGCTCCTGCCCCTGGCTGCCCTTTGGGGTGTCCCTGCAGGCTGGGAGCAGGGAGGGAGGGCTGCTGAGCCCTGGAGGGAGCCCTGCAATCCTGCTGCCCTGCTCAGGATCTGGGGGAGATCCACCTCCCTCCCTCTCCAGGACCAAGCACTGACACACAGCACACGAAAATACTCCTAAAGCCTGTCAGAGCATGTGCAGCACCCTGAGATCTCCATCACTGGCTGGAAATGTTTTCATGCAGGTACATGAAGTGTCTACCACCTGTCAGCCCCTGGTGACACTGCTGAGGGATCCCAGGAGTGACCAGGCCTTGGGAGAATGAACAAACCAGTTCACCACAGCAGCAACACAGGCACAGTCCCAGACATGGACATAGGGACAGGACATAGAGGATGACACAAGGACTTCACTTAACGAATGGCAAATATGCACAAGGTGTAAATCTCTGCCTGGGTGAGATCACAGAATCCCAGATGGCTGGGTTGGAAGGGACCTCAAAGACCATCTTATCCCAACCTGCCACGGCAGGGACACCTTCTACCATCCCAGGCTGCTCCAAGCCCCAGTGTCCAGCCTGGCCTTGGGCACTGCCAAGGATCCAGGGGCAGCCACAGCTTCTCTGAGCACCCTGTGCCAGGGCCTCTTCATCCTTAGAGGGAAGAATTTATTTCTATATACAACCTAAACCCATTCTCTGTCCATTTGAAGCTATTTCCCTTTGTCCTTGTAAATAAACTCTCTCCATCTTTCTTGTTGGCTCCCTTCAGACACTGGAAGGTCACAACGAGGAGATCCTTCACTGCTCTTACAGCTCAACAAAACTTTGTAGTGTTTTCAGTCTCAAGTGTAAAACCTACCACAAGTCAATGCCCCCTCTTAGGAACCTGCTTTAAAAACCACAGGATGTATATTCAGGGCTTTCTTTATTTGCATTGCAGTTTTTAGCCTCATGAAAGGGAATGCCTTTCACATAATGGTATTACTTAAGGATCTCAGATAACAAAAAAAAAAAAAAGATGATGAGACTTCAGATAAAATCATGAAAGGCAGTAATGCTGCATCTTATTACCACTCCATGGTAATTCAGCTTCTCTTAGTAGTGGTAAGGGCCTCTCTAACAGCAGACAAGAGCTGCTGTTGAGCTCTGCTAATGATGCAGGAGATGGAACCGTGAGGCAGCCAAAGCAGCAGCTCCTTCCAGGGCCACACACTTGGCAAGGTAACATTATCTCTGCATTTTACAGGTTTTCACAGCAAAAAATCACTCTTCCAAACCATATGCAATAATATTGTGAATGAACTTTAATCTGCTTAAGCAACCATCAGCTCACAAAAGGAAGAAATGAAGTAGCTGTGAATAGATGGTATAAATGTGTGTCAGTGCCACCATCAGTAGCTGAATCTCTGCAGGGTTTTTTCATTCACCTGTTTGAAACTGCAGAGGCACCATACCCACACCTGGATTTGAACCAGCTGCTGCAGCTAGGAGACATCAGCTTTGAAAAAAATACCTGTAAATACTTAAGGATAATAAATGCTCAGCTCCATGTTTATCCAAGCTCCTGGCACACCACCTTTGAGTCACAGAATCATAGAATCACTAAGGTTGGAAAAGACCTCTAATATCATTGAGTCCAGTCATTAAAAAATGAAAAATGACTTTGAAACATCCCCTCTCACACACCACAGTGTGAGGACAAGGTCCATGTCCCATCCTGACCCTTTACCATTCCAAGTGTTCAAGTACCCACCCAATGTACAGATTCCAAGGATGCCCCAACACCACGTGGAGTGAGTGTGGATTGAACGCTGACTCGGAGGGAAGAGCACCACTGTCTGCAGCAGCAACACAATGCTGAGACCTCAGAACTCTCACAGTCAAAGGGCTTGGGGGAAAGTGTGAAGGAAGTTTTTAATCTTCCTATTCCCAAAATAATCCTGGGTATCCACTCCACAGCTCCAATTTTGGATATCAGAATGACAACAGAACAGCTCATTGAAGTAAAAGTTATTCAGGGAGGAATATTTCACCCAAATAAGTGCAATGACTATTGGTTGCAATATCTGATACACAAGAAACAGAGCAAATTAAAACAGAGTAAGAAAAACATACTTTCTCCACTTGTGCTATTATTTTCTTGAAATTTAACTTTTAAGAGATTCTTGATGCCAGTCTTTTCCCACAGAGTTTGTAGTCAGGCATCATTAAGTCTGGGAGTTGGGGCTGGGCTACCATGTATAGCCTCCTCTTTGCTAAACAACTCCTGTCCCACACTAAAAAAAAAAAAAACCAATACTGTTCTTACTAAATGGATTTCACTTTTTTAAAAACAGAAGAACACGCTGTCTTCTAGACTTTAAATTCCAATGCAGCCAACTAAATTAAAACAAAGTACGCACTACCAAATGTTCTCACTAATAAGACTAAAATCACTCTAGAAACTGAACATCAGTTAATCTTCCAGCTAAGAATATCACATAGAGAAGACAGGAGGATCTTGCCAGTAATCTTAAAATGAAGACTGATAAGGCAAAAAAAGCCTCACAGCAGCTTGTGCTCCATTAATGTTCTCATTGGTGGTTAATACCCCCAGCACCAAGGGTGCTCACTGATACAGGGCCACGGCGCCTTCCCAAAATCATCCCCAGGAAGAAACAGTCCAGAGGGGATTATATTTAACACAGTATCACTTTCAGGCTAAAAAAGCCCTTTCAGCTACAAATCCCTTTTTGAAAGAGGTGGCCTCATGTTTGGGCATCAGCCCCTGCCTCTGCTGTGCTGCTGCCATAACAGAAGAGTGGAGCTCTGAGCACTGCTGGGTCTCCTCTCACCAGACACCCCAGGCTGTCACTGTTGCCCTGGGACCAGGCTGGCTCCATCCCCATCCCCATCCCATCCCCATCCTCATCCCCACTCAAGGGGAGGTGGCACCTGGGGGCTCCCAGGGGACACGGGCACTGCACAGCCATCAGAAAGCTCTGCCTGGTGAATGAGCTGGAGCTGGGAAAGGGCCATGGGCTGGTTTGGGATCCCCAAAGCTGCTGCAGACTCCAGGAGAGTCCCTTCTCCAGCTCCTTGGACAGCTCAGCCCGAGTGATCCAGCAGAGGACACACCACCAGTGCAGCAGCAGAGGGAAATGAGGAAGATTAGGAACCTGTTCTGAGCCTCTGCAACGCCTTCCTGGAGGAGGATTTAGCTCCTCTGGGTCTGCTGGGCAGCCCCACGGATGAATCCCAGCTAGGACAAAACAACAGCAACACCTGGCTCCCCAGGGGATTTCCATAATGGGCCTCCTACCCCAGAGCAGATACTGATCACTGACCCAAATCTTACCAATATTACCAGAACTGAAATGAGTTTCAGAAGTTTTTCTCTTGGGAGTGGAGGGGAGTTATCAATCAAGCCCAAATGTGAACAGGACCTAAGCAACAGCTAAAAAGCAGAGGAATTCCAACCCTGCCTCACATCTGCTTCTTGGAAAGCCATTTCTTAGATAACTAAAAGGAGATAAATAATAGAAAAGGATCTGCACTAAGTAGATAATTTGTTTTCAGGGATGTAAGTGGCAAATGCTGAATTTCTTTTTCATCTTGCCTTGAGTTGCAGCAAACTGTCACTCTTACATGGGCAGCAAGGGAAAAACATACTTATTATTAGAAAACAATCACTGCCAGATCTGATAACAATCTGACATTAACAACTATGGGGATTCTGCTGCCAAGGATGTCTTGTGTTATTTAGAAAACAGAAAAGAAAAAATTCCTGAGTGGGGAAAGCACACAAACAAATAATTGTTTTACATCCTATTAATAAACCTCTACAGCTCATGCTTCCCCCAGAAAATGCTTACAGTCCTGCAATCACCTTTCAGAGCAAGTCAGCAAATGACATTTACCACTCCTGAGGTTAAAAAACCAATCACAACTGTCCTAGAACCTGCCACAAACACGGGGGTGCTGTTTTTCTCCAGCCATTCTGCAGTGGGACATGACCTCCTTTTGTAGTGGCTCCTGCTCCCCACAGCCATGGCTGGAAGGATTTACTCCCTCCTTTATTTTTCCAGTCTTAATCCCTGTTTGCAGCACGAGCTCCAAGAGCAGCACCATTCACACAGCCAAACACATCCCAGAGGTCAAGATCAGCTTTTAGGTGACTTGAGTTGGGTACAAAACCCTCCACTTGGCTTCTGACCCCCAGCTTCAACCAGTGAGGGATCTGCCAACCCACTGACCCCATCCAAACCCAGCTGAAGCCTTTGGACAGCAAATATTTTGGCTGCACATTCTGAGGATGCACCTAAATGGACCCCAACATGTACAGGCAGTGACAGCATTGAGTGAGTGGTAAAATACCAGAGGGTTTTTGAGTTTCACCAAAGGCTGTAAGATAGTTTGACTTCTCCACAACAGGTTAGGAAGTCACTAAAAAAAAATAAAAAATCAGAGCTAATCACAGCATTGAAAGGGCCAGAAAGGTGTGTGCATATCCAGATGCATCTAAATAGGTGAAGTAACAATCTAGATGGTTCAAATAAAGGAAGACAGCTTTTCATTTTAGTTTGTACATGTGTCTTGAAGGACTCTGCCACAGCAGGCACTGCAGCTGCTGAACTTCCTGTATTCAATGAAGTCACTAAGCTCACTGAAGTTCCTGCGTCTACCACTCATGAATTCACAGCAGAAATCCTTCTCAGTTGTTGGGTTCTTTTACACAGTTGATACTACAGTGTGTACTGTAGTTTCTTACTGAGTTTCTATCTGTTCTTAGATTTTACACCAAAATGTTTTTTAGGCAAGTTCAGGTTCTGTGTGTGCAGACAAAGTGGGGATTTGAGTGGGGTGTGTGGAAAGATTCTTCACAGAACACTCTTCTATCTGAAAATGAAGTTTTGTTTCTTCACTGGTATTTTCTGGAGCTCAAAAGAAAGCTTTACATCCTGCACAATTCTGCTTTACTCTCCTCACCTCTTTGTAATGGCCTCCTGTGACTTAAACCCTCAGCTGTGCCCCCAGGCTCACAGAAGCCACTCCAACACTGAAAATGGGATAAAAGCTGCAGCCAGGACTTGAGCACATCACAGAAATCTCTCTGTATTTAAAGGCCCAGAATCCTCTGCACTCTCATGGCCATTCCTAAACACAGGCAGCCACCAGGCATGTCCTGGATTGCTCCACATGGTGCTGGATTTTAACCAAGCCACTGCCCAGGACTGGCTGGGGCAGCAAAAGGCATCAAAGAACCACCAGGAGCTCCCAACAGTGACAATGTCCGAGCAGGGCCGAACCCAGGGGCACAGAACCATGGAATCATGGAATCCTAGAATGGTTTGGGCTGGGAGAGCCCCTAAAGATCATTTCATTCCACCCCTCTGCCACACACTGAACTTCATCTAGCTCCAACCCCTCCACCAAATACCAAACCTCTTGAGGACAGATGCCCCAATCTCTCTGATGGTCCCTGCCCCCTCCATTGCCTGTAAAAGGGCTCTGCAAGACGAATCCCACTAACAGGAGACTCCCTGGTTGGACCTTCCTCCTCCCCTGTGCTCTTCATTGTCCTTGTTTTGTTCTGGCTGCTTGGTTTGGGTTTTTCCCTGCAGTGGTGGAACACAGAGCTCGTGGAGTGTGTGTCCCTGGAGCTGCTCCTGCCCCAGCCCAGCCCTGGGAGCTCTTCTCCTCACACTCTCCAGCTCCTGCCTCTGGAGGTGACCTGGGCACCGACTCTCCCCTGGTGCAAGTGCAAATCACTGCCAAGTTTAGTTTCATTTTGACTGTGCCTACCAGGGAAGGGTCACTTACAGACTCCATCATCTCCTCCCTTGTCTCAAAAGATTATAATTTGTCCATTGCAATTCACATCAGGATGCAATTTGGCAGGTAAGTTAGAAGTCTGGAGGCAATTATTTTTCTTTCTTTGGAGAAATGGGTTATATTCATTCAGTTATTTCTCAGTTATTTATTTTAGATGGAGCACAGAGGGGGAAAAGGGAAAGGAAAACAAGATGGGTTTAGATTTTATGATAGGATTGACACTTGATGTTTTGACATCTTAGCAGGGTTGATTATACTGATATATGCAATCCATGCATCTAATTCTACCCGAGAGGAAAGGGCTGTAACAGAGTGTCTCAGCTCTAACAGCCAGGTATTCATGTGCCAATGAAAACAACCATTATGACAAATCCTGAGGACTCACCCCCACGGAACAGTCACAGTTATTATTAGCCAGTGTAAATCACCTCATTTGTAACAGATGAAATTTCTTCCTTTGAATCCGATGAGTGATGTGCTGCTCTCAGCTTACCAGGAAACACCTTTCTTAAATCAGTGATTTTCCTCAGAAACACAGCCAAAAACTACACTGAAATTATACTCAGGTTTTTACAGCAGCACAAGTGACAGGGACCTTCCTGCCCATGAGGTGACCCTGCTCTGACCTCTCCTGCCAAACACACACCATCGTGCAGCCTTGCCAGTGCCTGTGTTCTCTGAACACCACAAATTAAAAGACCAATGTCCAGATCTAAGGAATAACCTGGACAAAACAGAAAGGATTAAACACGGAAGAGTGGCTTTTCCCCACCACATCCTCCTTGTCAAGCTTTGGTGGACTCTGGTGGAGGTCAAGACATTTTTCCAGCTGGATTTTTCCAGACCCTATTATATTACTTATATTTTCACAATTATCTCTCTACCCTATAAAATATGGTTTCCACATGGCTCAAAGAATAACTATCAGAAGCCTTCCCTTTTCTCATTTGTGCTCACCAGATGGATTTGGAAAAGAATGACTGAGGCCAGATCTGTCAGCAGGGTGGACTCAGCCCTTTCACAGCATCCCAGAATGGTTTGGGTTGGAATGGACCTTAAATCCCACCCAGTGCCACCCCTGCCGTGGCAGGGACACCTCCCACTGTGCCAACTGCTCCAAACCCCAATGTGCAGCCTGGCCCTGGGCACTGCCAGGGATCCAGGGGCAGCCACAGGGCCTCACCACCCTCACAGGCATTTTCAATCTCTCTCTACTCAGTTACTTTCCTATCAATCACTAAACCCACTCCCAAGCTCATTTCCATTTTAAAAAGCAAATTATTAGAACAGAGTGGTTCCAGAACACCCATTTATTGGAGCAAGTGATTACTGATTTCAGCAGTTTTAAAAGAAGATGCAGTAAGTTTTATTTTAGCCAAACAAGGAAGCTCCACGTGAGCTCCCCATCAGCCCCAGCCCATTCCACGTGAGCACAGCGATGAGCAAAGCTGCCACTGAAACAGTTCAATGAGCCTTAGCCTAGAATAAATTTGCCAGATCAGATCTTTACTTGAAAAGTGAATTTTAGGAAACTGCAGCTTTTCTTGCAAATCTTTTCAGGCACCGTGCCCTGTAAAACAGGCAGTGAGATTTCTCTGACATTCCAGTGGAAGCCCAAGTTTTACCAGAGACTGCAAAGATTTAAAGTCACTGTATAATCTCACCTCCAGGTTCTGGGGCCCACTTCCCTTGTTAATTACCCTGTCAGCCAACAGTCGGCTCTAATTAATTAAATCCTTTTTTAATGAAAAGAATTTGCCTTGAGCACAGTCTGTCAGCTCCAGAACCACTCTCCAATTGGGACATGTCACAGCAAACCCCATTAAATACCTGCAGGGAGCTCAACACCAGCAGCAACCTCACACTCCCCTTGCCTTCTGCAGACACTTCTGCTATTTTTCCATGTCTCTACCCTGCTGCCACATGAGGCTCTTTCCTCCTCAAACCTGCCCTTGCATTTGGCCCTGATGCACCTTTGTCCCAGCTGCTTGCAGAATTATGTTTGTGTATCCATCATCCCAGAGCAGAGGAGGTCCTAGACAAAATCCTAACAGCAGAGGCCTCTGAGAACACCTTTTCTGGGGAATACTCAGCATCTGAGATGGAAATTTCTCAAAATGCAAAGCAGGACTCATCCAGAACCCTGGCTCCAATAAGATTTTAGACTATTTTAAAATTATACAGTGGCAGACTTTGTGGATTCCATGGGACACTAAGACAGCACAGACACCACACTGCCGTCCCCTGGAACAGCCAGAGTTTGGGAAGAACTCCTCACACACCATCCCTGCGTGTGCAAATCCCCAGGTGGGAGGAGATGGACACAGGGAGCTTTTCTCTGGGTGTATTGCATTAGGAAAACAGGGATAATCCCTGGGCTAATGATCCCCCTGCTCCCCTTGACTCCAAAGGGCCTGGAATCACAGCTGTAATCTTCTGCAAGTGTTAGCAAACAAAATTACAAGTTTTAACTCTACAGGTTCCAACAAATTCCCCTCGCCTTCAGTGCAGCAACAGATTTAAAAATAGATGTAATGAGCAGCTTTGGATCTGCATAAATCCCCTCTGGAGTTCATTAATGATTTCATTTCTGGCAAGACACCATGTCAAACGAGGGAGCATTATTAAAAACATACATATATTTATGTACCTGAAAGTGCATTCCTGCAGATGCTCAGGGAGAGAAGGAGGCTGTGTAATTTTGGTTTACCTTTTAAAGAACATGATTGTAATGGCGTGTAAGTCTAAAACCTTTTGTTCTCAGAACTAATTGCAGCTCTCCAAGGGATGCCTGAATCTACAATTATTTTTGTATTTGAGAAAATGGGATTTGAAGGTTTACCATGGAATCATGAAGTAGTTGGGGCTGGAGGGGACCTCAAAGCTCATCCCACCCCTGCCATGGCAGGGACACCTCCCACTGTCCCAGGTGATCCAGCCCTGTCCAGCCTGGCCTTGGGCACTGCCAGGGATCCTGGACAGCCACAGCTGCTCTGGGCACCTGTGCCAGGGCCTGCCCACCCTCACAGGGAACAATTCCTAATTCCCAATCTCCCATCCATCCCTGCCCTCTGGCAGTGGGAGCCATTCCCTGTGTCCTGTCCCTCCATCCCTTGTCCCCAGTCCCTCTCCAGCTCTCCTGGAGCCCCTTCAGACACTGCAGACCACAATAAGGTCATTCCAGAGCCTCACAGCAACGCAGCTCCAGCCCCTGGAGCATCTTCATGGCCTCCTCTGGACTCATCCCAACCTTTCAACTCCTGTACTCAAACACAAGCAGCTCTGATCCTGCTGCTGTTTGTTCCTAATCTGCACAATAAATGTGAATTATTGCTCCGTGCAGCTCCCACTTCACACCAGGGCTGCTGGTGCATGAAATCCCAGGAATGTGCCTGTTGACAAGGCAAGGTTCAGCACGTCCATCAGCAAACCACCCTCAGGAAATTATTCGCTCCTGGCTGATGTGTTGTTGTTGAAAGCAGAGAAGTCTCAAACACACCGTGCCAGAAAGTATGTGCTGCCTCCACCTCCCATTTACTCCTCAGGGGAAAAGGTAAATACAGTATAAGCAATTTCTTTCTTTTCTTAAAAGAAAAAAAATCTAACCTGCCTGAGACGTAGGGAAATCATTTACCTTCTTCCTGTCAGAGCAAGTTCTCTGCGTGCTTTTTCCATATTAAAACCACAGCCCAACAGAATGGATTCACTCCATCCACAAAGAGCAAAGTTTAAGTTGCAGAGAGAAAATGAAAGCCCAGTGATAAACTCTGGGTTTTAAGCAGTGCTTAAGTTCCATGGCTAGCCAAAGGAAAGCAAATAAAATCCAAATATTCAAATGGAGACTGCTAAAGTCTGTTTATCATTTCCTGAAGAACCAGCTCTAAGACAGAATCCCACTCCCTGCCTCCTGTTTGCATTTGGAAATTACTTTATCCATAATATGTTTACTAAAATAAGCAACATGAATACATAAACTCTGAAAGCAGACTTTTATCCACAAGCTAGGCTGATCCCTGAGCTTTGAAGTTTCCATAGCTGCCCTGGTTATTTTGGCCACTCCTCACTCTGACTGCTAGCAGCAAAAGAATCATAAAACATTGCAGAAAAATGCTACAGATTCTTTGCCAAAACAAGTAATGTTCCCCTGTAGCATCTTTCTGAATCACTTCCAGTAACATCACAATGCTGCTTCTCCCTCTCCTCCTCCTGCTCTGCTTACCAACACTGCTGCCTGAGCTCAGCAAACAACAGGAACAGAAACATCCTCATCCCCTGCTCAGCTGCTGGGCACACACTGGGACTGACCTGGCAGAAAATCCCAACTCACTACTCACTAACAAGCACAAAAAAGGAGATAAAAACTGCTAAAACCTGAGCAATTCCAGGAAATGTCAGCTTACAGAGCCTCTCACACACTTGTGAACATACGTATTTTATTTGATCCACGAAGGCACACAGGATTAGCAGTACCAGCTACTCAGAGAACCCCAAAAGGTTTGGGTTTGAACAGACCTTAAAGCTCACCCCATCCCACCCCTGCCATGGCAGGGACACCTCCCACTGTCCCAGGCTGCTCCCAGCCCTGTCCAGCCTGGCCTTGGGCACTGCCAGGGATCCAGGGGCAGCCACAGCTGCTCTGGGCACCTGTGCCAGGGCCTGCCCACCCTCCCAGCGAACAATTCCTGCCCAATATCCCATCCAGCCCTGCCCTCCTTCAGTTTAAAGCCATTCCCTGTGTCCTCAGACCCAGCTGTGAACTCCAGGGTGTTTTCCTGCAGCTCCCCGGAGCCCCATGCTGCCAGAGCCCCGGGGGATTTGGGGGATTTGGGGGATTTGGGGTGTGCCAGGAGGACAAGAGCAGTGTTGGGTCTGTGCTGCTGTGGGGAAGGGCAGCACCCAACACTCCCCAAAGATGTGGGACTGTGCCCCTGTGCTGGCACAGCCCAGCTGACCCGAAGGGCTGCAGGACAGGGACTGCCCCAAAGGGACTGTCCTGCTGGGGACACCTGGCTGTTGGGGACCCTGGCACAGCCTTCGCTGCCTTCTCCAAAGACAAGAGATTTCAGTGCTTTTGTTTAAACTGCCAAAGCAATCAAAACCATCATTAGAGACAAGCTATCAGCTAATCGAATTTTAAGTATGCACAGCAATCAACTCTAAATTAATTATAATATCAGACTAAAAGGCACAGATGGATCACTTCCTGTCACACCCACAGACCCCCTAAGATGACAGTGTGTGAATGCCACTGTCTTTTTAATTATTATTTCTTCAAATGCCTTTGTTAAGCCTTTGTTCCAAGTTACCAGCCCTTTACCTGCAGGAAAATGCCAATGACTTGCCCCACACTCCATCCCCAGCTGTCCCCTGTGTCCCAGCACTCTCTGAAGCGTGGTGGCTGTTGTCACCAGGGGCTGTGTGCACAGCAGGCTGTGGCAGCTCACTGTGCTTAGGGTTTGCTTCGCCCAATTATTTGTTTGTCACTTCAGAGACCTCTGCATCGAGCAGGTATTGTCAAGTTATTTTTGGCCCCAATATAGTGGCAAAACATAATGAGGCCTTGAGGTGTACAACCACCCTGGCAGCAAGGCACTAAGCTGATGTGCTGTTGAAAGGCTGCAGAGCAATTAGGTTATTTGAGTAAGAGGAGATGCTGGACAGGGCATGTGAAGACAGAGAAAACAAGCTTAAGTATTAAAACACCAACCCCCCTCCTTCAAGTTGTCAGCTATTTAAGCAAGGTGTTAATTTACTGCAGGCTGGATTGTCGACAAACTTAATTTTTTTATTAATTCAAAAGATGCACAGACTTGTCCCACATGCACATATTGCCCAGCCCTTTCCAGACAAGTGGAACAGCTTGCCAGATGATTGTTATCACCACTTAATTGTATTACAGCGATTCCCACAAGTCCTGGCTGTGAGCCTGGTGTGCACAGAGTGAGGGGCTGTGCAAACAAGGCCAAAGGTGCTCTGTGGAGTGATAACTTCAGACTGAGAGTCAGCATCAGACAGAGAGAGCAGATCCAGAAGCAGATGGAAAAACAGCCCAGTCCAGGCCCATCACCCCACGAGGCAGCTCACAGGGTGCCAAGGGCATGGAGTGACCACAAGGGTAGGGCACAAGTCCTGCCCCCTGCTCTGTGGGTGTCCCCTGGTGTCCACGGGACTGGTCAGTGATGGGGTCACACCCAAGGAGCCCCCACACACCCCTGGCTCCACAGAGGACAGCCTCAGCACCATGGCACTGGTCCCACTGTGGGAAGTGGTCCTGACCTCTCTGACTGATCACACTGGGCTGCACCTGCCCAACTCACTGCACATCTGCCTGCATCACAGGAAGTGCACACAGCACCTGAGGGCAGCACGGGGCCATGATCTTTTAAAGAATCACAGATTGGGTTGGGTTGGAAAATACCTCAAAGCTCATCTCATTCCAGCCCCCCTTCCATGGGACACCTTCCACTACACCAGCTTGCTCCAAGCCCCATCCAACCTGATCCTGGACACTTCCAGAGGGTCACTTGAAGAAGATATTTACTTTTGTAAAATATTTATGCAGATACACCTACCTCTAGAGATAAGCACTTTCCAAATACAAATTCATAGGTCACTAATTTGGGCATAACATATATAGAGAAACCATTGGGAAAATACAAGAGCAGGTCCAACAGCCAAGTTTTAGGAAGGAACACCCACCCCCAGCATGGAAAAAAGCTGTTAGACAAGAAAAATGACCTTTCCAACACAGAAACAAGAGTTTTCTAATCCATACAGCCAGTTGGTTTTGCTTTGCCCTTCCAAGTGGTCAAGGACGAGGTTCTGCACCCTAAGGTTATGATTTCTCTTGAAGCCCAGACTGAGCAGGTCACAGGAGCTGTCTGCCCATGGCTGTGGCTGAGGATGACAGGACACCTCTCCAGCTGCACAGGGGTGAGCTCATCCCTCTGACCCTATGGGCAGCTGCTGGTGAATTCTGAGGGTTGCCCACCCTGTCTGCAGGCAGACACAAGTTCAAGTATGAACTGGGTTATAATGAGCTGCTTGCTCAAGAACCACATCTTCAAAATGACTCTGGCTGGAGTGGCTTTACATGTCTGATGCAGCCATGGGAGCTGGTGTTCCAGGATTGCTCCTGAGCATGCTCTCATCCCTGAATGTGTTCAGGGGACCTGGCATAACCCTTCCACACTGCTCCTTCCAAAACCCTGCCTGCCTTCCATCTTCCCACCCACATGGTAAATCTTTCCCAGCTCCCAAAGGCTCTGGAGGCTGTGCATTCATACAGCAACAACCCTCATCTCCAAATCAACACCCACTTGGCTGCGGGTTAGGAACACAAGGCTGAACTTCTGGCAATGAATGACGACCAGAACCAAGCCCAAGATCATTCCTCTGCCTTTCCTGGTAAGGAGGTGAGGTGAGAGCCCAGCTCACCCCATTTCCTCCACTTGGAAACTAGGTAAAACCTGTTTAGACCTCGGGAAGATGATGAGGAGAACCTGAAGAAGCTCCCCTAGATGCAATCAGATGGAAGAGGAAAGAGTCCAGCTGCTCTCTTCTCAGGGAGTGTCAGACACTCAGCATCAGACTTGCCATCTATCACAGCCTGAAGGTCTCCCTGCCTCCCTAACCAAAATCCTGAGGATCAGCTGCCTTGGGAGAGCAATTCCCTCAGTGTTGCCATCCTCTTTGTGTTACCCCAGGGTGCCAGGACAGCTGGTATTTGAAGTTCCAAGGCTGACCCACCCCTGAGGCTGGGACCCACAGCGAGCACTGTACTCCTGGCACAGCTTCCCACCCCTCCCCAGGGGCAGCACGTCCTGCCTGGTGCTGAAAAACTGCCAAAGTCAGATTTTAATAATCATTTATCTCAGCAACACAGGCAAGGAGAAAAGAAAAAAACCCAACAGTTATTATCACAGGACAGAACAAAGCGGTGCTGAGGTCCCCAGGCAGCTCTCACACCTGCTGAAAGCTGCACAGGCCCCAGGCACACAACCCCAGCAATAAACCCAGCCAGCAGCAGCAAAACCAGGACCTTGCTCATCTGCTTTTGATTTTTAAACACTGCTTCTCTTAACAAATGAAGTTTCAGTGCTTATGGGACCAACAACCAAGTAAATGAACTAAGTATTTATTTGTGGCTTTATTACTTGGCAGACCCATTTCCATGGAGTCCTTTTTCCTTAGGACCCAGCTTGCTCTGCAGCAGCTGTTTTCTCTTACCAGCCACTCAAATTCCTTTGCCTCTAATTTCCAAAAGTGCCCACTAACTTGAAGTATTTGGAAACCACACCAAATGGCTGTGGGAGCTCAGCAGCACTTTCACCTCATCCCTCTTCCCAGGTCCCACCCCATCTCCCTCACCAAGGCCTGAGCTGGCCCAGGTGGCCCCAGTTCTCCAGATCCCCCAAGCCTGTGGAACCCCAGTGCTTGTGAAACCCCAAAAAGGACCCTAAAAGTACAGAGTGACCCAGGAAAGGTTCCCACAGGGGCTGGGGGAGAAGGTGGGTTGGCCCATGCCATGCATGACTTTTAAATCACTACAGGTGAGGGGGGAATGGGAGGTTTGGGAGCTCCTCTGACTGTAAACAGAAAATTGGAATAAATCAGGTGGCTCTGGAGGGCTCAGGGCAAGCTGTGAGTGTGCCTTGAGCCAGGATTTCAAGTTCCAGGGGAAATTCTGCTGCACTAGCAAAGACACCAGCTCTGGTGGGGTTTGGGGCTTGTGCTGCTGGACTTGTGAACTCACTCCTGGCCCCACTCTGAACAGCCTAAGCAAAGGCTGAGGTCTTCAGCTCAAAAAAAAAAAAAAAAAAAGAAAAAAGAAAAAAAAATAAAGGTTTATTAGGAACAACATTTTTTGGCTTAGAAATTCTTGACTGTGAGGGTGGGCAGGCCCTGGCACAGGTGCCCAGAGCAGCTGTGGCTGCCCCTGGATCCCTGGCAGTGCCCAAGGCCAGGCTGGACAGGGCTGGGAGCAGCGTGGGACAGTGGGAGGTGTCCCTGCCCATGGAGGAGGTGGCACTGGATGGGCTTTAATGTCCCTTCTAACCCAACCCATTTTGGTATTCTACAGTTCTATGATAATTACAGAAGGAGCCCCCTCCCAGCTCCCACCTCACTCTCCCAGCACACCTAAGTCAAGGCCATTAACTGCTCTAAAGAGCACTTCACTCAGTTTATCTGCTCCTCTGTTTGCCACTTTCTAAGTACACATTGATATTGGCTTTTTTAAACCACTTGAACACTGTGCAAGACACACTTGAGGCTTCTCTCAGTCAGTCACAGCCAGCTTGGCAAACAGCTTCTGTTACACTGAATAACTGAATGCCTTGGACAACACCAGGACAAGTGCTGAGGGCAGCTGAAGCTGTGTCCTGGCCCTGGGCAGGTCCTTCAGCACCTTGGTGGGGGCAGCCCCTCTGCCCTTGCCCAGGCTCTGCCTCCTCCCACCCCATCTTTCACAACTCAGCTGCAAAGTTACCCTACTTTTTTTTTTTTTTTTTTTTTTTTTCTGTGTTTGGGTTTCTGATGAGAAATCACTCAGCTCACACTGCCCAAGTTTGGTGCCCAAAGCCAGGGCAGCAGCCAGGTGGGGGAAGAGAAAGGGACCTGCTGGGGACAGGGACAGCAAAAAGGGCTTGAGTCCCTCTCATTCACCAACATCCAGTAGGGATAAGAAAAAAGGAAATCTCAGTTAGCCTGGGGGCCTGAGAGTCACCAGAGTGTCCCAGGATTTATCCTGTGGCTCTCATCCAGAAGAGCACTCAAGTAAATGCTGGGTGTTAAAAAGTGTTTGAAGCCAGTGGAGCAAGGAAGCACAACACTGAGCTGAAGCTAAACAAGGACAAAGCCGAGTCCTTTTATCCGGCCCCCTAAGCCCAAAATGCTCTCTCACAACCCTCTCCATCTCTTGAGACTCATAGCATCCCTTCATAACCAGGCCCTGCCTCTTCCTTTGGATAATCTGTGCTGAGCCCTGAGAAAGCTAAAAATTCACCAGATTAAAGTGTCATCCTTCACAAAGCCTTCTTTGCCACCAGAAGGAACGTGGCAGCTCTCACTGGGAAGATTGATTTCAGTTTTTCTGCCTACTCAGACAAATATTATTGCACTCAGGTCACTGAAGAGTTCCTTCACATATTCAGACTCTGTGTTTTTCTAGGAAAAAGAAAAAAAGCTGAGATTTTGGAAAGCAATAGTGAGACCTGTCTGTGGTTCCCCACTCCTATTCCCACACTTTGGGAAACGACGACAAATTCACAGAACTCCATGGGCTTTCGTGGGCAGTCTGCATGATAAAATAACGTCTGACTTTGTGGGATCCTTTTGAGTGGAGAAATATTTAAGATATGTCAGGGTGGTGATTAATCATGGAATGGTTTAGGTTGGAAGGGACCTTAAAGCTCATCTCATTCCAGCCCCTCCTGTGGACAGGGACACTTCCACCAGACCTGGTTGTTCCAAACCCTGTCCAACCTTTTTGAAGGCAAAAGGCATTCTTGTTTGGGGGACAGCTGAGAACTGGAAGAAAAAAAAGCCTTTTTGCTTAGGTTTTAAGGACCTTTTAAGACTTCATTTAAAAACAACAAGAAAAAAAAAAAAACAAACAGAAAAAAAAGCCACCTACAATTCCTGTAGACATCCCTGCAAAACTCCTACTGACACCCAGAGTGTCAAGACTGTAGGATGTGGGATATTTCAGGGTGCTTTTTCTTTTTTAAATGACAGCAGCTGTCTAACAGCCCTTGCTCAGGCTGTGTAATTGTGCCAAGTGAGGAGGCATCAGATCCTATGGGAGAAGGGCTTGGGAGGTGACCTGGAGGTTTGGTGGCACAGCTGGGTGTTTGGGAAGCCTGGGCCATCTCTGTACCCCACAGCCACACCCTGAGCACGTTCTGCACAGCTCTCCTGACCTCAAACCATCGCAGAAGAGAGGCTGGTGGTGCAACCTGGATGGGGGTGGGAATGTGGGAATCAACCACTTCTCTCTAGGTAAAGTAGGTAAAGTTAATTTATGATCCATTCCTTCTTTTTTTTTTTTTTTTCCATTTTATTTTTGAGCTCTGCAGGGCACAGAATCCCCCAGAATATTCCATGATGCTGCTGGAGGCACCACTGCTCCCCTGGAGGGCTGGGGGTGACAGTGGCACATTTTGGGAACACCCTGTGTCCCCTCACAACCCAAGCAAGGGGCTGTGGAACCAGAGACCATCCAGAACCAACATTAAATGAGTAATCCAGTGAAGGAGCTCACCTACAAGCCCAGATCCATTGTGTGGTGTCCTTGGCCTAACTCCTGGGTTAATCCCAGGCTAAACCCACTGCCAGGCTGAGCAGGAGTGGCTCTGCTCAGGTGACACCTGATGGAAACGTGGCCCCTCTGCTGTGACACTGCTGTGCTTTTCCAATGGAAATGAAATGCATTTGATAAGATAACAAATGCCTGGCAAAGCACAGTGAAGCTATGTAAGGGAGAGAACAGGAGGGGAAAAAAAATCTTGTATAAGCAGCAAAACAATACAGCTTTATCTAATCTCAGCAACTTATTGCTGCTTGTCTGCCTGTGTGTGTTTTACTGACAAAATAAAATAAATTGAATCAGCTCACACACGATAACATGCTCTTTCCTACCTCATACTAATTGCTTGGCTAATTGATGTTTGTTGAACTTTCTCCATTTCATTGAGTGATTAGGTACAAAGCTAACAGTTGACATCTGTAGGCGCTTAACTGGCGTCTGTAATTACTGTTAATGTTAAATAATTGTTAGTTAATTGGAGTGGTAACTGACTGAATGGAATCCAGATTGTGAAGCAAAAAGAGACCTAGTTAAATAAACATACATTTTCAGAGAAAATAACATTTTATTACTAGGGAGAGACTAACAGCAGACCAGATAGGGGAGGTCTGCAGGATGCTCCATTCACTGAATCTCACAGCAGCCTCCAGCCTGGACCCCCCAGCCACAGGTATGGCAAGGCAGGATCTCTGGCACCAAAACACTCCCAGCCCAAGAATTTTTCCACCTTCTTTTGAGCCAATTAGCCCAGTTTTACAGCCCAACACTGATGTCTTTTTTAAGAAAATCAAATACAGGCTAATCTACAAAACAAATATTCCCTCCATATTAGATACAAATGCGTTAGCAAATATTGCCATTTTGCTCCCTAGCCTGGAATAGCTTGACTTTGCAAAAATCCTTAAATTAACTCTTGGGGGCATGTGATCACCAAGTGACCACAAAGGGTACTTGATACCAGCCCAAAGGGGCAGGGACGCCCAGAGCAACACCTGCAACTTCTCCCTCTGCTGTTTTGGTCAGGAAAAGCCAATGCCTTCAGCTGCTTGTACCATGCTGGCTGCTTTCTGCTTTTGTTTTGAATTTAGGTTACCTGTGAAGCCTTGACAGGCTCCTGTTTTGTAAGTTTAACAACTTAAGAATTTGAAATTTTTGAAAGAGGCTACCTCAGACTTTCACCTGCCCCTCTGGGCACATCACATTATCCAACAGCCACAGAACAGCCCTGGGACCCCAAAGCCCTGGCACCTCCCAGCCCTGGCACCCCACAGCTCAGCTGGCAGCCAGAGTCAGCCAAAATCCACCAGCACATCGAGGAGGAGAGGGGATGGAAGGTGTAGGACAGGAGAGGGGTGGTTTGTGCTTAGGAGGCGCAGCCATAAGGGATGTTAAGAACAAATTCCTTGCTCAGATGAAGCCTCCCTGGCACAGGAACAGCTGCCTTGCTCTTTTGTGCAGCAGAACAAAGCACCATTGCAAGACATTCATCGACCTTTTTCCCTGCTTCACTCACAGGTCAAGAGTGAAGTGATCCAGCAGCTCTTCTAACCTAACTCAGGGGTACCAGAAACCCAGGCTCTCCAAACCCACAGCACTTTCCAGTGCTCAGCCTCTCCCTAATGAGACACTGAACTTCCACACGGAAAATACTGGAAAAGCATTTGAAACCCACAAAACACCAGCAAACCAGTGATTCAAAGCCACCAGGGAAGCCTCCACCAGAAAGGGGAGGAGATGCCACTGCCAGGGTGTCACTTGTGGGTCACATCAGAACTGCCACAAAACCAGAGATGATTACACAGTCCCTGAGGTTTGCTGGCTTGGGGGCAGTTCCCTGCAGTGCTGGGGTTGCCCCAGAGCTCCGAGAGCAGGGGAGGAAGAGGCATTTCAGTGAGAAGAGGCAGCAGGGAGCAGCCACCCCAAAAACTGCAAGTGAGGGAGAACACATCCCAAAAGTGAGTGAGGATGCTCTGTGGATTCCTCCAGACCCTGGAAAGGACAGGGGCAGCCCCAGCCAGTCCTCTGGCACACTGACCACATTAACACTGCACATGTGCTGCCTGCAGAGTGCTGGATCCACTCACATCCAACTGGAGGAGCCGTGGGGATGGTTTATTCAGGAGTGAGAGCACCTCTCCACAGCCAAGGATCTCCCGTGAAGGGATCAGCAGGGAAGGAATTGCCAGCTTTAGCTCCCTGCTTGTTTACAGAAACAGATGTTGTAGAGGATCCTCAAGAAATGCTTCACCACAGAAGCCAAGGGAGAAACAACAACACGTCTGTTTTTTCTAGGGCAGGATATTGCTGTAGAACCACCTAAAAATTCAGGGCTTGATCTGACTGGTATTTCAGCCACCAGTGCAGCCTCCTAACCCAGATGCCTTGATCTACCTCCAGCTGAGAGTATAAATATTTCCCTGACAGCTGGTGGTGCCACGCAGCAGAAGGATTCATAAAGTTTACATGAACATCCTGTAAACAATTTGAACATAAAAAGCTGTAATAGCCCAATTGTGCTTCTGATCAAAGGCAAACTTCAATATACAGCACAAATGAAAACTTCACCACTTTGGGACTCATTTCTCCCTTCAGGAAAAGCTGTTTTCCAAGGGTATGTAGGAGGGAGTTAACATAAATGAACCACACATTCGTAGTAAGAGCTGCCTGCTCTGCAGCTTCAGATCTGTGTATTTAAATTATTGAGAGATAATGGAATTTAATTACACTGAGAAATCATGTTACAAAAATTCATGAACAAACCCTGTACTTTGGCCGGGATTAATGGTGCCGAGGTGAAACTCTCAGAGGGTGTGGGGCAGCTCTGTTCCTTCAGGGACACACAGACTACAAGCAGCAATCCCAGCTGGAAGGGCCATCCCGCAGGGAGGGAAAGCAGGAGATGCAGGTGGGGGATGCTCTCCTCTGGCAGCTCATTTATTCAGACACTGACAGCTCCTTTGTCAAGAATCACCAAGGGCCCAGACCCTTGGGTGCTCACCTCCCAGCACAGCCACCTGGATTCCCAAGGGAGCCATCTCCCTGGGTAATTCAAGCATTACAAGGTATTCCTGCCAGAGCCAAGGAATGCAGGCTCAGATCCACAAGCAGGGACCACTCCATCAGTAGCTCCTGCTCTGGGGACCAAGCTCCATCCCTCCCAAATTCCCAGCCCTGCTGCAGACACACAGAGGGCTGGGGACCTCTGGGAGTGGTGGCAGCACGGAGGTGACAGGGGAACCCCACAGCCCTCTCCATTGCTGGGCTCTGAGACGAGTCCCAGCCTTGAGGGACCCCAACACCCACTGGTTGCCCCACACAGCTCACAGGACCCTTCTAGATTCAGCAATGCACCTTTCCATTCAGCTCCACGGACAGCCAAGTCCTGAATGGGAACTGAGAGATTTCTCCTCAAGGGGATTTACCAGCTCTTCCATGGTGTTGGGGGGGATTTCACTTGGCTCTGGATTTTTAAATTCTTAGTGTTTCTGAGGAAAGAACTGTTCCACATTACACATCCACACTAATCCATCACTCCTTGAGCCAGAGCACATCTTAAACCTTGAAGTCCACAACAAAATGACAGAAAGGGGACAAAATGTAAATATGAGATGTAAAATGCTTCAGGATTTGTACCTGCTCTGTAAATATATTACTTCTGTAATTTCTGCTACTTCAGTTATGAATAGTACTAAAATTTTATTTTAAAAAGGCAAGAAAAACCCAAGCAGTGGGTGAGACACGGGTGGCTGTGGGACACCCAAGAGGAGTGGCCATGGACACAGAGGGCTGGATGCTGTCAGCCTGCCCAGCCCTCCCAGCCTGGCAGCTTGGAAGGTTTCATCATGATTCCCAATGCAAATCTGACCTTTCTTACAAGTGACTTTTATTGCTTTTGGCAAAAGCAGCCGTGGACAACACAGTGGGGAAGAGCTGGCTTGGAAGCGAACAGCCTGAGCTGCGGGGAAAGAGAACTTGAACTCGGAATTTATCAAACTGACAGCCCCCAGGCACTCAGAGCTCCCCTGGGCCAGCACTCAGAGCAAGAACAGCCCCCCAGCCCCGGCAGAGAGCCCAGCACCTGCCTGCCAGCAATTACTGACATTATCTCCAAACAGGGGAGCTTTTCTGAGCTTCTTTTCCTGATATTTTGTAGTCTGAATGCTAATCCCTTTGACAAAACTGTCCCCTATGCTTTTTCTGTTCTCTTTCCCCTTAATCTCTTTCTCCCAGTGGAAAAAAGAAAAAAAAGAGGGTAAGGGAAAAAAAAAAAGAAAAATACCAGCCAGCCTAGTTTGGCCGCACCTGGATTTGCATTGATTCCTCCCTTGTCATTCATGTTACCAACAGGAATTAGCATATGGCTTTAAGGGGAAACTCAGGAGGAGAAAAGAAAGATGCCATTTTGATGGAAATAAGGGGCAAAGGAATAATCTACCATCAACTAAAAAGCTTATTTGTGTACGGTTTCCCAAGCAAAGCTTCGAAAAGCCCATGTTGATTTTAGGCTACACAAAGAAACCCTAATCCTTTCAAGGGAACTAAATCACCAAAGAAAAGTACCTCAGAAGAAAAGGCTCCCTGTCAAGCATGGGTATTCACATCCAAAGGGATGCCACGAATCAAGCTCCATAAGTAAACAGCAATAAGAATGTGGGAAATGTGTTTGAGTCAAAAAAGAAAACCAAAGGAAGAGGAAGAGGGGCCTACTCTTCATCAGTCACCTCCTGGGGAGGAGAGGAGCCCCTCACCCTGGTTACAGGCCTGTGCCAGGAATGTGGATTCACCCGGCTTCTCCTGCCCTGGCCCAGCCCCAAGAAAGGGCTGCTCAAATGCCAAAGCTTTTTACAGCAAATTAGCAAAATAAAGATGCAGTCACATGTAGTTTGGGGGCCTGGGGTCACTCCAGACACGCAGCTCTTCCCTTCTAATGGCTGTGCCACCTATTCTCAGCCTCCGGAGGGGCCTGGGGAACCTGTAAATGCCATTAATCACAAAGGATAAATCAGCTTGCCAAGTGAGATAACCTGGTTAGACCACAGAAATAATCCAGACTGTACTTCCAGAGGATGCTAATACATGAAAAACAGGGCTATGGATCTGTAATGCAATTAAATCCAGGTATAATTCAATATGCAGCAGAAGCCTTCAGAAGCAGCAGCGGATCAGCATGGGAATCCCAAAGGTAACGGGGTCACATTCTGTCCCCAGTTAAACCATCACAGCTTTGTGGAATTAAAAAGCACAGAGAAACACTGGAATGACTCACTGGAGTAACAAACCAAACGCCACTGAGCAAACCCACACCCGGCCAACAGAACACACCTGAATTTCAAACCAGTCAAATCTGCCTCTTGGAACACCAAGGGTGCTCATAACCCCATCAGATAAAACCCTGGTTTACAGCTGGAAGTTCACCCTTTTCCAGGCACTTCCCATGTGCTGCCAGAGGAAAGCAGGACACTGGGGTAAAAACCAGATGCGTTTTCAAGGCTTTGAATTATACTTGTCTGTGCAACTCGTGCCTGGAGCTGCTCCCTCCACCCTCCTTGCAAAAACACCAACCAGACCAAAAAGGGGAATTACACCAAAAGGATCCCCAAAGCCTTTCTAACAAGGGCGCTCCAGGCCCAGCTCCACACGGCAGCTCTCGGGCGCTGATTTAGGGCAAGCTTTCCCTTAATGTGCTGTTATATCATTAGCAGCTCTGTCTTTGGATTGCTGTTTGGAAGAAATTAATGGGATACTGAATATTTAAATGTGGCCCTCTCTATCATTTATTAACTCTACAGAAAGCACACAGCACAGTAAGCCATGGTTTATGACTATTATCCTGTGAATACTAAACGTTGGCTGGTTATTACTGTCAGCAGTGCAAATTGGCTATTCATAATTCCACGTCTATCATGGAGCTGATGAGTAACAATCAAGTTAAAACATTTTGAAAACTCTTACAGTTATTTAAATGAGCTTAAATTAAAGCCATTTGTAAAATAAACTATTCCCTAATATTGTTATTTAAATTAATTCTGACCTGGCAGGCAATGCATTATTTAAAGCCTATATTTTATATTAAGCAAAGCAATTACCAAGCATACAGAACACGTCTGAAACCCAGAGAAACATAAAAAGCACTAACAAGCTGATTGCGACATTTCTGCAAGACAAGTTACATTTCATCTCCCATTGAAATTTCCATGAAAAGAAACGTGTGGGGGAAAAAGGAAAATAAATCTGTTTGGGATGTGAATTGCAGCCTTACCTTTATTTGTGACAGCGTTGAACAGTTTCTCAGAGCTGGCATCAGATGCCTGAAAGACCAATAAAAAAGAAGAAAAAAAAAGAAGTTACATTTTCTAGCAGTGATAGATTTCCGAAGGCACGGTGTATTTATGCACAGGCAGAGGTGTGTATATTTTAGGGAAACAAATCAGGAGACAAAACCAGGGGCGCTGGAAGCGGCGGCTCCGAGGCCGTGTCCATGAGGTGGTGCTGTTTGGCTGTGCTTCGCCGCCCTGCAGTGCAGATATTTCTTTGGAAAGATTCTATTTCATACAGAAATGGGCTTTTTCTTCAACATTAGCTGCACAGACAGTGTATCTTTGTACTGCCATTATCCAATACATTCCGACATTGATTCTGCGATGCAGAAGAGTCACGATTTCGAACCATTCGGCCCGGTCTCGGGAATTTCCAGAACTGCAGATTTCTTAATTAATTTTTAAAGTATTTTTGGGATCCCTGCTGTGTGAACATTCGATTTTTACCACCTTCAAAGCAGCGTTGATAACTTAGGTTAGTAATTTCATAAATTGCTCTTGCAAACTCTTTGAAAAATAAAGAGCTTGTCAGTATTTAGTATCAGTGCGTTTTTCCACGTCAGCTTTGCCTTCCTCAGAATAACTGATTCTTGACACCTCACTGAGTAAACTAATAAACCTTTTATTTGTCATCAAGCCACCTTCATCCAAGGAGGTTTTCCCCCTTAATATTGTGTTAGCAACTTGTCTATTCCTGCTGTTTCTCTGCCAGGGTGCCAGCTCAGCTCTCCACCCGTATAAAAAGCTTTATTTCAGTTTCACACAAAACCATTGATCTCCCCCTTTCAGAAATTCCAACGGCAGAAAACCAGGCAGGGAAGGAACGCTGAAAATGTTCATTTTGCAAACACCCCGAGCCCAAAAGCACCAAACACTTGGTTTCTGCCAGCTGTGTGCTGCTGTGTTTGGGCACACACACACAAAACGCACACAGGCACCTACAGCTCAAACTTCTCCCCGAAAAAGCACCCACAAAAAGCACCAAAATATTCAATTTCAAACCCAGCCCCACTGAGAAACAGGCTACTCCTGGAAAATACAGGGAAAATGTGCTCAGGAGCAGAAAACTGGGTTTTAACAGGGTTAAAATGTAACACTTGAGAAAGATTTTGATTTTTCCCTAGAAACTGTTATCTTGCTGAATTCAGGAAAAATAACTGAAAACACTGGAAAGTGGGCTGTGGAGGTTTTTTGTTAAAGGGGAGGAATTTCTCAATTCAGAACTAGATAAAAATCACCAGACAATCAACACATATGTTTGCTATCTTGACTGCACTAAAAACTTGGATGTGAAACTCTCGATAAATGAGTAGACATGGCTCAGACTGTGCACCACAGTGTAGGAATACACTGAAAAAATTTGTTTGCCCTCAAGTTAGTGACAGACAAGATTTCTATGATGAATTATTAAAAATAGCTTTATTCTTTTTCAGACTTCTAGACAAATTTTTATGAGATTACTGCTGGCTTATTTGAAAGCCGAGCTGGTGCAATTTCGCCTCAACTAAATACCTTGTAAACACTGGATTTATTACCTAATGATTGATTTATTACGCAGTGACGACTTTCTCTAAATTAATGAAAATATGTGAATAATGCACAAATTGAAGAGATCAAGAAGGCCATGTGCTTTAAAGAGCAGCCCAGTGTTAGTCCAACAAGAGGCTCAATGCTTTCCTACCCTTGCCAGTCAGCCACTTAAAAATAATCTTTCCCAGTGAATTTCAGCTGTTGTGTTCTCAAATGCAGCTTTTCTCTGAAGTCAAAACTCTCTGAACCAGTCCTTCTTTGTAAAAAGAAAATCCATTATTAAAAAGCGAACAAACTTCTTACAGTTTCAGCTATTACTTTATTTTACTGTTTCAAAACAAAACAGCACAGGGAAGTTCCATGTTTCCTATTTGCTTGATTTTCCCAAGCAGTACAAAGAGGAAAACACCATTTTAAGACGTTTGCTTTAATGCCAAGAGCAAACCAAGAGACTGTTTTTGAAGCCATGGTTTTTCAGGTGCAATCTCTTCCCGTGCTATCGCACAGCCCCGTCACAAACAGTGCAGTGACACCTGAAGGGGCACACCTCGAACAAAACGCAGCCTGGCAGATGAATATCCATGTAACATACATCACAAAAAGGAATTATTTTACAAAGACAAAGCTCGTCCAAGAGTGAAGCTCATTTTGCATTACTGACCACACACAACCGAATGGAAGAGCAACTTGAACTAACCACACTGCCTGTGTTACCGCGGAAATAACCCAAACGCCAGCTGGAGCAGCGAGATGAATTTGGCCTGCCTGTTTCCTTACTTAAAAATTGGGTTTTAAATACAAAATAGCAATTAGGGTGATGTACCGGCGATACAGAGGCAAAGACAATCTCTGCCAGCAGACATGCAGCTTATCAATTTCCATACAACTATTATTTTTCCACAGCTAGGCAGTCACATCACGCAACAACACTCCAGGAACAAAAAACCCAACTGATTAAAAAACCCGAAACAACTCAGCACTACCCCAGAAGGCTGAAATTCGGTGCCTGTGCGGTGCCGACTAAACCCTGCTCCGCACTGCCAGGGATCGGCGCAGACAACAAAGTGCCTTTATGTGCACGGTGGGTGCGATGCGGGCGAACCTGGATGCTCCAGCGGCGGAGAGGAGCTCGGCTCTCCCTTCCCTTCTTCCACCAGCAACTCTTTCTTCGCCCCTCTTTATCCCGATCTGCCCAGCTCTCACTTGAGCAGCTGATGAGCACTGTCTGCTGGCACCGTGACATTTGGGGACAGCACCGGGTTATCCGAGGTGCTCTGCCCGAGGAGCCGCCTCGGCTTCCCCATCACACAGCCGGAGCTGGTGACACAGTTCCCTTCCTCGCACTTCGGCCGTTTTCCCTTACAAATCCCCTTGTTACCAAGCACAGCTTAATCCTTTTCACCGCGAAATGAAACAAGTCAGCAATCCCTGGGCTTAAAGGAAAAAAAAAAAAAAACAACAAACCACACAGAAAAAAAAAAAAAATGACCCAAAGAGTATTCTTCCCTCACCAAGGGATGTGCTGCCGTTCGAGGGGATGTATGACTAAAATATTTCCTGTCCAGACAGCGCAGCCTGACTCAGTGCTGGCACGGCCGGGCCCCGCACCTGCCCGCGGAGCCGGCTCGCCCCCGCTCCCTCCCGCCGGGGTTACCTGCAGTCCGGGGGCTCCGCGGGGCGGCGGGCCCGCGGCTCATGGCCGTGCGGCAGCGACGGGCGTGTGCGGCAACTCCGATCCGGCGCGGCTCTCAGCGTCCCGCGGCCAAACCCCAACTAATCCTCCGCGGGGAACCGACTCGGCGGGCCGGCCGCGCGGGCCGCCGGGCGGGCATCCTTCCCGGGCCGCCGACCCCTTCCCCGCTCCCGCAAGATGGTTCCCGGGAGGAGCGAGCGGAGCGCGGCGTGCGGGGAGCGCGGAGGGCGCGGAGCGGGCGCTACAGAAGCGGTAGCAGGACAAAGAAAACCATGTGCGGCGGCGGCGGCCGGGGACAGCGGCGGCACCTCCGGGTGCGGGGCGGTGCGGCCGCGGCGCCTCCTCCCTCCCTCCGCGGCTCCAGCGCCGGCGGCTGCGCGTCCCTTCCTTCGGCCGGCTTTTTGGGTTCTCTTCCGCTGTTTGCCGGGGCGTTTGGGGGGGGCTGATTGTTTTTGTTTTGGTTAAAAAGTCATGCCCGTCCTCTCCCGAGCCAAAGCGGGCTCCCGCCGGGCGCCGTCCCTCCCGTCGCGGCCCCGCTCAGGTGAATTCCATGGGGGAGCGGCAGCGGTCCGGCCTCGGCTCCTCCGGCCCCGCCGAAACAGCCTCGCAAGCCTGTAATCCCCGCGGGGCGGCCGCTCTGCTCTGCTCCGCTCCGCCCGGCCCGGCTGCAGGCGCCGGCCGGACCCCTCTCGCCGCCCGGCTCCGCTCCGCACTGCGCGGCGCTCCCGGAGCCGCCGCCGCCGCCCGCCGGCTCCGCCCTCCGCCGGCCCCGCCCCGCGCTCCGCCGGGGTCCCGCGGCGGGGGCGGCCCGGCCGGGCGGGGGAGGCTCCGCGGGAGCCGCGCTCCCTCCGCGGCGGCGGCCCCGAGCAGGCGGCCCGGAGCAGCCGGCCCCGAGCAGCCGGCCCCGAGCAGCCGGCCCCGTGCAGCCGGCCCGGAGCAGCCGGCCCCGAGCAGCCGGCCCCGAGAAGCCGGCCCCGAGCAGCCGGCCCGGAGCAGCCGGCCCCGAGCAGCCGGCCCCGCGCAGCCGGCCCCGCGCAGACGGCCCGGAGCAGCCGGCCCCGAGCAGCCGGCCCCGAGCAGCCGGCCCGGAGCAGACGGCCCCGAGCAGCCGGCCCCGCACAGGCGGCCCCGAGCTCCGCGGAGCCTCCGGCAGCCGCTCCCCGGCGCGGTGCGAGGACAGACCCCCCTGCCCCGGGATGGCGGCACACGCTCACGAGCATCGGTCGCGATAGCGCCACGAACATCACTCCCTAGAGCTCCGCGGGACGAAAACGCGCTCGAAAACATCGCATTGCATTTAGCAATTTTTTTGTTTTAACGGAAATTTAATTTTCTTTTTCTTTCTTTTTTTTTAAAGCAGGAAAAACCAGTGTCCCCAGCTGCAGGCAGGGTGGCCTGCCGGGGATCCCGGCTGTTCGCTGAGCTGTGGTTTCTCTCTGAGTCAGAGACTCTCCTGACTACTTCCAGCACTGAACATTATTGTCAAGGGGCAGTGGATTTCCCACTCGCTGCAGGTTTTCCTTAAGTGCAGCACACCATTAGTAATGGCCACCACGATAAATAAACGCACAGCTACGTGATGATATAAATGATTATTCACTGAAGCACAGCACTTGGAGCCAAATGATGTTTCCTGGGAAGATGAGAGGCAGTTATGCACATTGGCACAGTAGCTGCATACGGTGAGATGTTTCCTGGGAAAGGGATAGGTGCTAAGAGGGGATTTACGGGCTTGCAAGACCATGCCCAGGGAGTGTTTTCAAGATTTCAAACCTGGAAATGGGTTTCAATCCCATACCGGGCTAGGAGTGCTAATGGAATTAAACTCCCGTGGGTTCCACTTGAATTTGAGCTAAATCCTCAGAAACAAGGTTGACAAGTCCTATTCACTCCAACTCCTGTGGCAGAGCTCAGCCTGGAGGAGGTGATTCTCCTAAGGAGAAGGTGGGAACTACCTATACCAGCCAGAAAACAAGTGCAGAGCAAGAGCTGTGCGTGCCCACTCGGCCTTACCTGAGCCAGGATTATAGTTGTTTGCCCAAAATCCAACGGCAGCTTGGAAAGATTCATGGATGTCATGGCTCAGCTCCAGGCTCACCTCGGGACATGGGGTGACTGCCCTTCTCCTGGCCCCGGGGCACCGAGGTGGCTCTGAGCTCTCCCCCAGCAGTGACAGGGTGCAGGGGGCTGCAGTGGCTCTGGTGGCCCTGAGCAAATCCCATTGCATGTGAGGGGAAGGGGGAATCAGGATCTGACTGTCCACACAAGTACAAGTGAGGGGAAGGGAGAATTATGATCTGACTGTCCACACAAGCTCAACTGCCATAATTAAGAAAGAACACCTACCAGTTACCCTGTAGAACTACACAATTTTATGCAAATATTTCCCCTTCGTTCCTCATTCCACCACCATATGATCCATTTAAGAATCCATTTAAGTTCTCTCCTTCAGTGGCTTCTCCAAGATTCTTATCTGAGGTGCAGTCCCACTGACTGTGGTGGTTTCTGCTGGGACAGTGGGGTGGGAAGGTGTACAAAGACCAATAATGCTACACAGGAGATGAACACACCCAGCACAGCTCCGGAGTCAGACCATGGCAACAGACACCGCAGCACTTTTGTGCCATGGCTGATCCAGGGTGGAAACACTTTGGTGAAACTGGGACAAGTGGTCTCCACTGGAAAATTAAAAAATTGTGGCCAACCTCAGATCCTGGTATGGCAATGGAAATGAGTTCTCCAGGACTGTCCAGCTGAGTAGGTCATTCCCACATTTCCACACTGTAACACCATGGATTTTGGCTGTTGAACAGGTTTTTACATCTAATAAATATGTATTTGCAGCTAATAAATACAAACTGCAAAGATAATCCTGTGCTATCAGAGAGGTGGTTTTCATCTTCTCTTAGAAACCGAACAGAAATGGCTTCTGGTCTGGTCTCTGGAATCAACAGAGGGCAGTGGCCAAAAGCCATTGCAGCCCATTGGACATGGATGTTGCTTGAGTGCAGATTCCAGTCCCCACCAAAAATGAATTGATAAAGGAATTAAACTGGCAGAGTGTTCTCTGTACAATCAGCACTTGGGGACTCCGTGGACCGAGGTGAGGCTGTACCTGAACGAGGAAATAAATGCACAGTACCAAGGTGTGGCAGCTCATGCATTCTTTGAGCACCTTGGTCAAGACTTTCCACAACCTGACATGGTAAGAACAGATCTAATTAAAGCCCAGGGTCCTCACAAGACTTTAATTTGATACATTTAGTCTGGATTAAACAACAGGCTTGTCTGTACTGGATTTTTCCAATGTTAACCACATGCCACACCTGAAATCACAGCACACACAGAATCAGAAATGCATTTACCTGCCCATCTCCCTGGGGCTGTGAGGGTTTATTGGCAGGGCTCTGGGCCTCATTATGTTCATTATTCATGCCTTAGAGATAAATTGAGGACCTCTGTTTTCCTGCTACAAAATTACACATGGACAAAATGCGTTGAGAAATTCTGAATGAGAAATTTGGAGTTCAGAAATTCACTCAAAGCCAAATTAAATCAAAGGGACCCCTCCTCAATTCTGAATGAGAAATTTGGATTTTAGAAATTCACTCAAAGCCAAATTAAATCAAAGAAACCCCTCCTCAATTCTGAATGAGAAATTTGGAGTTCAGAAATTCACTCAAAGCCAAATTAAATCAAAGGGACCCCTCCTTCCCACAGTGATTTGAATGCCTTTGGATCAAGCTTCCCCCATCCTGACAATACTTTTCTGTGCTTTAGGTTATGCCTGGATAGATTTTTGAAACCTTCTGTCTCTTATCTATGTGGGACCTTGCCAGAAATTTTTTCATCTGTCTGTGGTCTCTGTCAGTGTTGACATTTGTTTCTGCCACAACAACAGCCAAATGAAGTGCATTGAACTTGGATCAAAAGTAATTTCAAGATCTTTCACTCTCTGGAAGAGGTTTTCAGATCCAAGTATTTTATTAAAATGACCTAAAGCTGCCCAGACAGCAGGCAGGGAAGCAGACATTCGTTTCCAAGTCATAGAGTAATTCCAAAGAATTATCCATCTCTGGCACAAGAAGCAAACGAATATTGAAATTACAGCAGATTAGATTGGATTAAATTATTTATGGCAAAACTCACCTCACCTGGAAGGTTCTGCATCTTTTTTCCTGGCAACATGAAAAGTGGATATTCCAATTCTTTGGTATTCTGTCAAAGCCTGGAAACATTTATGTTTCCATTAAGTTGCTACCCTTCCCAGAAGACACCATGGTATCTGACTTTGGAGCATGATTACAGTGCCTTATAAAGCCCTCCATAATGCTTTGAAAACACACGAGATTTTGCCTATTGCTGGATAAGAGATGCAGGATCCTTTCCCCAAGAAAAGAATTTATGGAGCTGTGAACAGCAAGGACAATGTCCCACGCAGAAGGTGCTTAAACTCGGCACTGGGAGAGGCGCAGGAGAAGGACCTGTTCTCCTCAACAGTGGCAAAATCACCACTGCTGTGGCCATAAAAAGGTCATGAGAGATGCCAGGAAAAGGAACTGGTGGTGAGAAGGGGTTCTGCTGGAGTTGGGGGGATGTCTGGGAGCAGCCTGGCCCCGGGAAAGCACCAACACATCCCATGACAGCAATGCTCCCTCAGCATTGCTCCAGCAGGGACGGGGCACTGGGAGAGGGGGACACAATCAGCAATGTCCCTTTCTGAGGGAACAGAGCTCTGCATGTAGAACATCCCTGGGTAAATCCCCATGTAAGTAATGCTCTTCATTTGACAAAGCAGAAAACTTCTGCAGGAACATATTAATGACAGTGCAACTTTTTTATTATTTTTATTTTTCTGCAGCATTTGCAAAACTAAACCCCTTTGTAATCCCTTCTTTTATGCAGAACAGATTGCAGTTTTGAGCAGAGGCCCATAAACTGCAGGTTCAAAGAAACCTGAAACTGAATTAGCATAAAAGCTGGAATTCTCATTTAGAGGAACAGCAAGGCAACCGCTCTGCAGGCAGTTTTATGATTAGGGTTTCAAATGGAAACAAAGATAAAAACTGGGGCTCAGGGAACAATAGGGCTGCTCTCTCTTCCCTATCCTTACAGCTTGGCCCTATAAAATACTAAGTGGTCTCCACTGCTTCCGAGGACAGAATTTAGCCCAGGTTTGCACACCTGGGGAGGGTGGATAATTTTCTGAAGCCAGGCACTGTACCAAAGACAAATCCTAACTGCCCTACGTGTGTGAAGCCATTTCTCCCCCAGGTTTCTCTAAACAATGTGAAATCCTTCAGACGAACACCACAGCCATCTTTCCTTCCCTTCAACCACCACGAAGAGTCAGAATCCTGGCTGTAACTTGTCCATCAGAAAATGCCTGCATTTTATCTCTTCCTCTAAAACCCTTCCTGGGGTTTGAATTCCAAGTTACTAAAGAGACCGTGGAGCATTGGTTGGCTGGATGTAGCTCCTGGAGACCTCTCTGGGCTCTGAGCTGCTACCCACCCTGCAGTGTAACCAGGAACATAAGATCCTATCACTGGGTAAGAGAATAAAATATAAATTCTTCCCTGTCCACCAGCACTTCTGCTGTGCACTTCATAAATGTACCACTTTCAAGCTGTGGCCATTATCCTCCCCTAATTTCTGCCTGCTAGCACGTTCTGCAACTGAAGAAGTATTTAAAATTAATTTGTCTGTCAATATCTGGTACTGAATCACCTAATAAGAGAAATATTTTTCATTCTTTTCTTCTCAGTCAGAAGAAAAGACTTTCTTATCACCAAATAAAGCATCCATTATTGTGTGCTGTAATCCCATTCTGTCGTCCAGGTCATTTTTAGTCCAGAAAATGCTGAATCAGCACCATAAACCGATCAAGTAATTTCTTTCATTTTATAACATTCAAGCAAAATAATGAAAATCACATCTCATTTGATGAGAAGAATATATGACAGAAATCTCCTCTTCCAAGGATAATTTTCAAAGAGGTATGCCAAGGCAAGAAATACTGTTGCAAAAACATAGCTAATGTAGGGGCTCTTCTGCTGAACAGATAAATTCCATTCTTGACTGTCAGCTCGTATTTAGAAAGTAGACTATGAACAATAAATTTGTACCTTTAACCAGCTTCTAAACCATGCAAAGACATTAACTTGGCAAAAGAATGACCATTACTTTGATGAATGAAACATTCACCTAAAATATTAATGTATGAGATTATAGCATCCAATTGATAACCAAAAAACACCCACCCCAGTGCAGATTTAAATAACTGAGATGCATATGAGAGAAACCAAATCACATACATAAGAGGAGTTATTATGGTGCTGTTAGGAGAACCAACAAATGGAAAAAAAAAGGCTTGATAAATATTTTCCATAACAAAACGCAATTGGTTTCAGTGGGATACAGCTCTGTTTCTCATTAGTTATCCTTCACTTGTCAGACAAGTTCCATATTTCACCGAAACCCGCTGAGTATTCTTTCTAGTTTGCTGGGGAAAGTGGCTATACATTTAGCACGTTCCCTTTATGCTGTGTGTTTTCACAGGTCTTTTCTTTAAAACACACTGTACACGCTTTTGCTTCTTTCCCCCAGGATAGTGGGTTTCGACATCCAAGAGGAGTTTAAAAGCAGGTAACAAGTCATCACTTTTGAAGCTGCAGAGCAGCTGAAGAGGTGCAATAGCCCCAGCAGCCATTATCAGTGCCTGCCAGGGTGCCACGCTATCAAGTTATATGATAAAGCACTCAGCTGACACCAGAAAAATAATCATTCTCTCTCTCCTGCACCACCCCCTTTTTCACAAGGAGGCTTTTTACACTCATTAAATGCAACCTTATCTCTGAAAGACTGCAATCCTCAGCAAATGACAAGTGTGCCTAATCTCATTTTCTGACAAGCGATTCTGACAGCACCTTCCTTTTGATTTCTAAGACACGTAGCTAGACATATATTAATCTGTCAGTCATCGCCCCTAGGAAGGATGGAAAAAAGGAGAGACAGAGATGAACATTTGTGAATGTGAAGGGAACAAGGCAAGAAAGGACTAAGGGTCCTTTTCTGGCTATTTTAAGCAACTCAGCTGTGTTTCTCCACTCCTCCCACCCAAACATGGGACCTGAGTCACTCCTGTGCAGCACAGCCCTCAACCTACCTGTTTGCAAAATGCTAATATGCATTTTATTCCAGGTGTGAGTGTGGCCCAGCAGCTGTGGACTAGCAGCCAGCTGTGGGTGTATTTTCAGGTTTCCCCTGGTGCTGAATGCAGTTGGGCTCTCATTTCATTTCCCTGTGCCTCAACTTTCAGCATTGCATAAAACCCAAGTGTTATTGTCACCATGGCACATATTTTAGTTATAGACATGGGACTTCCCGATGCTGGTACTATAAAATGTAAAGCCTTAATTCCAAATTTACAGTTTATAAAGTGTTCTGCAATAACACTTTTTTGTTTTTGGAGCAAGAAATGCTTTGTCATTGCAGGCAGTGAAGCCTGCCTGGCTTTGGTCGCTGGCCTGGCTGGCACATGTTGGCAGGTACAGGCAAAGACAGGTGGGATAAAAGCATCAAGATTGAAAGCACCAAATTGGTGTCAGATCTTAACAACCTTGTACAAATTCTCAAAGTGTTGTAAAATGAAAGCATTTCATACAATCTCACAGCCTGGCAAGGTGCAAACTGGAGAGGCTGAGCAACACCAACTCCAGGTGCACTTGGAAGCCAGGAAAAGGTAGGATTTCCAAGAAATCCTAGATAGATAGAAGAAGATGCATTTAATACCTAAGGGCATTATGAGGCCCTGACAGTGAGTGTGAATTGGGGCAGATTTATGTGGATTTGCCATTCAGCAAGCGTGCAAAATACAGAGCCTTTGTGCAGGATGTAGCATGTGCTGAGGGGGATGGCTTTACTGGAGGAGGGTAGATTTAGACAGGAAACCAGGAAGAAATTCTTCCCTGTGAAGGGGGTGAGGGCTGAATGGATGGCCCAGAGCAGCTGTGGCTGACCCCTGGCAGTGCCCAAGGCCAGGCTGGAGGGGCTTGGCACAGTGGAAGGTGTTCCCATCCCATGGCAGGGGTGGCACTGGATGGGCTTTAAGCTCCCTTCCAACCCAACCCAACCCATTCTGGGATTCTCTGGTACACACTGGTGAGCACAGGGCTGTGAGATGGAAGAAGGCAGACCTACAGGTAGGTATAAAAGTGCAAATAAATGAGATTCTACAAATGGGACCCAAAGGAAGAAAGTGATTAAGTGAGGTGGGAAGCAGTGTTCTTTATCTCACACAGACCTATTAGTTCTGCTCCTCATAAACCTGCCTTCTCCCTCTTAGCATGTGAGTCATATTCATATTTCTACCCACCAAATGCTAAATTAGAGTAAATTATACAGATTTACCTTCTAATATTTGCTCCCTGACCTGCCTGCACTTGCAGAGAGCCTCCCCAGCTGGCAGCATATCCTCCTGCCTGGGGACATCCCAGTGCCACAGCTCCAGCCTGGTCCAGATGGGATCCCTTCCCTTCCTCTGTGTTATATTAACAGGAGAAACTTTATTGTTCATAATGGGATAAGGGAAAAAAAAAAAAAAGAAAAAAGAAATGAAAGCAAAGTACAAAGGGGTTCCAATGCAATGCTTTAAAGCAATGCCATTTTCATAGTAATATAGTCATTAAGTACTTGTTTGATGGTGCAAGAAAGTAGGCCAAGATCTTTGCTAATACATTTAATTAATCAATACCTGCACTAGAAGATGGGAACAATTAAAGTTTTTCTCCTCACTCAGACAAAGCAGCAGAAAGCTTGTGATCTACTTAAGGAGCTCGTCACTCAATGGGAAGATGAAAAGACTTCTTTAGTTTTACTTAAGAGCTGAAATCATGTTAATACTCGAGTGTTTAGGATCTGGCTCTCAAAAAGGCAGTAAATGAACAGTGGCAGGAAAGCTGCCTGCTGTCACCGAGTCCCCAGCCTCGTGTTTCCACCCTGATGTCATCATCATGGGGAAATCACAAATATATGCTGGAGTTCATTGAGCCTGAAATTATCACCAGGGATATCTCCTTGCAGAACACTTTGATAGCTGGGTCTGCTAAAAACACCCATCTACTGCTGATGGGCCTTGGAAGGGAAAATGTAAACCTGACCCTGCACAGTTTAGATTTCTGCTGGGTTTTCATTAAAAAATGAATTTTTTGGCTGCATCTCAGCTTTGGGATGTAGAAAGGAAGGTGTAGGAAGAAAAAGTCACCTCCTCTGGGGAAAAGTCACCTCCTCTGGGGAAAAGTGATGGGAGGAACCTGGGAAGTTCCCTGTGCAAACCTCTGGTTCAGGGAAGGAGAGATGTCTCATTTCACAACAAGGGTTGCTGATATGGGCATCACGTAAGAGAAAAATTGCCTAAAATCAGCCCAAAATGCAGCTGTCATCAGGGGACTCCATCTCTGCCCCTGCAGCAGGGGCCATTATCACCTGAGGGATATCTCTATTCCACTTCTCAGGAAACACACCTTGGCCATCATCCTGGGGGTCCACAGTCTCCTGGTGTTGGCACATCTCCCCTGCACCAACTCGCTCCACTGCTTGAAAAAGCTTTTCATAGGGGTCTCATGGCACGAGGAACAGCAGGCAGAGGGGAGAAGAGGGTCCCTGCAGCCCAAGGGGCAGGACAATCAACAGGAGACAGAGGATATGGTTGCTTCCCACTCCCCAGAGGAGAAACATCAATCAAGACCAGTGCAGGTATTGCCAAAAACTGATGGCTGCCCAGTTTCCTCCACTGTTTGACCCTCTGGTGAGAGCAGAACACCACCCAGGAACTCACAGCTTCCTCCTGTGGAACCCAGGGGTCCATCACACACAGGTGCTGACCTTACAGCAGGAGGGAAAGCACAGGCACAGTGTTGTGTTGAAAACAATTTCTTCATATAATCATTAGCAGGAATATAAATGCAAATGACCCTATAATTTGTATCGTGAGAGCTATCAAGCTAATGCTGCAGCTAAAGAAGAAGATTCCTCCCTGGCTATCGCTGGAGATGACTCAGGCCATAGAGCTGATCTCCTGTAAATTGCCTGCCTAGCTGCACTCAGTATTAAGCCCACCAGGCACTTTTGCTGTTTCTAATCCCCTTGTAAGAATGATGCAACAGCTTCACTAACGCTTACACCGAGGCTTCCCAATTCTTCTGTGCATCCTCACCTTGGATTGCAGGAATCTGCACTCAAAGCTCTGTGCAAGGCCAGCACACACACAACAAAAAAGGCAACAACAAAATAAGCAGATCAATTCTGCCCTAGTCCAACCTCCACAAATCAAAATCTCTCCAAAAGTCCTAGTCAAAAGGCCTTGGAAAATAAAATCCTTCTGACACAATTTTCAGTAAGAAACAATTTTCAGTAGCTCGCCAAACGCTATTTTTCTTTCATTTAAGATTCTAACAAAACCTAACTTCTTTGTCTCTCAATCTTCCTTGATCTCCTTCACTTTTAGCTGTCACATAAAGTCAATTGGCTGCACCTCTCTGCTTGATAAAGACAAGCCAGCTGGTCTGATGTATCTTTAATGAGGAGGTAGGTAAGACACAGTCCAACAAGGTGCTGAACACTTTGACCCTAAGCTAGCAAAGCACTTAAATATCTGCTTAACTTTTAACAAAAATAAGTCCTTTTGAAGCTAATGGGGCTGCTCTGGCATTCAGACTTCAGCACCATTGTATAAATTTGGCTGGATAAGGGACAGAGCCTTTGCAAGGCTCAGTTACTGAGAGAGCAAAACCAGCCAGAAGCACACAGGTAACCTGGTGAGAGCCAGTACAGCTGAGTCACAGGCAAACTGGGGAGTCTGTCTATCAGTAATTAATGTCTCTGCTGTGTAATTACAGTTGCACAGAACCCTGTGTTGTTGGAGCAGGCAGGGTTGTTCCTGTTCTCAGGTAACATTCCATCAATGGGATGGAGCACCTGCAGGATCCACAGGGCTGGAGGCTTGGCCTTTGCTTCAAAATCACTGTTCCACCCTACAAGAAGGAAGGGACAAATGCAAAATAAACAAATCCTAATGAATGATGGGGAGGTCATGAAGAGGAAGCTGAAAGACTAAAAATTATACAAAGCTGAGCTATTGTTGCTGAGGTGCAGTTAATCAACTGATCTATATCCAGCCTGGATTATTCCAGGCATTACTGGAGGAGGTGTGCCCTGAGAATCTAATAAAATATATGTGAGCTGTGATACAACTTTAACCTGCTTTGATAATACAGGGATGTTCTACTCCACACACACCTCTAAGAAAGGCTGCCAGATCTCATCACCATTAGTTATTAATCTATTTGTTCCTATAAAATTTTCCCATTTCCCCCTCCTTTTTCAGGAGTTTACTTTTTCTAAAGTGGAACTGATTTAAGGTAGGAAAAAAGCTGCAACATATCAAAACGTGAATGGGAAAATAGATAAGGAGATAATGTTTAACTGGGAAGGAAGAGTTATTTTAGAAATATTTTATATCATTTAAAAAGCACTGAGTACTATTTTATGCCTCTTTCTGAGGAATAAACGTCATAGTTATGAGTTTAGGTGTACATATTTCAATAGAAAAGTGAGACTGCAACAGATACATAAAAACCTCTTTTAAAAGTAGCTCAAATAGATTCTTCATGAGTAAAACACTGGCAACCTGAATTTTAGTATCATTCTCAGCATTTCAGTGGAGCATTTTGTTCATCTGTAAAGTGCTACAGAAAACAGAGTACAGATCATTCCTACTCAGCCCTGTGTCATCTCCGCTGCAGCAGCTGCCCCGGGGCTGTGCCGTCCATCACTGGGGCTGGCACACGGAGCTGGCCAGCTTAGTGCCTCCAGCTCTGTCAAATTTATAGAATGTGCCTCATGCTTGGGGTTATGGCCATTTATTTGGGGACTTTTAGCTGATCTGTAACTCCCTTCTGTGCGAACAACAAAAAATAAGATGTTCACCATTCCAGGTGCTGTCTATACAACATTACATAATATGAGAATGAAGTATTTTTCCTTAGCAGCACATTGCAATATTATGGTGTGAGCCTCTTTGTATCAGCCAGGACATAGACAGAGAAGAAGGTTATAAAAAGCTGCCTGAGCTGGTTTTATTTTCAGAGGCCTTCAGACCAAAGGCCTGGTCTCTGCCTTGGGCCTGGCAGGGAGGCTCCGAGAAGTCACCGGGGCTCCCTATTAAAATACTGTTAGCACAGACAAGAGTTTTGGTCTTCTTTTTAGTTCAAACGTCGTCTGGGAGAGACAAAGAAACAAAGTGCTTGGGTCAGTGGAAATTTCTGACAAAGACTTTTCTTCCTGGCACACACAGGGACAACCCCACCAACTGTGTGGGGTTTGTCCCCCCCCGAGTGACAAGGCAAAGGTCCTGATTAAAGGGACACAAAAGATGGCCCAGGACTTCAAAGCCAGCACACTGCTGGCCAGCGGGGAGGTCCCTTTCTTCCCCTCTCTCTCCTTTTAACTCCAGCTCCTGCTGGCTGTGGAGGGGCTTCTAATTGCATTTCACAGGGCCCGAACAAAACGTGGTCTTGTCTTCCACACAGCAGCGACCCCGGAGGACGTGGAGATGATGTGAGGCTTCAGAGCAGGAACAAAAAGAGATTCATCATGTCAGCAGGCCCTGCAGAGGCGATGCTGAGGCTTCTGCAAGATCATTTGCATGCTGCCTTGTTTCTAGAGGCGAGCTGGCAGCAGTGGCTTTTCTCAGAAGTGGTGCGGCCAGCCTCCTCCTGACAGCTTTCAATGTGGGGCATCTGCAAACCCAAGCCTTGGCCCAGGGTTTGACTGATCTGCAGCACCAGTGGAAAGCCAGAAACAGCTGAAGGTGGCTGCTGTGAACAGCAGAGATCTCCTTTGGGCTGCAGAGGAAGAACCTCTGCCCATTGATCCAGGTCTGCAGCTGGAGACGTTCTTTGGCAAATTGGGATCTTGACCAAATGGTACCCAGGCTGATTTAAACAGCCTAATTAAAATGCTTTCAGTGAGTCCAGAGCTATAGAAGACAAGGATTGGCTGAAGCCAGATAGATTAGTTGGAAGTATAGAAAAGTGGAGTTGCTCGGGGATGTGGGATGAGAAGAAAGCCTCAGGCCAGGTGTTCCACAGCCAGAGATGGGGCAGGATTCAAATCAAGCACACAATTACACTGGAACCCAGCACTTGACCACCTTATCTTCTGAAAAACCCAAAAGACCAAACAAGGTCTGTACTAGTATGGATGAACAAAACACCATCTCATCCCAAAATAACAAAAGTCAACAAAGTGCTATCCCTTTAATGTCTGATAGTCCCTCTTTTCCGCTTCCCTAATGAGATTGGCTTCCTTATTCTTTTCCTTTTTGCATTCAAATTTCAATCTGCAGTGAATTTTCCACATTACAGGATGAACCATATATCTGTTTTCCCACATTGCACAGCACTAGATCCAACACAATACATCCAAATCCCAAGAAGTAGAGTTTATTCCACGTTCCCTGTGCTCATGCCAGTGGAAGCTGGTGCTGCTGAGCCTGAGCTTTCTCCATGGATGCTCAGGAAGAGAATTAGACCTGGAATGAGGTTAGTTAGTCACTGCTGATTCATCATGCATTTGAGATTTGCATTAACAAACCATTCATCCCACAGTCCTTGTGTGCAGGCCCCTGTTTCCACCCGGAGTAGGGTTTTTTTATTTATTTACTAACTGACAATAGTGGAAAGCCTCATATTCACGTCCGAATTATAATAAATGCATTATAAATGAGTAAGTAGGAAACAGAAAGGAAATGATGTTTTACTTTTAAATGCTAATTATGGAGCCCTGGTGCAGTTAATGTGTAGGGTGTTCTGTCAATTTTTAATGTTTATGCCAAGTGTAGTCTTCAATTTAACATGAGCTTTTAATCCTTTGAGTACTAAATTGCCTTTTAATGCTTGCAGCACAACATTGTGTTTGCACAAAGTCAAGACTGAAAAATGAATTTACTACAAGATATGTGCATGTATGAAGGGGGGTGGAAGTACAAAGGACAAGATTTTTTTCTTAATGATGTTGTTGGAACTGTACAAGAGGAAGGAACTGCTTTCAGGATGTACCTGACAATTCTTTGCAGTGGTAAGAGGCTGCTGCTGATTTAGTATCTCTGTTGAAGCATTTTCAGAGAGCTCTTTCAGGTTCAAACAATTTATCCAACAACTACACCAAAAACTTATGGTTTGCACCCATAAAGCAAACTTGGAGGAAACCATGATGGAAGGAATTACCATAGAGAGGAACCTGCATAGTCAGTAAGACAAAGTACCTATGAAGAGAGGGAGTTTTTCAGGTGACAGAATTGCAAAGACTAAGGTTGTTCTGGAAAAGATCAATTATAAGGTAGTTTTCTGGCTTGGTTTGGTTTTGTCTTTTCAGCTGGTGGGAGGTAACAGCCCCAGGTAGTTCCTGGCTCTCAGGGTGCTCCTGTCAGTACCATGGCTGTGGCACAACCCCTGGGCTGAAGATGCTCATCCCAGCCCAACACAGCTTCCCCTTCCCACGGTGCCCCCAGAAACCTCAGCACAGGCAGAGATGGCTCAGGAGCCACTCTGGGGAGGGTCCATCCTCCCAGCCAGCAGGACAGCTACAGCCCTGCACACTCCCAGGGTGGCCTGGCCTGCTCCCACAGCAGCACCACTGGGATTTGGCCAACTGGACACAGCCCAGCCCCACCTGCCCCAGCACTGCCCCTCCCTGCAGTGGGAGAATTAGAGCAGCTTGTGAGGCTAATCCCTGTTTATCTCCTTGCTGAACAGACTTTTTAAAATGACACTGTTCACATGCTTAAAGCTCCAAATTTGACTTTCCTTGACAGCAGCCATCTCAGGAATCCCAATGAGGTTTATTTTTGGCAGTGGAGCCTTCACAGAATAGGCTTTGCTGCATGTGCAGCTCCCAGAGCACCAGTGCAGCTCTGCAGAGGAGGAGAACTGGGCACCTGAGGATTTGGTACATCCCAGGGATGTACCCTCAGCTTTGCTACCAGCTTAGACCCACAGGGCTAAAGCTAATTAACTGAAAACTCTCTTTGCTTTTTCTCTTCCCCTGTACTTCCACCATCCCTAAGATATTGGAAGGTTGGAAGGCACCTTAAAACCCATCCTGTTCCAGACCCTACCATGGGCAGAGCACCTTCCACTGTCCCAGGCTGCTCCCAGCCCTGTCCAGCCTGGCCTTGGGCACTGCCAGGGATCCAGGGGCAGCCACAGCTGCTCTGGGCACCCTCTGCCATGATCTCCCCACCCACACATGGGACAATTTCTTCCTAATATCCAATTCAAACCTCTCCTTCTTCATTTTAAAGCCATTCCACTTTGTGCTATCACTGCAAGAAGTCCCTCTCCAACTTTCCTGTAGGCTACAGCTATTTGAAAATATTTTTCCTTCTCCCTCATCCTTGCTTCCCATGTGTTCTAACACAAAGTTTATGCTGCCCACTTCAATAATTTGGTGTTCTGGGAAGAAGCATCTCTTTGCTTAACCCATCAGAGGGAAGAGCAGTCAGAAAGAACCAGAAATACAAACAGGGTCCATTGTTCATGATTAAATAATACAGTTTTAAAACATGACTGAAAAGGGAAACTTAGCCAATGAAAGGCAGAGTTTAAGCTAATGAATTACCACAGGTAGACAGGTAATGTTTAGACATTACTTTTGAAAAAATTGCAGTTGAAATTTATCTACAGGCCTTGTGCTAGAAACTCACACACTGATTTAAGCACAGAAAGTCTTGCACATAAACATAGAATCACAGGATCATTAACATTAGAAAAGACCAAAACACCACCATACTTTATAGACTGATAAAGGAAAATCCATACTTTAAAGAATCAAATATATGTCCTTATTTGCTCAATGGCTTTGATCTGGTGATTTAATTTAGGCAGATAAAACTGAATTAGATGCCAGTTTTAAAAGCCTGGTCTTCAAATGCTGGACTCACATTTTGGGAAGCGAGGGACAGATCAGAACACACAGCCAGGGAAGGCACATCCCACCCTGCAGCAGCACAAAGCCTCTGGAGCATCACCACGTGCATGGCTCCACAAGGACACGGCAGCACAGAACTGCTCCAGGCAAATATTCCACACATGTAAATACTCCTGTACGAGGCTTGGATCTTCAATAGGAGAGTTGGAAAAATAAACCCATCTTTTTGCATGAGATGGATCTAAGAAGAGGGCTGGGGTTTGGCTGGTGGGACACTCTGGAGCTGGTGGTGGTGGCAGTGGGGACAGGGACACACAGATGTCCTGGTACACAGTTCTGCAGGTGAATGAAGGTAGGAACCCCACTGCCACAAACCACTGACCAACTGTTATGCTTTTTAAAATAAGACAGGAACAAAGTCTTTTGTATTTGAAGCATATTTTGATTTGCCTTACATTTCCAAGCCTCTTTTCCAAGCTTCTTTCTTATACTATTTTTTCTCCCCTCACACAGGTTTTTTAATCTTCACATTCAGAGCTGAATTTTTCTTTTTTCTTTTCCATGCCATCGAGGTGAAGAGTGTCTATTTTAGATCTTGTTCATTAATGTATCGAGGCATCTTACTTTGTATTACTTCCATATCTTGATGTTATCTAAAGCTTTTTATATAGTGAGAGAGAAATTACAAGGTTTATAATTCCCTCATACATGTAACAAAAATGATAAAGCGTGAAATTGCGGAGCTGTGACTGATTTTCTATAAAAGTTCAACAATTTCCAGCAGGCTACAGCTGAGCTGGGGTTGAATTTGCTCTGTGCCTTTAGGTCTTGGTGATGTTCATCTGTGTGTGTATGTGCATGTCATTATAAACTTGGATATGTGTCAAATAGATGTCAGAGGAGGTCAGGGAGATGCTCTGAGGGCTGGAGCCCCTCAGCTCAGGACCCAGGCTGGGAGAGCTGGGGGTGCTCACCTGGAGAGGAGAAGGCTCCAGGGAGAGCTCAGAGCTCCTGCCAGAGCCTAAAGGGGCTCCAGGAGAGCTGGAGAGGGACTGGGGACAAGGGATGGAGGGACAGGACACAGGGAATGGCTTCAAATGGACAGAGGGCAGGGATGGATGGGAGATTGGGAATTAGGAATTGTTCCTGTGAGGGTGGGCAGGCCCTGGCACAGGTGCCCAGAGCAGCTGTGGCTGCCCCTGGATCCCTGGCAGTGCCCAAGGCCAGGCTGGACAGGGCTGGGAGCAGCCTGGGACAGTGGGAGGTGTCCCTGCCCATGGATGGGGTGGAAGGAGATGAGCTTTACAGATCCTTCCAACCCAAACCATCCTGTAACTCTGATTCTATAAATAAATCACACTTGGGTGAAAACCAACATTAAACCACCAGATAAAACTCTTCTGAGAGGATGCAGCATGTCTGCAGCAGTTTTGGAATTACACTGCAATTCTGTAAAACACCAGACAGCTCTTTTATAGGTCTTTTAAGCAGATGAAAGAAGGGATTCAATTTACCCACATCTGCAAAATCCTGCTTGGGGGAATAAACACTGAGCAAGAAACTTCTCATTCTTTGTGCACCTGCCTAGGGTAAAGGCAACACAATACTGGCTTTACTCCTGGGCTTTTGAACACATCTTGCTTTTGACCAAGCTACAGATACAGCAGCCCTAAATTGCTGGTTAGACCTCCCTGGAGAGTATCCAAGTCCCACACTGTGCTCTTGGAGTCATGGAAATGAAGAAAGCTCAGCACGTCCAAGGATCTGGCGAGATCAGGCCAGAGTCACTCCAAGAACAGTAAGTCAGGTTTTGGACAGACCAGGCACAACCAGCCTCTTCAAATGTGCCACTAAGGACAAGGGCCCAACTCCTCGTGTTCTTCTGAAGCCCAGGTGAAATTAAATCTCTCTCGTTAGTCATCATTCACCCAATTTCTTCTACACTGCTGGTGTCAGATAATTACAAATGCCTTGGTAGTGCCAGGATCCCCATCCCCCATGTCCAGGGCATCCTGAGGGCAGCCCTGTGTCCACCACAGCTGCAGCAGCCCAATGCCTCTGTTCCTGGGCTTGTTGGCAGTGCTGATGAGGCCTTGCAGCTCACCAGAGTCAGCTACAGAGTGGAAAGGAATATTCCAAGTGTGGGATTTGTCCATGAAAACAGGTTCCTCTCCCTAAGCCAGATTTCAGGGAATACATCAGTGTCACATTGCCTTGGCTCACACCCACCTCCCAAGTGCCTTAAATATCCAAGTCTATTGAGTTAACTGTTCCTGTCATTCATCCCTACAGCACACTAGACAATGGTCACCCTTTAAGAGAAAAGAATTTAAAAATAGGTGTGAATTTAAAAGACTTAATATGAAATATAAAGCATTTTTGCCACAATGCCTACTGTTTAACTGGCCATGTTTTGCAGTGATGAGGGTGACTTGGTCTAGAGACAGATTTTAAACACTGGACAGCACAGCTGCTCTTGTCCAAGAGCTTCCCCATGCCACATCAGCTCCTGTCACACACACATCCACCCCTGCACGCTGCTCAGCCGTGGCCCCAACATCATGGAAGTGTTGGGAATTTGGCTTCACAAAGTGCCAGGGGAGGTCCAGGACTCCTGGACCAGCTGGCTGCTGTCCCACATCCTATCACACCTTTGAGGTGTTCCCTTCCCTTCACTGTGGTCCAGGGGGGCTGGAAGAGCCCTGGAAAGGCTGGAGAAGCCACGGAAGCCCTGCCTGGCAATGGCACACACCACTTCAGCCCTACTAGCTCACAAATCCATCCTTATTTAAATATATGCATGTGCAAATATTTTTAGAAAGTCTCAAGCACGTACTCCAGCATGGCAGCAGCTTCCAAAAGCAGTGGATTTCACTAAATCATTTCTACTGCCCGAGTTTAAAATACAGGATAAATATTGTCCACATGAACTACAGCAGCACTCCCAGGCACTCCAGCACACGGGGCTGTGCATGGCCATGATGTGACCCTGCTGCCACTGCTGGAGACTTGTCACCCACCAGCTTGTCTTAGTGACTAATAAGGGAACTCAAATCATGTTATGACAGGTTTTGATTTCCTTAATTTTAGACCAAATGTGGAAATCAGGTGAGCTCAGGAAAGCTAAGTGGCATATGAGCTTGGAAAGGAGGTGGAAACCCAAACTCCCCTCGTGCCAGTCTTGCACATAAACTGGAAGTCTGTAAGTTTCCTTAAAAATGTATAATTGAGAAATTCCAGAGTTGTTTTTTTATATTATTGCATTGCCTAAGAGCTTTTCCGACGAACTTGGATCCTGGGTGTGTAAAACAACATCTCTGTCTCAGAGCTGTACATTACACACACTGAGACATTCATTGCCTAGCTGAATCCAGCCTAATGCACTGCATTTATTTCCTAAAAGCATTCAGAGGAGAAATGAAAGGGCAAACAAAATAAACCCCAATGTTACTTAGGAATTAAATACACATAGTTTTTACTACTTGGTAGTTTCCTTCTTTACAATTCATAAAAGCCAGGCAGGGAGGCAGAAGTTTCCTCACTCCTAGTGATGAGTGAAGGCTGGCCCCTGCCTCGGTGATCCTGCAGAAACTGCCTGTGTCTGTGGGACCTGAGGCAGCATCCCTGCCTGCCCAGCTGTCACACCTCTTGTTCAGCTCTCTCCTGTGCTAATCTCTCCCTGCTCAGCCCCAGATAACACAATGCATCCCCTCTTCTCCTTTCTGAGCTTATTTGCAGACGTAGCCATCCATAAGAAGCTTTAAATGCGTATTACACTCCAGGAAAAACCCCTGTGGCCCACCAAGTCGTGGGCTGGAAAACCAGTTTAGATTCGCAGAGAAGCTGGTATTGAAATCCTTGAGGACATAGCATTCCCCTGCCATGCGTTTAAAGCCCTGTGAATAATAAAGGAGCCCTGGTAATTTTGCTAAAAAATGAAATTCTATCATTTCTGCAGAATAAACAAAAACAAACCAATGCATTAGCTATGCAGTACTTCTCAGCACCACACTTTGAATGCATCATTAAAGACAGATTTTACCCATGAAAAGTGTTTTTAAAAAGTAATAAATACACAAAACTTTACATATACTTTTCATTTCATTCCTATATCCTCTCTGTGGGAGGTGGACTCAGATTAAGTTGGTATAGCCAATTCCTCCAGCTGCAGGAAGCTGGAGCCCTATTTCTTACAGCTCACATATTGCATGCTATGCTCTAAACTAGATCCTACCTGGTGCCATGAAATCGGAAAGTTTAAATCTATGATATCCACTGATATTAGAAATGAAAGTAAGTAAAGAGCAGCTAGAATGTAATCTCACTGTCATCAACATCAAGTTCCTATTCCCTTTTCCAGGTCTAAGTACTCAGCAAGGACAATTCTCTGATTTTTCTCTCCTGAAAAAGCTGATTTACTGCAGGATTCAGCTGGAATCCTCTTTGCTCAAATCTAAGATGGCTTTATTAGCGACATGAGAAGCTGTTTTTGAAGAAAGAGCACACCACTAAAAAAGTGAATGTGCGAATTGCTGTGGGCAACATCTTTGCTGGCCCAGTCTTGACAAAGCAGTGTTGCCTTGACCCTCTTCCAGTTCAGGAAATATCACCACAGATTTGAGGCAGGACCAAACTGCAGCTTGGTGTCCCAGCTGCTGCTGTGGTGATGCTCTAAGGAAGGCAAAACAACCCTCACACCCGAATGCATCCTCAAGGAGGGGAAAAAGAAAAGTACCTATGGATACCAAAAGCCTCAAGGATATTAAACAAGTAAACAGCAGCTACAGCCCACAAGATATGGACAAGCCTCCTTACAGCCTCCTCCAGTGACAGAACCAGAGTTCCTAAAGGCTGCTTAGCACTTTTGGTTGTATCTCAAAAATCCTATAAAATAAAGGGATAGAGTCTTCTCTCTGGCATAGAGCTTTAAATTAGAAGTGATTCCTCCAAATGCCGGCATTGATCTGGTGGAAATGAGACACACAATGTTCCACTGGGCACTGCATCCAAAAGATACTGCTCCATTAATTCACAGAATAGATGGCAGGCATTGTCCAGGTCACTGCAACAGTGTCAGCCTTGAAAAGACACGGAGTGACAGAGGACAGCTGTGAAAGATCTGCCCCCATGGCACGGCCACCGAGTGCCCCGGTGAGGGCTCAGCCCCGGCGGGGGCTGTCAGCGACACCCTGGAGCCAAGTGCCCGAATTCCTGGAACACACAGCTCCAGCAAAGGATACTGCAAGGTTACCGATACAAGACAAGTCCTAAGGGGAATATTCAGGAGCAGCTCCTCGGCTGGTGGCTGCTTCCCGCTGCGGAATGTCACTCACATGGAAAGTCACGATGCCTTGATCGGCTTCACAATCCCCATCAGTTCTTCAGCTGCTTGGCTAATCAGATATTATTACCTCCTTTGTGTTTTCTTTCCCAGCCCTTTCTCTCTCTTTCCCTGGCAAGGTTGCTGTAAAAGGACTCAGTAATGATTCCTATCTAAATATTTCACTTGGAATACAAAGGTCTGTATTTTGCATACTGTGGAACTACTGTTGCTTTGTCTTTTGACAAAAAAAAATCTCCCCAGGCTTCTTGGAATAAATACTGATAATTGTACCCAGCCTCAACAGACCATATTGTACATTAAACTACACAACACTGGATTCAAAGGCAGTGACCGTCCAGGTGGGACTTCAGCACCCCCAAATCCTGAAGGTTTGGGAACCTCCCTTTCAGGCTTGAGGCTACTCCAAATCCTTCAGTGCCTCACAGACACCCTGGCAGGACAGCTGGAACCAGAGGTCGGTGCTGTGACTCCTGCAGGGTCACCTCTTCACTGGGGGTCCCCCTCTGCACACAGAATGAAAGGCACATTTACCTTCATTTTACAAAGATTTGGCCTTCTATAGACATTATCTGGCACATTCACATTAAATTCCTTGGGGGAAGATGCAGCTCAGTGCTAAACCCTGTAGAAAATCTCACTTTTCATCTAACTCTTGTTTTTCTTGTGTGCAATAAACCAAGATTTCAACTTCGCCTAAATTTGAGGAGATTAAATTTTGGGCAAATTGTTATGATTCATCTTTTCTCCCCATCCCCTATGAAGACAGACCTGGTGCCTCTAGTGTTCTGCAAAGGACAGCTCCCAGGGCTTTAACCCTCCTCTCCCAGGCCCAAAGTGCACCTTCACCACCCAACAACCTCCCCTAGATGAGCAGACATCCAGCTCCGCAAAAACCTTAGAACAGTCCCTGGAGCAGGGGCCTCACTAATTCCTGCAGCTCCCTGGGCTGTGTGTGGGGACACAGGCCATCAGCAGCAGCCCTGTCCTTCCCCACAGCCCTGTCCCTTCCACACATCCCTGTCCCTTCCACACATCCCTGTCCTTCCCCACATCCCTGTCCTTCCCCACATCCCTGTCCTTCCACACACCCCTGATCCCTATCCTTCCACGCATCCCTGTCCCTTCCACATATCTCTGTCCCTTCCACACATATCCCTGTCCTTCCCCACATCCCTGTCCTTCCACACATCCCTGTCCCTTCCACACATCCCTGTCCTTCCCTACATCCCCATCCTTCCACACATCCCTGTCCTTCCCCACACCCCTGTCCTTCCCCACACCCCTGTCCTTCCCCACACCCCTGACCTTCCCTACATCCCTGTCCTTCCCTAAATCCCTGTCCTTCCCCACACCCCTGTCCTTCCCCACACCCCTGTCCTTCCCCACAGCCCCAAACAAAGGCAGCATTTTCTCAGCAGGACGTGTTAGCTTGGGCACGCTGCCACAGCTTCGCAGCTTCTGCAGGTAACTGGATGCAGTGTAGACAAGCCTAATGTGGTTTCATATGGAAATGAGTGGTAAATTATTAATATTAATAACATCTATAAACAACTGGTGACAACTTCAAGTGGCTTATTGTGTAATACGTACAAGGCATCTGTTCATTATCATTTACAAGACACTCCTGATACACACAACAATTTACCCAAGGATCCGGGCAGACGTTTCCACTCGGAATTTCTGCCTCCAAGCCCAAGGTGCTCCCAGCTCCCAGCGTCCTGGGAATGTTCTGGGTCCATGCTGGAGAGCGAGCCCCGGGGCAGGGATCCCTCGGCACTCGTGGCGCCGGCGGGGACAGCTCGGAGCAGCTCATTCACCTTCAGATCCTGCTGTTCCCTAAGGTCTCAGGATTGCATCAGTGGAAATTTGTCTCATTCCGAGAGGGCCCAGACGCCTGGAAGCTATTACGTGTCTGTGTGATGGTTTAAGCCCAAAGGAAACTTCCTACAGCCCAGCTGTAACCCACGGGACGAGGCTGGGACAGGGGAGAGGCAAACGGGGCTGTGAGCCCGGGATTCTGCAAGGCACCACTGTGAGTTTATTATGTCAAAGACGGACTAAGCCGTGATGTTACAATTTTTCTGTCAAGGACAGTGATAAAAAACTCTCCTCACTCCAAGCTCTGGGATTTACGGCATAGGTTTCCAACCTCCAGAGGCTAATTATTTCCAGTCATCCTGCAGTGCACCCTGGGCAATGCTTTATGAAGTTAGCTTCATGTGGCTGAACACCCCTTACTTCACTGGCCTCTTGCTGTCATGATGCAAAGACGGACTAGTACTTCATGTAGCAATTTTTAAATAGAAGTGGATGATTTCTCAAGTAATTATTAGCAAAAACGTCAAACAGAAAGGCAGAGGCTGGCTATCCTACTATGAGGAACCACTGAGGCAGAAAATATGTGCCAGAGCATGGAGAGGGAGCTGCACCAAGCTTGCTGTCAGACAATGCTCTTTATCAAACTGGGAACACAACACCAGGCTGCTCATAATGCCTCCTTTAATGAGGCGGCCGAGCTGCCATGCTCGGCTGTATTCTAATAAACACAGTGGCTTTTCAGCAACTGATTTTAATCTCATTTCCTGATCTGAGAAGGGCCCGGGAAACACAAGACTTTTAAAAAATTGTTTTTTAATTGTTGTTGGCAACTTCATCTACTACCTTCAAAGGACGAGTTAATGGTATCTAAACAGAGAACAGTGACACCGCAGTGAGTGCTCCTCTCTCTCACAAAGACCAAGTCTCAAATTACCAGATGTTTTCTTCCTCTTTTGGGAAAGAAAGAAAAAAAACCTCAAGACCTTCCTTGAAGGCAGCCAGGTGCATGACAACATAGGCTGGAGCCCAGCACTGTGGCAGGAGCAGCCTGGAAATGGAGCATTACAAAGGCCACAGAGCCCACAGCCGCCCTGCCCTCCTTTAGAACAGGCACTCCCAGGAGTGTGAGCAATGCCACGCTGGACATTACTTCACTGAAGTGCACACAGCCAAGAAGAATGATCTTCTGAGGTTAAGTCACCAGCACAAAGCAAAGAATTTCTGCTGGGGTTAAACCCGCCCAACATGCAATCCCCCCATGTGTAAATGGAAAAACCAGTTCATCCTTCCCTTCCTCCTGCTGCCTCTTTTTCTCTGATAACTTGACAAGTGCTTTTTGGACACTGATCAATCCTTTTGGTGTGTTTAATAACGATACCTGAAGACTATCTGTACATAAATGACCAATAATGTCAGTGCAGTGCTCTTATCAATGGCCATCAAACCTTGGTCACACCTCACCTTTCTGCAGTTACCTTCTGTTTTGGGCTGTATACAAAACCTGAAATAGAAACCTCTCCACTCTTTGGGGATGTTAAAGCATAGAATCATAGAATAGCTTGGCTTGGAAGAGACCTTAAAGCTCATAGGTCAAACCAGGTGACTAATTCTTGGCTGTGAGGGTGGGCAGGCCCTGGCACAGGTGCCCAGAGCAGCTGTGGCTGCCCCTGGATCCCTGGCAGTGCCCAAGGCCAGGCTGGATGGGGCTTGGAGAAGCCTGAGGTAGTGGTGGGTGTCCCTGCCCATGGTAGAGGGTGGAAATGGCTGATCTTTACAGCCCTTTCTGACCCAAACCATCTTATGATTCTAAAACCCAAGTAGATTTAGGAGTGAGGATACAGTATTTGTTTTTTATAAAAGACTTCATGAAATAGGAGGAAAAAACCCAACCCCACACAGAGTTGCAATAATGCTCATTGTGCACATCTCTAAAGGTACAGCTGTAGCAATCCAGCTGTGCTACATCTGGGCTTTCAGAGCAAGCCTGCATTTCAGTCAGGTCACACTGGGTGTTCCAAATCCCTGTGTGTCTGCAGAAATATCTGAGCTACAAGGAACACGCCATAAGCTGCTCAGCTCATTAACAGGCTCCTCTTTGAAGCACCATTCAGTTTCAGCAACTGAACTGCTGGAGGTGGCTCAGGCTGGCAAAAAGCAACCCAGCCAGCCTGGAGTGACTGTCCTGCTCATGATATGGCAAAAGGCAGCTCACTGCAGCTAAGGTTTGTTGAGCAGGTGTGGCCGTGGGACATTATTCACTTTACAGTTACCTGCTATGTGTCACAGAATCACAGAATATCCAGAGTGGGAAGGGACCCCCAGGGATCATCCAGCCCAGCTCCTGGCCCTGGACAGACACCCCAACAATCCCAGCCTGGAGCTCCTGGAGCTGTGGCAGCCTCGGGGCCGTGCCCATTCCCTGGGCAGTGCCAGCACCTCTGGGGGAAGAGCCTTTCCTTAAATCCAACCTGACCTGCCCTGGCCAGCTCCAGCTGTCCCTGTCCCTGTCCCACAGAGCAGAGATCAGTGTCTGCCCCTCCTCTGCCCCTCATGAAAACGATGGAACCGTGATGAGCCTCCCCTCAGTCTCCTCCAGCTGAACACTCCAGTGCCCTCAGCTGCTCCACACACGGCTTCCCTTCCAGACCCTTCCCCATCCTCGTGGCCTCCTTTGGGTGCTCTCTAATGGTTTAATGTCCTTTTCACACTGTGGTGCCCAAACTGCCCCAGCCCAGCCCAGAGCAGGACAATCCCCTGATGGCCCCACGGGCAATGCTGGGCCTGGAGCCCCAGGACAGGGATGTCCCTGCTGGCTGCAGGGCACTGCTGGCTCAGACCCCACTGGCCATCAACCAGAACCCCCAGGTCCCTTCCTGCAGCTCCTCTCCAGCCTCTCCTCCCCCAGTCCATACACACAGCCAAGGGTGCCCCACCCCAGGTGCAGAATTCAGCACTTGCCATTGTTAAGCTTCGTACAGTTGGTGATTGCCCATCTCTCTAATTTATCCAAGTCTCTCTGCAGGGATTTAAAAGGACTTCAAGGGATTTAAAGCATCAGGAAAAGCTGTAGGGACACAGTACTTTTGTCTAAAGAACAGCTGATTCCCATTCAGCAGAAATTTGCTCCCACTTGACCTGAGCCAGACCAAAGTCAGTCAAACTGAAACACAAACATTTATAAAGGCAGCATTGTCTTAATGACTTGTTTTCATTTACACCTCAGTCTTAAATTAAGCTTTAAGAGACTTCGCTTGTTGATTTTCTCAGTACCTCATTTTTAAAACAAAGATTTGCAAAGGATTGTCCATCTGCAGCAACAGTACTCAGGTACTTCCCTAGCTCCTAAGTGCAGAGGCTTCAGAAGAAAAGCAGATGCCAGCCCAACTGTTCCTGAGGATTTGGTTTATGATAATTACAAGTATTGCCTTCCAAAATTATCTCAGCATGGGTTGTGCTGGGCTAGCAGAACCCAGGAAAGGTTTTGGGAAGGAGATACACATTTTGGAAAATGACTTGGCCAACCTGAAGAAAATTTGGAAAAACTACCCCTGGTGTCTCTTTTGTCTGGAGCTGGCACCAGGCATGGCACATGTGCAGGGAGAGGTGCCTGGCCGTTCACCTGACACATTCCCTCATGGTGTCAAGAGAAACACCATGAGAATGTGTGACTTCAGGCAGGAGCTGCCAGCTTGAGGCATGTCCACGTGGGACACGTTCCTCTGAGTGAGGAGTGCCCCCGGGCTCCCCTCTGGTGTGACTGTCCTCTGCTTTGGGACAGAAAACCCACCTGAGGCACAGCCTGAAGAGCAGCAGGAATCAGGCAAGGCAGTCAAGCAAAGAGCTACTGGGAGCTTATAATAAAGCATAAATTTTTCAAGAGCCCATAAACAATTCAAACATGCAGCATTTCACAGAAACCAGTGGATCCTGGTACTCATTTCAGTGGCAGCATGCTGCTGCTGAAGTCACTGCACATCAGCATGGCACTGTGTGCTGGAGAGAGGGATACAGATCAACATCCACCCCAAGTCTTACACTGGGCATACACAGGATCTTTCAGAGGAAAACAAAAAAAAAAGCCAAAAAAACCAAGTTTTGTCCAACTGTGATAATTCATTAGGAGAAAAGAGTGGAAACCAGACAAGACTTCAGCCCTTCCCAGCATTACATTTCTGAAATAAAAATGACAACAGATGAGCTCAGTGCCAGCCAACCCATCCCCAAAGCAGCAGAGGGTTTCTGGCATCTGTAACCTCCATCCATTTGAAGTTTGTAATTTTGCACAGCCTCTTTTTCTTCACTTGCAGCTGTTTATATGACACAAATCACTTTCTGGATGCAAGTCCCAGACCTCTCACATCTCACATATCGAAGAATTAACCTGAGGAGGAAACTGTCAGACAAGGCTGACTCAAATTCCACCCCCATTTCAGCAGTGCTCAGAAGGAGCTAACACCTTTCTGCAGAGTGGCAAATTAATGTCTTACAACTGGAATGATCTGTAGGAATCTGCAGCTAAGACCTTTGGCATGGGCCATGACTCTGTTGTACTTGCATGTCGATGGAAGCTCCCCAGCAGGCCCTGGGCACACACGGGGAGGTTCCAAACAGCTCCCAGTGCTACAGCACGTGGGCACCAGAGCCTGTGGGGCTACAGCAGCCACGGGAAGAAGTCACTGAGCAGGGACCCCCCATCCCACTGCTCCCTAACCACACATCCCCCACCATGCCTCAACACAGCTCCCTGGGAGCCACTGCCATCTCCCACTTAGGAACCCCTCCTGGCCCTCTGCAGCCCTTGGTGTGAATCTAGATCATATGGAGATCTGGGTGTGTTCCTTATAACACAAGGACAGTCCTACTGCCAAAAGCCTTTGAGAAAAGTCAGCAATGATTTCTAGGGAATAGCACAAGAACGAGCATGGGGCACAATCTTCTGAACCTGCTTTCTGCTACTGAGATTGCTTAAGCCAAGGATATCAGCTTTGCACTTGAAGTTTTCCATACATCTTTCTTCCAAAAAAATTGTCCCCTCACCAACAGGAAGGCTCACCACATTAGTTCAACTTTATTCTATAATAGATTTTTTTCTTACAAAACTCTACTTTTACAATATTTACAGCTGCATAGGTACAACTAAAGTAAAACAAAGAGAATGAAGTTGAGAAATTCAGTCTTAAATTCAGTTGAGTTGTCTGATAAAGTCATTAAAATATTTGGAGAGGCAAAAGCAGAAGGCCAGGGCTGCGGTGGCCAATGCTGTTTACGGAGGTGGCCAAGGCAAGGGGAGATGAGAGGGGAGGCACTCACACCCCCATAGGAGAGGTTTTGGCTTTCTTAATGAGCTCCTTCTGCCTGCAGCAGGTACCAGCTTTTGCTCTGCACCCACTCTTTCCTGGTGTATTTTGTTAAGACAATATAATCCTTCAGAAAATCTCGCCATCAGAGTCTTGTTATGCTATTACATATTTAATAGAACATATCAAGGCAAAGAGAAGTGAATGGATGAAGCTGATGAGAAGTGAATGGCTCAAGAAGCTGATGTCTGGCTTCCTTGGTATGGCCATTTGGCAAGTGGAGGTGGGATTGCTGAGTGGTCAGCAGGTCCCCAAGGGCTCAGCAATGACCTCTTGGACTTCCAGAGCTCTCAACATAGCTCCTCTCCAAACACCCACAACTGTTTGTGACCAGGAGTAGGACTCCATGACAAAGTTTTCCAAGCCTACCCAACACCGTGGTGCACTTGGACACTATTGGAAGACTCCAAGCAAAGTGGAACCGACACAGAAACCCACAGAAGGATGCCCTGGGCTTCAGCATGTATAGAATCATCAATCTCAGGATAAGAAAAAGGACTTTGTGTTCAGATGACATCAAACATCCTTGTCAGGATCATGACGTTGGTTCCCTTGCAGCTGACCTGGAAAGCGAAATATGCCCTTGACATACGACCCAGGCAAACATGAAGGCAATTTTACTGACAGCATGAATAAAATAAACTCTCCCTGACAGGCCATGGGAAGGGGCTGGAGATGAAGTAGTTCATGCTCTCCTCTGTTAGTTAAAACCCTTTGGACTTTGCTTCCAGCTCTCTGCAGAAGGCTGCTGATGCAAAGGGTGATATTTGCCTGCAATCTTTCCCTGGGAAGTAATTAGTTTCCATTTAGAGGGATGACAAATTGATCAGGCAGGAATCTCACTGAGCTCTGAATTGAAGCTAAACTGTGATAGCTCCAGCTCTGGCAACTTGGGTTTGTCAGTCTGTCAATGCATTTTACAGTTTCAAAATTCAATCACCCAACAGCAGGAAAGACATTGGCTTAAAAAAAAAAAATTAAAAAGGGAAAAGGGGGGGGGGGGCGGGAAAGAAGCAGCAGCAGAAGCTGGGGGGAGAAGCAGCAAAGCCTCCACTTCCTCCTGCAAGTTCATTATCGCCTCTCCAAAGCATGACGGTGGTGTGAAATGGGTTAGACGCATGGATGCCTCTGTTAACGGCCAAGGAAAAAAAAGTTGCACATCATTAGGAATGGAATAAACGATACCGAGGCACAGAGCAGAAATGATTTGATTAGCAATTTCCAGTTTTGAAAAGACCTGGAAGAGAACCAAATGACTATACAGAAGGTGTGATGGAGTTCTTAATTGCTGTAACTGCACAGGGAGACTCGATGATTTGTGACATATAATACAGCACAGTACGCTAACGCTAATAACTGTTAATTAACTGCAGCAATGATATACTCTCAAAATGCACATACAAGTTACCATAATTTCTAGATTAAAAGCTGCAATGTTCGAAGCCAAAGGCAGAGGGAAGGCAGCACAGAGGGAGTGGAGGACAAGAAGAAAGTGGAAAAGGAGATGGCGAATCTTTTCCTTTTTTTAAACCCCCATTTGAGCACTTCTGACACCTCAGCCGCAGCAGAGCGGCCAGAAAGCACCAAGAAAGAAAATAAAATACTCCTGCCGAAATGCGAAACGGTTCCTGCATGAAGCTCCCTCCAGAGCAGCAGTTATTAATTCTGAAAGGCTGTTGTTGCACCAGGCCATCTGGCTGTGCTGTAAAGAGTTCAGGAGCTCTGCTGAGCTAAGATTCCTGTCGGATCCCATTCGCCCCAGCGACATTATTCACTCACAAATGTTATCACACCATTTCTTCCCCCATCGCTGCTGTTTGCCAGTCACTTTATTTATTTGCAGGCAGTTTGTTGCACTGCCCAGTGCAAAAGTGGCTCTGCCAGGAGCCTCCAGGGAGCCGGGAGACAACACCCTCATCCAAAGGATGCTCTGGAGCTGCTTTCACTCTGCCTCCCAAGAGCAGTGCTGTGTATGAGTCTGGGAGGTGGCACTTAGGAAAAGCTGCTGGATTGACAGCCTGGGAGACCCAAGGCTTCTGTTTCTCCCCCAGCAGGCAGAGCACAGACACGCTCCCACGCGCTGTCCTTCACTGGCACTCGAGATGGAAATCAGATGACACTGATTAGCTGTCCAGAACTGCTAAAACATTTTCTCTTTTGGATCAATAGTAATAAAGAGGAGGGTAAGGCAGGTATCAGGCTGCAGTGTGGATGGCTGATTCTGATCTTCCTGCAGAGCTGTAGCAGAAAAACCTCTTGGCATGTTTCCTTCTGAGGTCCTTACAGCGTGAGCGAGCTGCAGACATTACAGCCAGGCTAATCTTGTACCAGCCCTAACACATCAATTACCCCATGCATGGAAAGCTAACAGGCTTTCTTCTTCCCTTGGTGACCCTTCCTAGCAGGCTCCTCCTGGATGGCCTCCAAAGGGAAGCCAAGCAAAGTGGCTGTGCTTCAGAAGGCACTGCTGTCTGTACCCCTGTGGGTGTGAGCTCAAATCTAATCCCTGTGGCAAAGACTGGGAAAGCAGGAAACAAAGTCACAAACCAACCTAAGCCTAAATGATTCCGTGTTTCTGTGATTCCACAGCACTGGTGTTCACTGGGATGCAGTGGATGGCAAAGATGAGAATTCAAGCACAGAGCAACGATGAAAAAAAGGCCTCACAGACTCGCTCAGCCTCTCTATCCTCCGCGTTCGCACCAACGCCGCATGTTGAGAGCATGTGTGAAGTCTATCTATCATTTTAACATTGAAGTGCCTGGAAAAATATTAAGGGTAAACTTTGCTGTCATTCCAACATATGGCAAGGCACTGAAATATAGACATATCCTGAGGAAACTGGAGAATTTGAATGAATACCTCTTTTACAGAAGAGCACGTTGGTTCTGTGTTTTCCAGTTTTTTGTCCATCTCCTCCTTCTACAATATTTTTTGTACTCCAGTTTCTTACTAGCTAATAAACCAACTCTGCTTCATAGAATCCCAGAACAGTTTGGGTTGGAAGGGACCTTAAAGCTCATCTCCCCCATGGGCAGGGCCACCTTGCACTGTCCCAGGCTGCTCCAAGCCCGTCCAACCTGGCCTTGGACACTGCCAGGGATGTGGCAGCCACAGCTGCTCTGGGCACCTGTGCCAGGGTCTCACCACGCTCTGAGTCATGAGTTTCTCCCTAACATCAAATCTAAATCTCTTCAGCCCATCTAAAAGGTTGCTCCCCCTCTTCAAGTACAGGAAGCCCCATTCAATACTCTCAGGAGCATGATAAGCATACATGGAGTAGAAAATAAGGGGGGGAAAAAAGATTATATTTATGTTCCAGTAAAAGAAATAGCTTCTAGCTACCAAAAAACCAGAGAATTTTCTATTTTTATGTTGGGCATGAAAGACATAGGTGACCTACCTGACTGTTCAGCCCTATTCCTTCCCCCTCTGTATGGCCAGAACAGAATCACACCTTACACTTCTCCAGCACGCTGCCCAGGTGGAAATGACACACAGGATGGCATTTTTACCATTTTCCTCAGTAGCAGAATGACACTGCTGGGACAATCCTTTCCCTTTCCTCACCTCTGATTCTTAGAGGGCTCCTAGCTGTCACATCACTCCCAATTTTGCTCCCATGACCACAGCTTCTAAATAATATTGCATTTTCTTTACCACCTTACACAAAACTTTCAAACCGATTTAAATCTGAAATGAATGCTGTGAATACCAGTCCATACTCACGACAGACATTTAATAACCCCCCTGGGAAAGAAGAGCTTCTGAAACTGCTAAAATGCATCCTGTGGGGATGTCAGCCTGGAGTGAAAGATTCTTAAAGACTTTTTGTATGACAGCATCACACCCTCTGAGAGTCCCAGGTGCCATTAGGGGGGAGGAGGGGACTACAGCACACTTGAAGAATTCAAGAACAATCAGCCTCAGGTATTAATGTTTTGCTTGAAGATGTAAAAGATAAGCCACTGAACCGGTATGATTGCCAGAGAAGGGGTGTTAATGAGGCATAAAGCTGCCTGTTCAGTTCTGCTCCCTCCTTTTGCAAGGTGCCCATGCAATCCCCTGTCCTTGATTAACCAGGGACCACAGCCAGGCCATGGGAAGGGGGTGGCCAAAAGGCTGGATTGGCTTCTTGGAGAAACTGGAAATAACTCCCTTTCACAGCCCTGCCAGCCTGTTCCACACAGACCTCTGCCCCAGACTGTGTGCAACGCCGCTGGATCTATTGCAGAAAGCATTTTTCATATCTGGTAGGAAATTAGGGGTAAAAGGGGGGAGGGGTGTCTCCTTTCAGAACTTTTCCGTTCTAAATCCAGGCTTGTCTCAGCACTATGAAAACAAAGTCTTTGTATAGGACAGCTTGGCACCCACCCACGTTCAAGGGGGGATTACGCTTTCCAAGTTGCATTTTTTGCCCTTGAAATGTTTCCCTTATAATTGGAAGCAATTTTTTTTTTTTTTTTTTTTTTTTTGGTCACAAGATGAAATTCCTTTGTGTAAGAAGCCAAAGCAAAGCCTATATATTACTTACTTCTCTCTTTAAAGCCTTCAGCTTTCCTGGAGATTAACTGCTTGATAAACCCTCCCCAGGCTGGGGTTAAGGGCAGGGCTGCCCTCTCAGCCCCAGCTGGGCTTTTCTCACAACTGGGTTGTGACAAAACCCTTGGGAACCCCTGGCTACCAAGTCTAGGGCTTTCCTGGAAAACCTCTTCTCCGTGCTGGCTCCTGGGAAAGCACCTCTGGGTCACTGGACACCAGCAAAGATCCTTCAGGCCACACCCTTTTGCTAATAACCTTTTTTAATTTTTTTTTTTTTTACTTTTTTTTTGCATACAACAAGCATTTTTCTATACATTTATCTCATACTTGATGTAAATTTGTACTTCTACATGCTTTTCCTCTTCACCTGGCTTGAGTTGAGGGTGATTTGGAGGTAGCTGGAGAATGAGGAGGCATTTTGCTGGAAATGCCTGACCAATCTCCAAATAGTGGTGCTGGGACACTGCCACGGGCATCCCAACCACCCCACACAGCCTCTGGGGTATTTCAAGGATAATGTGTGCATCCACAGGAGCCACTGGGGCCAATCTGACAGCTGGTACCAAAGGGGCTGGCAGAGACACAAAGCCCCTGGGGCACAGAGCAAGTCTCTGGGGACAACACCTGCACCTGAGTGCTGCCATGGAGCTTCTCCCATGGGTGCCCTATGAAATCAGCCCAGAGCAGCAGCTCCACAGACACTTGGATGTTCATTTATCCTTCATCCCTCACATTCCTGACCCTGCCTTCAGTCCTAGACCACTTCCTAGGATGAACTGGTTGGATCCCAAGCTCTGGGCTTGGGCTTTGTGCTTTGTGCCCAGCCTTTAGCTCCTGCCAGTGCAGCATTTCTCTGGCTCCTCAGTGCCCTTCTGGCCCTGTCTTTAACACAGGGTCTGCCCTCATCCTCCCCCCTGGGAGAGACCACCTTGCTCTGGGTCGTGCCACACTTGAACTCTGCCCAGGCACTTATTCCATCCCTGATCTCCCAGCTGACATCCTGCCAAGTGAAAATCCTACTGGGGTGCAGAAGTACAGCCTGTCCTGGCTGCATGAAAAACAATTCTCCTTTACTCCCTACAATCACAGAGGTTATTTGCTGCCCCAGATGGAGACAAATATTTTTTATGAAGATCTGTTTTAACGAAAAGCACATATAAAACAAAAGGGAAAGAAATATTTGAGGTTTGCGGTGGTTGGAATCTACACGCAGAAAATTAATGCTTTGACATGTATTTTGCGCTTAATCTTTTGTGGCAACTTTTTTACATTTGTAAGAGTTATGGATTTTAAAAGTCACAGCTAAGATTGCTTAATGAGCATTCACCACCCTGGAAGTGGAAGCAAGGCTGATGTGGTTTAGTCAGCTGTTAGCTTTATTGCCTCTCTTCTGTACTAAAAGTGACAAGTTGAACACATTATAGAGAGCTCAGATGTGTTATGTAGATGAAGCCTGCAGCAATATCTGCCTGCTCTCTATTATTTATGATGTCTATATAATACAATGGACTGAGATTTAAGCCATTGTGATGCAGTTTGTTTTCCAGGGTTCTAAAGTACAGCACATTTTACAGAGAATTGCATCTCTGTTACATATTAATCAAATCCATCTTACATGCAGCTCTTACACTGTAAACTAAAGGGAAAGAAAGATTAAAGCGCTTGGCTTTTCCTCAGCTGTCAAGGACTGGCAATAAAATAATAATAAGGGCTTCTAAATAATGTGTGTGTGACAGGCCTTTGCTCGGTTGTGCAGTCCTTTATGGAGGTTAACTACAAAATAAGTTCCAGTGAGTGATTGAGAACAGGCGAGTGTGTAATACTGTAATGCCAAGCCCTGCATAATTCTTTGCAAAGTTCATTTGCAGAAATTCTCCCAACCTGACAAGCCAAAGTTGCTGCGGGTCCAGGCGCTTGGCAGGGGTGTGAAGTTAACTCGGGCTGCCCCCACTCCAAACCCTCACCGCCTTCTGAACTGTTTCAGCTGCAGCCCATTAAAGCAGAAAGCTGCACTCCAGCAACACCAGTCAGCCTTCCTGGTTTCTTAAAAATATTATTATGAGGGAAGTCATGAGAAAGTTATTTTATTATAAAATATATAAAACTCTGTAGAGGTCTGTGGTTTTGGATTTTTCTTTTCCATCATTAGCCAGAGTTTTGAAGATCAAAAGGTGGAATTTTTAACAAAAGCCTAAATCACAACAAGCTTTTAAGGCAGCATGGACTGTGGAATTTATTGGAGGAGGGTTTTTGCCTTGGCTTTTGCTGCCAGGGAGCCTTTCCAAAGTTTCTGTGTCTGCTCTGCCCTATTGCCCCCCCTGCATGGGGGTCTGTCCACTCCCACCAGGTCACTCACACCATGGTGGAGGGTCACAAGGGACCACGGGCACAGGGAAGAGGCAGAACTGCTGCCCTGGGCAGTGCCAGCCCTGAACAGGCTGCCCAGGGAGGGGCTGGAGTCTCCCTCAGCGGGGATCCTGCAGAGCCTCTGCACACAATGCTGTGCCCTGGGCTCGGCCATGGCCCTGCCTCAGCAGGGAGGTGGCACCAGGGACCCTCTGTGGTCCCCTCCAACGGGACCATCCTGGGATTCTGTGACATTGTCATAGTCACCATCAGATCCTGACAAGGTTCAGGATTAAGGATTTTGTGTTTAGTGTGGGCTCTCACTGACTTCCAACACAGCCATGGGTGTCACTGCTGTCACCAAAGGGTGACGGTGATCAGACTCAGAGAGCCCCCCAGCCCACGGATGGAAAATCACCAGGTGAAAGCTGAGCTCTTAAGCTTTGCTTTGCTGTACACAGGAGGAATAAAGTACAGAAAGGGAGGAAGGATGTGTGTGAGAGGATCCTGCAGCACTTTGCATCATACACAGCCAAGCCAACCACTCCTGCAAGTCTCAGTGATGCCTTCAACCACCCTGCACCACAACCCCCAGGGCAGGGAGAGCCCTTCAGCAGCAACATCCCTTAGAGATGACCAGAAAATTCAGCCCTGGACTCAGAGCCAAGTTCTAACAACATTTAAAGTGGGGAGCTCCAGCTGGAGCAAGCATAAAAATGGGTCTGCTGCAGGGGAAAAAAAAAAAAGTGAATTCAGATCCGGATCTGTATGCTGGAGAAAGCAGATGGGTGCTTGGGCGTGGGGCTTGGCTTACCTGTAAACCACGCAGTACATCTGAGGAGTGGTAATTTTAGAGTCACTAGCACCAGCAAAGGTGCTAGCAAAGGAGTTTAGGAAATCAAAGGAAGGCCTCCAGGGCACCATCTGGCTGCTGCAAGGAGCCAGGGAGAATTTCTGTCCCCTTTGCACACTCCACAGGGCCACTGCCAGCTCCTGCCACCCCCATCTCACAGCAACAGCATTTGTTTACTGCTGATCTAATCCACGAGGGCAAGCTCAAGTGTTTGCACTCGAAGATCTCTCTTAAAATGCTATTATACACATCCCTTGGGTCGGAGTGGTATTTTAAGTGTATTGCAATGGAGAGATGTTTCCTAGTATTGTCTCTATTTTCTTCACTGAGCTGGGTCTTCTTTCTTGCAGACCTCCTGGAATGCTGGTTGTTGATTTCCCAGCCTGTTTTGCTCCGTGATATTCATGCTGTGACTGCTGGGGCTCCTCAGCAACACAGGTACAGCTGTTGCTACCACCTGAGCATGTCACAGCAAGGGCATTTGACTTTTGATTTTAATTTTTTTGTAAACATGAATAAAATAATTTTGAATCTCAAATCTAACCAAATCATTGATAACATCCCCATGGTTTGGGCTCATTCCTGCTCATGTCAAGTCCAATTTACCTCTGATGACACTGCTGCACTTAGGAGAAGAAACAAGTATGATGAAGGTGTCCTGCACACCACAGGTTACACATGTAGAACAGTAAATAATCAGTAATGCCTTGAGTCCTGAGTTCTGAGGTGCTTCCATTAAGCCAAACCTTTGCAAGTGAGGGCGTTTTTAATCTCCATTCCTGCCATGAGTGTGCCTCAAGTAACTTACTTTGTGTACAGCTCTCTAGAGAACTTCTATGACACTGGCACTTTCTGTGAAAGCCTCTGAATCCCTCAGACTCCCAGGGCCTGGTGGGACACTGAGCTTCCATGTAAGTACAGAAGAAGGAAATTCTGCTCCTTGTGTGGTCATTTTTTCTTTGGAATCACTTGTGACTCAAGCCCATCAGAAGAAAATGGAGAGCCCAACTTTTGTATTGCAAAGGAACTTGTTATTTTAAGGAATCTTCTCCTCCCGTGGGGGCTCTCAACATGGAATTTTGCCATGAAGACACCAAGCAGCCTCTCACCACCCCTTGGCCATATCTACCAGGCCAGGCACATTCACCAGGCACAAAAAGTTTCTCTGAAACCACGGGTTGCCAAGAAGAACCATCTTGGCATTTAATTTTTCCCCAGTGAATAGGGAAAGATAGATTTTTGGAAATAGACCAAAACTCAACTGAGGGTGAAAAATGACCCTGCAGCTCTGGAAGGTTCCCCATCCCTAATGTGGAGAGCTCCTGAAGCAAAGCTCAGTGTCAGAGAGACGCCATCCCAGATCAGATGGGTGACTGGGGGACAGCCATTTCCATTCCTGCACAGGCAGCACTTAAAAGGATAAACAAGAGCTAGCCACACAGAGGAGCACACTGGTTTCTTTTGCTTTCCTTGACATGGAAAGTGGCCTGCATGCCACCTGACACTCAGGGATCACTTCCCAGGCTATGGGAAATGAGCTGGGAAAACACAAGCACAAACCTCCTGTGGTTTATATGTCTGCGTCAGGCGAGCCGTGCAGAATGCAAAGGCAAATCTTTCAATCCTCCCCTCTCCCCAGCCCTGAAAGGCCAGCACAGTGCTCCATTCAGGAGGGGATTTACCGCAGGGCTTGGAAAGCAGCGAGGGCTAGACAGGAATCTTGCCCTGACTGAACCTACTCAAAAGCCCTCCCATTAACAGGCAGTGCTGTGGAGAGCTGGTGGCACAGTGTGCACAGCACAGAGCTGTAAGTCACAGCACAGGTTTGCTGAATGAGCTGGGGACCAGCTGCATCCCTTTACTCCCTCAATAACACACTGATACGGGCACATTTATTTTCCTGTTGAAGCAGCTCACAGAATAAAAGTGGGTCCCATCCAAGGGGAGATTACTGGGGGAACAGATGTATGCTGCACTGCAAACAGTAAACTTATGGAGCCCTAATCGGATACAATACAATTTAGTTTCATACAAATCCCTCGAAGAAAGCACCACAAACTGCTCTGCAGCAGCAGGGAGAAGAGCCTTGCTCATGGCCATGGCAGTGCAAGCCCTGTGCTTCCCAAGGCTGGCCCCTGCCCCATCTCTCTGAGACATTTGCACAGCCTGTGCTCAGCTCATCCAGCTGGAACCCAGCACGCTCACCCCACGGGATACCCTGAGCCTCCTCTCCTGCTGCTAAAGTGCCTGGAGCTCCCGGGGCGAGCGCGCTGTGCAGCCATTAACAGCACCGGTACAGCTCCTGCACACATCTGGGTCAGCAGCTCCCACACAGGGCACGCCACGCAGGGAGGCAAAGGTGAGCCTGGAAAACCCTGAAACATAACAGCAATAAGGAACAAATTCATGCAGGCTCGTAATGACAAGGCAAAAATAGGGAATTGGAACTAGCGGGGCAAGGTGTAATAATGCAGCATTTAGCACGGGCAGCAGAGAACAGCAAATCAGTATTTTTTAAGGGGTAACCTGAGGCAAGGAAGTGGCTCAGGAGAGAGGAGGCAGAGCTGTTCTAGTTAAATGGGCACAAGAGAAAGATCAATCCCCAACCATGGAAATCTCCGAGGGAAGGGAGGGAGGAAGAGGGGCTGAGAGGAGTGGGGAGGGGGTGAGATGTCACAGACGAGCACATTGGAGAAGTGGGATGGAGTAAATCTGTAAGGAGCATGGAAACTCAGGAAGATATTTTTTTCAATTGAATATGAACAGCAAGAAGCAAGCAAGTTTTATTGGAAATGTAAAGGCTTCCTGCTTTATATCACTGGCTTTAAATCTTCATTGGGAATCAGCACATGGCATTGGAAACAAAACCCACCCGTCACCAAAGGCAGCTCGCTGCAATCGCTGTCTTGCTGGATCTTGCTTTAAATAGTCAATAGCCCAGTGCTATGTCTTGTGCTGATTATTCAAGAGCCATTATGATATCAGTGAATGTCTCTGATTGCATTTAATTCAAGTAGGCAATATATTTTGAATTCAACTTGCTCTTGCAGTCCTCCGCTCTCCCTCCCCCGAAGTCTGAGGGATCATTTAAAAGTGAGCAGGTCACATCCTGAGCTGTAGGTACTAACCATGTCATTTCTTCCTCTCCTAGGGGCTTTAAATCCGGCAACTGCTGCCCTGCCAGCGGGAGAGGTGACCCCACATTTGTCCTGCTCATCGCTGGCTAATAACCATTAGGGACAATGGCGCGGCTCCCACCTGCTGCCCGGGAGGAGCGCAGATCGCTCCCAGCGGGATGCCAGCGCTGACAATCTCCTCTCCTTTTCATTACAGGCTTTTGTCACTCTCACACCCCCAGAAACTACTCAGGAGGGCTCTCGGGGAATTAAACCGCAGTGACAAAGTGGGTCCTACCCCCTCGCAAGTCAGCAAACACCGCCGAGGGCCGAGGCCGCGCCGAAGAACCGGCAGCGGGACCGCCCTGCCCGTGAGGGGACGCGGGCCGGGCCCGGCCGGGGCACAGCGGGGACACCGGCCCGGCCGGGGCACACCGGGGACACCGGCCCGGGCGTGACGGGCTCGGCTCCCGCAGCACGGCTCGGCTCGCTGGTTCTCCGAGGAGCCCCGGCCTCAGCAGCACCAACGCGGCTCTGCAAGCCCCGCAGCGCCTGGTGCCGGTGCAGCCGCACCGGGGCCCGCCATGGCCGGTGCTGGCCGGAGGGAGCCTCGGTCACCCTCAGCCCAGAGCTCTAACCCCACAGCTCAGCGCTCCGCGGGGCTGGCCTGGCCGCGGCAGAACAGGGTGTCTGCCCCCAGCAGCAGCCCCAGCCCCAGGAGGGCTCCAGGTTCTGCTCCAGGATCCGCTCCTCCATCCTTAGACCCTTCGCGAAGCACCTCGCCCCGCTCCGGCCAGCTCCTGCCGCCATCCAGCAGCATCCCTGCCCCTCTCCAGCGCCTCCGCGCACGGCAGGCCCGGGGAAGGGAAATCAATCCTGCAGCTCCATTTGCGGTGCAGTGTGGGCTGGCGGACATAAAACGAAGCAGCTCGGCTGGTCTGGCAGCCCCTCAGCCGGTATAAACCCGCGGCGGGCGGCGGGGCCGCGCCGGCTCCAGCTGCGGCACGAGGTGCATCCGTGCGCTCACACCAGCCCTTTGTACGGCTCTGCTCGCACTCCCCTGAAGCAGCAGCAGCCCAGCCTCGCACTGCGGTGAAGTATTAACTCATACCCAACACAGTTTGTCTCCGAGGACCCTCTTGGCCCCTTCGTCATCCTGTGCTGACATTTTAATCGCGCTTTTGTGGGAGCCGGCTGGCAGTTTGTCATCAGGAATGGCGCGGCGAGGGGCCAGCGCGGGCTGCTGGCTGCGCGGCTGCCGAGGGGAGCAGCCCATTCTGACAGACTGAGCAATAATCTGAACTTACTGCGCTGAGCCTGTGGGACACCAGCCGGGCCGCTTTATCTTCTTCATTAAAGTGCGCTCAAAAAAAAAATCCATTTTCCTTTAAAGTCTCAGGAACAGATGGAGTAAAATTAATTGCGCCATTAAGTCCCGATAGACAATACCAGAGTGGTTTTCTTTCAACAGTGCATGTGTGTTACAAAGTGCTCTTCGTAAAAGGCAATTACTGCAACATTTGCCATAAAATAAAGGTTGCTTTAATGGGCAATAAACACAGGCTTCAAATTTGGTATGAAATGGGTCTCCAAAGGGCGCTGTTATAGGCAGCTCAAAGGCACAACTGACTTTAGTATTTCTGCTCTGGCTCCAGCTCAGCTAGTTCGGAGAACAATGATTTCCACCCTTGGATATTTTCTGATGGAATTATGTATGCCATGGCAGCTCATGGCCAGGCCCTCCGAGCCACCTTTTGCTGGCTGGGCAGTGGTGGCCAGGCAGACTCCGGTGCTGTGCTGGCTCCCATCTGCCTGGTGAGACGGGGATGAGGAGGAGCAGGAGAGGGCTGAGGCCAGGGCTGCTGCTTCTGCCGAGCAGAGAATAATGAAACCCCATTTCCTGACAGCAGATCCTTGCCAGTCTCAATTACCACTGGGTTTGTTTGATGCAAAGCCTGACATATTTATTTATATTTCTTCTTAGCATAAAACACCCTGGAAAATGGATTCCACATCCTTGCAAACAGAAGGAGGAAACTATAAAAATGTGTGTGGGCAGTGTTCAGAAGACAAGAAACAATGGCATTTTCCATGTTTTTTGCTCTCTGGGCACTAAAACCCAAACCCAGTCCTTACCCCACAACTCCCCATCAAACAGTTTATGACGACAGTGCTGAACACAGCTTCTGAACAGGCTTCTTTGAGGTCCTGACCAGAAAAAACCCAGCAAATCTCCATCATTTGCACCAAATGGTACATTGTATTTGTCAACTTAACAGCCAGAGTCACCCTGGGAGTAAAACACTTCATACGTAGGCAGTTTTCTGTCCTACAGAAGCACTGCTGACAGTATCAAGACAGATGTCTCACACACCCCACACACTTTTCCTGCAATAACCTGTTAAAAATCTCCTCTTCTGCCTGGAACCTGTGTGGCTGTGCTGGGTGCAGCCACATCTCCACACACTTCTGGGTAGGAAAACAGTTTCTATCTGATTCTTGCTCAGATTTATTTGAAGAGGAGGGGAAATAATTTCAATTCATTGTATTTTCACATTCCAGTAATTACAAAGCGAGCATGGCGTACAAATGATCCATTAATTGAAATATGGGCTCTATGAGCTCCAATATTTATAGTGTAAATCCATATTTAATTAAATAAAGCCAATAATGCTCATTTCAAAGGGAACATTGAAGCTTTTTATTTAACCATGTAGTTGATGCAGTATGTGCTCGTTTCTCAACACCTTTCAGTAAATCACCGTGGCTGAGAGAGGTGGGGGATGAGGGGGTGTGGGATGGCTCACTGAAGATCCCCTAGGCCCACAACAGGCAAGTCCCTGCTGCTGGAGGTGCTTTCCATCACTGTTATTATACACCAGTGCTGCTGCTTGGTAATAGCATCAGTCAGCACCTCTGACTGAGCAGCTTTAATCACCCACTTAATTGCCTTAATCGCCTTTTACATAACTAAGAAATCACAACACTGCAATTGTCTGACTCTGACACACAGTAACATCAGGGGTGTGACATTAATGACGTAATTATATTAATAGCCAGGAGCTAATGTTTCAGGATCTCAAAGTGACAGATGCCAAGCCCCAAAGCCAGGGCTGCTGCTCCCTGAGCACTCACTGGGTGCAGTGCAAAAGCCAACAGCAGTGGTTTGGGCAAGGGCAGCCCAGCAAAATGGGCTTCAGCACCCTGGCCACAGAAAGCCTGGCACCTCTCACTCTGTGTCATATATATACAGACATTTCCATTGTTTTCTTTGATGCCTGATGTTGAAGTGACAGTTCCAAGCTCGCCATGACAATTACACAGTGCAGAACTGACAAAGCCCCAGTTCAGCTGGGCAGCCCCGCTCCATGACAAGGTCTGAGTGATGCTCTACAGAGAATGGAGTACTTCTTACTTCCTTGGAACAGTTTTTCATAATTTTCATCAGATTTTACCATGATGACCTTTTCCTTCAGTTGATGGGGATTCAGATGCTACTTTCCTTTATAGGAATGTTACCCCATTTGTCCTTGCAGCACCATCAACCATCTCTGCTATGGTGTTTGTAAACTTTAAACACCAATCTGTTCCTGTTAGTGGTCAGCTGGCAACATTAACCACTTTTATTCTTTGTAAAACAAAGAACAGTGTGCTTAGGGTGGCCTTGTTCCAGTGCAAGCAGATACAAGGTGTTTGCATAGGTGCAAGAAACCCACAGTTCTCTGCACTGACAGGCATTAAGATTGTGGTTTGATTGCACAATAAACCAAATTTGAGGGGGGCAATTGCCTGGGGAAAAGCCCTGCAGCCTTCAAACTTGAAGTGCTGGTTGTGTATCAACTCACACTGCCAAAGCAAAGTTTGAAAAAAGTTGATAGGTGAGTTTGTCCCAGCAAACGTTTTCCTGGAGGGAAGTATCATCTGTCATCTCACAGCTAATGTAACACCAGCAGAGAGCAGAAAAGCCAACATAAACGTCTATCATATTTTTGGCTGAACAGACAGAAATGTAACCACAGATCTACACCTGACTCGGATCAAATGAACATTGCTGGGATGTTCTAGGAATGCACCAGCAGTATTATGCATACTGCAGCTACAGCCTTGACAAGCCTCTCTATCTCCAACACACCCTAACACTGAGGTGTGAAGGCAGAGAGCATGAAGACAACACAGAAAGAGTTATCTTTAGCCACCCCCTGGATCCTCAGTGGCCTCAGCCTCAAATACATGACTCCAGTTTGTACAGGATCCATGCTGGATTTAATCCTGTGCCTTCATTTAGCCCTCCAGTGCATATATCTCCAGTGGATTTTCAAAGCATGCAGTGCAAAGCTCACTCTGTCCTCTGGCAGAGCTCCCTACCCTCATTGGAACCCCGAGTAAGCCCCAAGTGATGATTCCACCTAAAGCTTCTCTTGAGGAGCCCTGTACAAACTCATTCCATGGTGTGCATCTATACAGAGCTGCAGGGGCTCTCCCTACCAGAAACTCAAAGATCTAAACTAATGATGAGAAAAGCCCTGCAAGATGAACATGTGGTACCCATGGTGGCACTGTCACTGTCCCCTCCAGGGTAAAAATCCTCTTTACCACAACCTGAAGTCAACCCAAGCACGAATCAAAACTTGCTGTGTGATTTTTTGGCAAAGTGACTTTTGATGATGAATAAATTCTCAGAGTGCAACAATACCTACAAGAAAAAAACCCAAAAAGGACATGGAATTTCCTGGCCCAAAGACCACTGGGCAGGAATTGAACTCTACACAAGATGGAATAAGAAGGCTGGTGGGTGTGCTCTCAGATCCTCATTACCTGTCCCCCATGAGAGTCAGCCAAGGAATGGAAATATTCTCCTCTGAGTTTTTGGCACAGGGTCTAATCATGCATTTCATGGAAGAAACCCCACTGCTCCTTCCAACCCCATCCTGGCCAACATCAGCACAGGAGACAAGCGGCTGCCTCCAGAAGTGGCACACGGCAGTGAGAGGAGGTTTTATTGCTTCTTAAGCTCTATTTACAACTACTGCACCATCTCAAGAGCTAAAGAGGAGTCCTCAGTATGAGCTGCATGAAGTAAACAAGATGCTAAGAGCTTTCATGGCTTTTTAGTGCTAATGACAATTAATAATAAATGGATACTGCAATATTCTATCCAGTGAAAGGCTTCACAGGCATGCGACTTCCTGCACCCCATGCTTACGGAACACTGACTGTGTGAAAAGTGAGGCAGGGTAAAAGTTAAGGAAGTTAAAGAACAATGACTGGGAGCAGAATAATGGCACCAAGGTGCCCTAGGATACCTGACATTAAGGCTGAGGTTTTCAGCAAAATCACAGAGTCCCAGATTGGTTAGGGTTGGAAGGGACCTTAAAGCCCATCCAGTCCCACCCCCTGCCGTGTGAAGGGACACCCTCCACTCTCCCAGTGGAACAGGGAATCCTATTGCTGCAAGCCTCATCCAGCCTGGCCTTGGACACTTCCAGGATGGGGCAGCCTAAATAGGCCAGCCTTTCACTAGGGGCTGTGGCAAGGTTGGTTTCTCTCTCTGCAGAGCAGCAGTTGTTGATGCCCTGTCTCCAGAGCCTCACATACCCTCCTGAGGAGCACTTTGAGATGGTGAAGGAGGTACGCAGGAGGAAGAGAGCCCTATGAAAACCCTCAGGCTCTGCAGTCTTCATGCTTAGATTTCAGAGCTTGTTAATGATATAAAAAGGGACGAGATCAAATGCCCACAAAAATAAACCCCAAATAAATCTGCAGAACTCCCCCATTTCCAGAAGGGTCTTCACCTTTGCAGTTCTGCATTGCTGAATTCATAAATGTCTAACTCTTTATCCCTAGGAAGCTAATTATTATGAAAGGTCAAAATAAATAGCCACACTTGTACATAAAGCTGTTGTTAATATAGAGAAGTAGACAGCTCCAATTTACAGGCTATTTTGTTGTTATAATTACAGAGCTCCCTTCACCAGTGAGTTTGTAACCATTTGGTTTAATTATGAGCTGAGGGGAAGAGGAGGGGGAGGAAGGACAGCCGTGTCCCTCCAGAACAGCATTTGCCCAGGTGTACGATGGCGTACGTTGAGGATAAGCAAAGTCAGCTCCTGTGGCATTCCCTAAACACTTCCCTAAAGACCACAACGCTGGAGCTGGGCAAGAAGCTACCAAAGGGTTAAGCTGCAGCCCATTAGAAATGTCCTTTAGTGCTGGGTCTGTTTTTCCTTACAGAACATTAGGCTCAGTGGGGCAGGCAAAAACCCCCGTGGTGCCCCCATTAAAAAAGATCAAGTCGCACATGTTGATATCACAGCTTCACCCATACTGCAATTTGTCTGACAGCAGCCAAGGCTGCTGGGCCTGGCCAGGGAGGACCAGGCTGCCTTTTAAAGAGAGAGACCCAAATCCCTTTAAAAAAAATAATTTTGTGGCCAGACAAACTGCTTAACAACATAAAGATGCAATAAATGTTCCTGCCACTCCTCCCCTCCCACTGGAAGTGGGATAAAGCCCAGCACAGTACAAAATAATCCCAGTAAAGGCACTGCTGGAGCACTAACAAAATACTCTGGTGCAGTCAAAGCATCGTCCTCTTCTTTTTTTTCCCTCCTCTTTCTTTTTTTTTTCCTTAATGCCAAAGGCATTAAAAGAGATGAAAACCACTCCATTGAGCTAGGTGAAACGTTAATCCATTGGCCTTACTTTGCTGGGAAACCAGGGATTGAATGAGGCCCAAGGCATAAATGAAATGAGTTTAGTGATCTCAGTTTAATTCTTAATAGGCCACAACAGGCACTGCAGATACAGAAGATACAATATTAGGAAATCAAACCCTTTCAGAATTGTTTTTTCCTTTTGGCTAACGAGGGTCAGGAGAGAATTAATACAGAAACTTAAACCTTAAGCCAAGCTAAATAGCTCTCTGTGCAGTCAGAGTGCAGGAGGAGCAGGGAGATGCTGCCTGCAGGGCCCTTGGGTGAGGAGCCATTCTGCAGCACAGCAGATGCTGCAAAAGCTGATCTGCAGAAAGTTAAGGCTCCATTCAAAGCACGGGAGGATTTCCAGTGACACCTCAGCAGGTTTGGAATCAAGTCTACATAACTGCACCATGTGAGCAGTCCCACCAAAGCCCAAACTTCAGAGATGTTGGTGGCGTCAGTCCTCAGGCCAACAGCATCTTGAAAGCCACAGATTCCTCCCAATAAACTGCAGTAGGAGGAAACAGACCCAGTCCCACTCCCATCCCTTACCTAGGATCATCCTCAGAATAGACAGTGCCAGGAATGCCGGGTAAAGAGATGCTTCAATCATGTTTACATGGCAATTTGAATTCCTTTCAGAGTTTTTAGTTGTAGTGGATAGATTTAGTGGGGGTCTCAGGTGGAAAGTCAAACCTTTTAAATGAAGATATTTTGTCAGTACTGAGAAATAGCAATTTTGCTTTGCAGGAGGATAAGGTGTCACTTTTTCATTCTCACAAAAAAGGAAAGAAATAATGCTTCAAGACTGGATAACTGAGCCGAGAAGAAAACCAGCAGCAAACCAGTTTTTCAGATATTTAATAAAATATTTTAAAGTGCAATGGTGAAGTCCAGCTTTGAGCTCATTGCAGATAGAACAGTGGCTGAATTCTGAGCCAGTATCTTCCTAAATCCTCATGGTTTCTCTGGCTCTCTCCCTGCCCTTTGGCAATGGTCTTCTTGCTGTTCATTCTCCCACAGTGGCAGGTCAGGAGCTGATCCTGTGAGTCTCAGCAGATGTACACAGCCAGGCTGGGACACTGCTCTCCCTGCCATCAAAGGCAGCTGTGTCATGTGCCAGGAGAGCCCTGCCAGCTCCTCCTGCCTCACCAGAAGCTCGGGAAGATCTGGGGCCACTCAGAGGCTGCTGTGTGCCAGCTGCCTTTGCCTGAGCTCAGCCCCTGTGCCCCTGTGGTGGAGTTGTCCCAGGGCACTGCAGGAAGCAGGGAGAGCAGGATGAAGGCAGGAGGAAGAGTGAGTGGGCTGGCAGCTGTAGGACCAGTCATGCAGCTAATTTCTCTATGGGCTCACCCCTTCCCTCCTGCACCCTTCCCCAGGGCACTGCCCACACACTCCTGTTGGCTCCTGAGCCTTTCTTTGCTGGGAAAAAGCAAAGTAAGCTCCTGAGCTCTTCACATTTATCCTTCCCCCATCCCTGAGCCACACACCAGGACAACATAGCACCATGGCCCCTTTCTCCCACCCCCTTTCTCTCACCCCTGTGGGCCAGTCCATGCCAAAAAATCAAGGGTATTAGGTGCAACAGCCAGAACACAACAAGAAAGAAAGCCACCTCCAGGCCTCAAACACCTCCAGCACAGTTCACTAAGGTAACAGAAAGCAAATTCACAGCCTATAGAGATACAAGGACATAAATCCTTCAGGATGCTGTCTTATCTAGCCACACAGAAATTTAATCACCAAAGTCACTGCACAGCGGGGTGGTGAAATACATCTTAGTCTTGATGCCTTTCAGAAAACTAGTTCTTAAAATGTGCTGCAGCAGTGACACATAGTGTGTATGTGTATATATATATATATATGTACACACATATATGTGCCACGTGTTTATAGGCATAAATACATGTATTACTTGTACAGAACTGTGGGTAGTGGCCTTTCCAACCTGGTGGCCTAAGCAATACATGAAGCAGTGTCCACAGTTAGACACAGAAGCATTAAAGTTGGTGGTGGATGGCTCCATTACCATTCAATCCATGACTGCACCAAGGGAACAAGAATAATTTAAAAGTTTACAAAAAAATTAAGGTGTGCTTGGCAATGCATTCCTAGGACAAAGTGCCCTGAGCTGATATTCAGAAGTCCTTTCTGCACTGGGCATGAGGCAGATTTCACTCCTGGTGTTTTGGTGACTGAAGATGTGGAGATTGCTCAGCCCAGACATGGCAGGTGGCCTCCCCCTTTCCCTCAATGTGAAAATGCTGGGACAGATTATGGGTTCAGCTCAGTCCCTCTGCCACAGCCTCCCAAGGGGGACCTTGCCATGTAACCTCAGTTTGGGGGGCAGGTACAGATCATAACCCAAACAGAAGACTGCAAATGAAAACAGGGTTGGGGATGCTAGGAAAGGCTAAGACTACCACTGGGGAGTCTGTGGACAGACAAGGAACCAAGGCATGTAAAATGCACTCCAAACCAAAAGTAGGAACAGGTTTTGGGCTGTGCCTCTTTAGCCTTTTCAGCTCTTTCAATCCACAATAACTCTTTTTCTCTGCACTCTGCTCAGTGCTGTCCTGTGTAAACACCAAATGTGTTTGACTAAAGAACAGGATTCAGAGTTAACCAAGGTGCAGTCCACACTGATAATGTATTCCTGTGCATAATGGCCTGGAAGTGCTGTATTCATGTACGAGCTTTCTCAAAATTATTTATTAATGGAAGAGATCATATACAATATTGCTCCTTAATATGCCTGAAAGAATCCCATAAAATGCACAGAATCTCACTCTGCTCTTTGAACAGGCCCATGAACCCTGAGTTCAGCCATGTTACACCATCACTAAACTCCTGCAAGGAAGGAGAAAATCAGGGATGTCTCAGGCAGAACCTGGCTCCCTGGGCTCCAGGCTGGGAGCACGGGAACGTGCAGGCACCGCGCTGTCACATCACACCGGGTTGCCATGGAGATAATTGCAATGTCATAAGTAAAGGCTAATGTCAGCACCAGGTTTTACAGGGAAATGATTGGATTGTATTTTTAATTTACCCCCAAATTATTGCAACTCCTCCATCGGGAAGAAAATGAGAATTGTATATTTAATTTTTTTGACAGCAACAGAGCAGAACGTTGTGGTTTAGGATCTAGAAGTTTTTACATCACTGTGTTTTTCTGAAGGTGCTCTCAGGTGTTTCTATACACAACTGTATTGAGACAGCAAAATAGAACTCACAGGCTACACATACATAATAATAATAATATACTTATAGATTAGCTGCATTTGTACATCTATACACTTCTCTCCCAGCCTGAGCCTCATTTAGCAACTCTAACTGTTTTATTAACAATATTAATCAATACTTTCAAAACGCTCTCTTGACCTGAGAGTTGTTACGCTGCACTCTGGTAAAAACACATGAAACAAAATGAAATTTTAAATTATCTTCACACTTGTTCTAACATGCTCTTTGCCCTTTCTGCCTGAACTGGTGCCTTCCAAGCTCCCAAGCTAAATCCAGGCCAACATGGGGCCAGACTGCTGTTTACTTTGGGACTAACTTCAAAGTCAATAGGCTTTTGCACAGCTGCAGTCCCCTGGATGCTGGGAGTGAATTGTGGTGCTGGGCTGATGGCAGCACTGTCAACAGCACGAGACAGGGAGCTTGGCAAGGTGGAGACCAACCATGCTGGAAATGTCATGTGCACACACGGCATCATTCACAACCCAGGATAATCAATAACATCATAGTGCAAAAGCAGCTTCACCAAAAGCTCTGCTGTGCAGAGCATCCATTCTGCACATTCAGAATGTGCATCCATTCTGAATGCAAGAGTCAAAAACACCACGCAAAGGCACAAGTGAAGAGACTAAACCTGGATCCCTGCAAAACAGATGCAAGAGAGGCAGGTGTTCATCTTAGCCTGCTGTCATTAATGCCACTTGTTTGTTACAGGGAGAAATTGTTACTGCAAAAATGACACAGACTCAGCCCATGGAGGTTTTACTGCTGGTGAAACCCACATGTGTCACCTGTGTCACACAGGACATGGGCTGCTGCTCTGGTTGTGTGTGTCCCACCTTCCTGCACTCAACATTTCCCATTCCTGGTGAGCACCAGTTGTCCCACAAATAACACAGGGGCCTCCCTCCAGTGGGGCTGTGTCCCACCTCAGTGATCACAGAAAGTTTGGGTTGGAAGGGACCTTAAAGCTCATCCAGGCCCACCCTTGCCATGGTAGGGACACCTTCCACCACCCCAGGCTACTCCAAGCCCTGTCCAGCCTGGCCTGGGGCACTGCCAGGGATCCAGGGGCAGCCACAGCTTCTCCAGGCAAGCCCCAGAGCAGAGCTGCAGCTGCACAGATATGATCTATAGCCACAAGAAAGAGAAAGAATGAGGAAAGAAAGATGAATGCACAAAATCTCTAGGTTGGCTTAAAGGAAAACTGAAACAAAGGTAAAGGAAATTATTTTGGAAATGTTGCTGTTTTCTAATTGTTGGCAACTTTGGCTTGATGCATAAAGAGGAGAAAATGGTCTAAAATTATAGTAATCTTTAACTCTGCCAATACAATTGCCTTCTCCTCCCTCATTTGAGATGCCCAAGGTGAATTCTAGGAGATAAATAGCAGAGCATTTTCCAAAATCAAAATCCTTGTTCAGATCAATTGCACCCAAAACCTGAATGATGACACACAAAGCACTCGCTTTTTCTGGCAGTTTAATGCTGAAGAATTTATTCCCATTGTCAGTATAGTATGGATTATTTGAGTATTAGGAGAATATACATTAAAATATAATGTATCTAATGTATAAAACGTAATGACTGCAGTGAGAGTAACATCACATTTGAGTAGAGAAGCAGAAGTAGGCTCTGTTGGAAGCAATTTGGCCCAGTTTGGAAAAACTAGCTGTTAAAAATCACAGGCAAATCCCAAACTGGCTGTTAGCAGCTACCTTCAGCAAACTCTGCTTCTTGCCTCTGCTGCTTGCTCTGGCCAAGCTCAGCCCACCATTGCCCCCTCTCCTTCCCTGAGCACCAAAGCCTCATTCCCCTTCCATGCCCCACTGACCCCCTGCAACTGCCCCCTCCGGGAAATCTCTAAGCAGAAGGGTTCTCCTGAAGAACAAACTCAGCTTCAAGGATGCCACCACCCCCTTGGAGTCACAACATTGGTTCTTCTGTCTCACACAGGATCGCTAGAAGAAAAATGAGCACACTGGGAAAGGCACCAATTTAGCGTTCAGCACATGACCGAAAAAGAAGGCACAATGGTGTGAAAGTCAGCCAGTAATAAGTAAGCTGCACTTCCATAATTTCATAGGAAAATCCTTGGGGCACAGCCAGATTCTGAAAGAAGAAGGCTGTATTTATAGCAATCAGTGTGGTTTGACATATTTCCCCTAATATGCTAAATTACTCCTTCACGATCATCATAACTTCCCCTCAGTCATTCCTCAGCATCCTCTATTAGCCTGGCCTAAAAGCACTTAGGGAGTTCTCCGGCTGTGACCTCTCTAAAAACGCGTTCATTCCGCGATTGCCCGGCCCTGGGCTCGCTCAGGGCTCTGAGGATGGAGGATGTGGGGACGGGAAAAGCAGTGAATGCTTTACAATGCCTGTCCTCCTGTCCCCCCCTGCCCGCTCTGTGTGCCCATCAGCCTGGCACACAGCCCCGATTGCTCTCCCGCTCTGCCCGGGCAGCCCAGAGCACCAACCAAAGCCCCCAGCACCCCGAGAATCCTCAGCTGCATCCTCAGCTCCAGCACTGCGCTGCGGACAGTTTTATGGATGACTTGCATGGTCCGTGGTTATACAGAGCCATTTATTTAACAACTTGCCCTGATTTCTCACTCGTGAGGATGTCCAGAAGCCCCACTCAGGCTCCTGGCTCTGCTGTGTGACACTCTGTGTGCATCCGTAGCGAAACAAAGTCCTTGCCCTGAAGAATCTAAACTCTGAAGAGGCAAATCTGTTATGATGAAGCGTGTCAAACCTGATCACCATCCAGCATCTCTGCATTTGCCTCTGCTCATCCTTCCCAGCCAGCCTCAAAAGAACAGTCATTACAGCCCTGCACAATTTCTGTGTGGCAATCGCTGGCTTGTGTGAATAATGATGTTTAGTATTTTATCAGGTTATTCCATAACAAATACACCCAGTGATACTTTTATAATGAACATCTCAACACTCTGCTGCGCTGTCCTCAAAATGCTAAGTGACAATAACGTAGTTCTGATGTTATTTTTTAAACCACCTGCATTCTCACATCAAACAGAGACTTTTCCTGTAGAGCCAGAACTGGAAAAAGGATAATGCCCTTTTTTTTTACGGAAGGGGTGTGGGGGGAAAGAAATAAAATCATGCTTCTTCAACCTTTTTTCCTCCCGCTACTCGGGTGCTTGTCTTTAATGAGCAGCTCCAAATGACAGCTTTAATCACTGCCTCTGGCCACTGAAAGAGGCCGCTAATGATAGGAAAGAACAGAGGACCATTTGCATCAATCAGCTCTAGTCTAAATCACTTTTTATGATAATGCATCCAAGCGAAGAAGAACGTCTCTGATGTCTCCTGCATGATGATGTACCACAGTGCTGTCTCCTCATCTCAGACCTCCACATAAATCTCTTAAAGATGCACACACACCCCACCCTGTGCTGCCAGCGCTGGCCCTCGTTTTCTACACCATTAATGATCTACCACCAGGGTAGAGTCAGGAGAGGTTAAGCAATCAGTTCATTCAGTTTTCACTTTCTGCCGGGGATGCCCACTGCTCCGGGAGGAGGGGAGGGGAATACACAGACAATGCCTGGGCTGTCAAACAAATACAAATTTAGGATCCACAAAATTCCTGCTTTGCCACCCGCTACCATCAGGGGCTGGCAGAGAAAAAAAACATTGGGCAGAATCCGGAGGGTGCTGCCTGCTAGAGGGTCACTGCCCTTCTACACAGAGAACCGAACTGCTGCTAAAGCTTTGCTCTTGTGAGTACACTTTATTTACACAGGAGTGCTTTCAGAGTGACTAATCCCATAAACACAGATTACTCCCCCACCCACGGAAGGGTTTATGGGATCAAGTTCTGTAACACTAAAACAAAAGACCTGGTCCTGCACAAGACAGTGCCCTGATTAGACACTGGCCTGAAGCAAGATCTGGACTGAATTTCTGACAGGCTGAGGTCCTGTGCCCAAACCAGCTCTGCAAACAGAGCTACAGCAGCTCCTCATCTTCCCAGGCTGCAGCTCTGTGTGTGAAGTTTCGGTGGCACTCCCACAAGACCCATATGCACACATCCATTTATTCTGTGCAGTCCATACAGGCACCCAGGGTCCTGCACCAAAAACCCTGACTTGGCTGAGTGTCCTGGGTGCTTCCACTCAAAAGCACCAAAGCAGAGGTCCCACCAGCAGGACTGAGGTCCCACAGCAACCCCCACTGCAAGGGTGAGATTTCTCCAAGCTCACCCAACCAGCCCTATGTGGGAACAGTGGGAATTCAGGTGTGGGAATCCAGGGCTTCCCTCTGGCTGCCCTGGCAGGTCTGGGACCCTGGCAGGGGTCAGGAACCCCCCTGGACTGAGTCCCCAGAGACACTGGCTGTGATCTCTGTCCATGGAGAGGCGTTTTCAATCTTACAGGATGAATTACAAGCTCTGAGTGTTTGATATAAGTAATAATTAAGTGTGGCACGGGTGCAAAAGTAAAATTTTAGGATTCTAGATTAGGGGTCCAAAGGGGACAAGATGGAGGAAATTGGGTGTGCCTTGTCCTTTTTCTCCTTCTTCATGCCCTCCATGTTTCACTGTGGTGTTGGTATTTTTCTGTTGGTTCAGGCTGGGGACACACTGTCCAACGTAGGTGACAGATATTGGCACGTTATTGTAAATCCAGCACAGGTAGTTTGTGGTATTTAATGTTTGTACCATCCCACTGAGGGCAGAGCCCCACACGCTGCCCTGCAGGACAGAGCTGCGGCAGGGCAGCAGAACATGTTAGAGATAAACAGAATAAACAACCTTGAAACCAGCACAGACCAATTATGGCTTCTGCTTTGGCAGTGGGGCTGAAAGACCAGAGACTTTCTACAATCTCAGAGTCACCAATACCCACAGATTCCGACACAGGCTGGACTGCATCCCTAATTGCCTCTGGCTCCCTCAGTGCTCCCAGGCTGGTGCTGCTGGCTCACCCAGCGACCCAGGGGCTGCTGTGTGCCCTGGGGCGTGCCAGCTCTGCTGCCCAGCCCAGCTCTCCTGGCATGCACAGCACCCTCCTGCCTGGGCCTGCCTCAGAACAGCCTCTCCCTGGCAAAGCAAACTAATGGATGCACCAGCAGAGCCTCCAGAGTCATGGGGGATGCATATAAATACACAGGGCTGCTTTTATTGTTTCCCTGAAATAAGGGAGAAAAGAGAAGACAATGTTAATTTGGTTTTGGAGTTTCTTCTAGCTGGCAGAATGGTGGATGGAGGAAATGACACCCATTTCCCTGGCAAGTGCTCACAGTGCTCAGTCTGGTTCTCTAACACTGCCTGGAGAGGCCAGGGGAGCAATGCCAAGGGTTTTATGCTCTCTAGTATTGACTGACACTTCTCAGGACATGCTAATCACCTTTCAGGGAAAAAGAGGGGGAAAAGATTCCCAAATAGGCAATTTTATTTAATCTACTGATGTTAATAAAAAATTATTTTTGCTTATGGAAACAGGCTAACCTCTGCAGGGCTTAATCTTCCCCAGCAAAGGGGGCTCACCATGCTAGTTGAAGCATAGACACTTTTAATCTCCTGATTAAAACCGGGACTAGTGTGACTGTATTTATTAGGAGTCAAGGATGGAGGAGAGGGATTTATTTAGAGGGAGCAAAATGCTAACTGAAAATTATGATACCACAATTCTCTAGATGAAAAATCATTCCAAGAAAATTGCCTTTTTAGCAAGACATTGGGTTCTGGTGGATCATTCTGCCCCAGTGGGCAGAGTCACTGGGGCTCCCAGTAAAGCGTGTGGTTTTTGGTGGAAGGTGGCCAGGCTGGTCCCAGCAATCTGATATCAGGGTCCAGAACAGCTAATGGGAAGACTCACAATGGCTTCAGTGGGCTCTATACTGGGGCTTTAGTAAATGCAATTAAAAAAAAAAAAGAAAAAAGAAAAAGAAAGAAAGAAAAAAAAAAAAAGACTAGAGCAGTATACAACAGCTGTAGCCCTCCTAAGCCTTTCTTTTTTGCAAATGCTTCCCTTGGCGGCTTTATTTCATTTTATTATAATAAACTTCAAAAGGTGTATTTGATCTGCCAGCATTTTTTTCCCTGTCCACCAGGAGTTCATTTCAGCTATGCAAGGCAGCAAATACTGTACATTAGGTTAATTTTCATTTCAGCTGTACAACATACATTATTGTTTCACTGCTTGGCTTAAGTGAACTCCTGGTGGATACAGTCAAAACCATACCAGCAGATCAAATGTACCCTTTGAAGTTGCCTACAATGAAACATATTAAAAAAAAAAAAAAAAAAAAAAAGGAAAAAGCTTTTAGAAAGCTTTAAAATATCCTGAATTGTTTGGAGCATTTTAATGTTTTGGCTTGTCCCTTCTAAAACCAAGTAATGAGAAATTTCATGCTGTCCATCATCCTCTCCAGCTTTTACTCCCAGAAGAAGTTATATTATGGATGAAGTATAAATTAATCTCTTTGCTGAATGGTTCAACTTAAATGAGCTTGAGGTGATTACAAACCACATCAGCAGATGCTGTATATGGTAGCTTTAAAGTAAAAAACCCAAACCAACTGACACTGGCGTGATTTGAAGGCATGCCTCTGAAGTCTACAAACCATCTTCAACTGCAGTCCAGGAACATGCAAAATTTCATTATAAATCTCAGTGAGTGGAACACAGCCTTTGAAAATGCCACTGTGAAATTCCCTCCTTGTCACAAGGCCTCCCCCAGCTCCCCAAGAATCTGCCCCTTCCCTTGTGGACTTCCACTGGTTTAGTTAAATTATCCTTTTGTTTGCTTCAGCCCCAGCTTATCCTGACTCGTTTTACTGAGCCAGCACAGAGTACAGCCCATGAAAGGGCACCAAACTACACCTGGAAAGGCTGGGAGCTCCTACACCAATGTAACCACCCCTAGATTGTGATATGGAACTGCATCCCCATGAACACGCTCCTCAGCACCTGGAGGAGACAACCTGACCCCGACTTCAAGCAAACTGCACTCATTTCTGATTTGAGAACACATAAAGCTTGTGATTAAATAGGATTAACCCAACAGGATCAGGTCTCTAGAAGAAAGTGGTTTCACTAGCAAGTTGTTAGAGAAGAGCCCAAGGGCACTGGAAGGCTCAAGGATTATCACCGATGGAACAAATGTCAGAGATGTTCAACCAGAGCCAAGTGAGCTGATTATCTGCGCTTTGGGGTGATTTCCCACGTGAAATGAGTGCAGTGGTTTCGACATCCTGGAGGTACCCATGGCACCCCTGACCTCTGCACCCTCCCCAGCACCCATCTCCCCTGGCCTGGGGTGCTCCCAGCAGCTCCTGACCACCCCTGCTGACACCCCGAGGGTGTTCCCCCAGCCAGGAGCTGTCACCAGGGTGGGCAGACTGTGAATGGCTCTGTCCTCCTGCCAGCCTTCTGCCAGGGATCCACAGAGCTGCGCTTCCCTCCCGTCATCATCTCACCGCCAATATCCCGTTTTGGACCAAATAATGAGCATTTCAAACACCCCCCACAGAAAGGAGGAAAAACAAGACACTTTGTGTACGCCATTAGTTTTATGCATCTTGCAAATGCAGTTCCCCAGCTCGAAAATCTCCCACAGCTTTTGCTTCACTTTGAACAAAATCACGATGGACTTCTGATGAATAGCTCAGTTCAAAATACACTTGGAGGCTTTTCCTTGAATTCTGACTTGGGAGTAAATAACCTGCAGTGAAGCTAATTGTATTGAAAATTCAGAATATTGAGGAAATGTTACATGTGATAAATATTTACCCTAAAGGAATTCAAAGGGAGTCTGTAACAATTTATTTCTAACCAATACCAAGTAATATTAAATTGCAGGGAAAATGCAGCCCCAAACCCTATATTTTTCCAACTTGTACTAATGATTGTTCTTTGTGAAAAATGCCAGACAACAATATCCTTTAACCATACACAACCATGTGGGTTCATACTCTGCGTGAGCATTTTTCATCCCAACGTCCTCTGCAAAACAACGGATTGATGCTGCTTTCACTTAAATTGGTGTAACTAATTAGACCCAACTAGAATTACTCCTGATCCTATTCATGTAAACAGTCTTGATGACTTCAGTGGTGCTATTAGTGAAAATAAGGACTCACACAGAGCAAGGATTTATGGGCTCAAATCCTCTCTATTTGAAGCCTCAGTAAAATGCAGCCAATTCCAATGCAGAAGGAGAAAGCTGAGCTGTGCACAGTTGAGGGGTGGAAGAGGAAAAAAAGGGGAACATTTTTGGCCAAATAAATTGGGAGAGAAATCACTCTCTGAAAGAACTGTCAAATAAAAGACCTGGTACAGAGATTTTCAAAAGAGGCACCTGGAGAGAGGCAGGGAAATTCAGAAGGCACTGGAGCCACCGAAGGCTGAGAGTGCTCAGCACCCCACAGCTTCCACCAGGGCCCTCGCTTGAGAAAGGTATTTGAGAACGTTGATCCACACAGGACTTTTCCTTTAAGCTTTAAACAGGAAGGACACGCATGGAAATGTAAATGGTTTCATTCTGAGCTTGAAAATTCAGATCAGCTTTGTGTTTCAAATGAACCAGTTCATCCAGCCATCGCTGTGCCTAAATTCAGTCCCTCAAGCTAACGCTAAAGCAGATGATTGCAAAATAAAAGGTTCTCCCAAAAAAAAAAAAAAAAAAAGGGGGAGAAACTATATTAATCACTACCAGAAAACATCTGTTTTTAAATGAGGTGTTTTTGATCTACACTGTTTGTGATGCAAGAAGAAGGCTTTGCCATCCATATGACAACCAGATCTTCATTTTGTTGGGATTAGGGGTCAGCACAGGGGACTGGGGGAGGGAAGAACGGGAAGGGAGCAGGAGAAAGTCCTGTAATAAATGCCAGGACATTTACTCTGTAAACACGACCTACAGACCACGAGCCACAAGTCCACTCTCAATGTTTCTGCATGATTTATATGAGGATAGATCAATTAAAAGTTGAATGTTTTATCTCATTTGATATGTGAGATAACACCCTTAATTATACACCAAGGGTAGGTTCAAAATGAAGATGCTGCAAACACTGACACTTAGGAATTGCCATTTCACACACAGAGAAGTTCTGCTTCTGTTTATCATTTCTGTAGCTGAAACTGTTTCAGAAAGGACAACACCACCAGGGTCTTTGCACCATGACAGCAGGAGAGATGGAGCAGAGACCTGACTCTGCCACCAGCAAACCAAGAATAGAATTGACCAAGTTTCCAAGTCTTGTTCCAGGGCTTTTAAAATAAAGTTAAATGGTCTGAAGGGAAAAAAGAGAAGAAAGGGATAGTCCTTTACCCGAGAATTGAGTCTGAGCTCATCCTGCAGCAAGTGAAGGACATCTTGACGTGGAGAGAGCACTACAGTGCTGAGAAAGCGGGCTCTGCACCAGTTGCTTTTTCATCTTCATTCACCTGTGGCCATGGCATTTCAGCTGACAGTGCTTCAGACCACTCCTCCTCGAAATGACTGGAATTGACTTTCTGATCTGACAGAGTAGAGGGGCTCAAAAATGCTTGAGGATATTCAGGTAAAGGTTTAGAGTAGCTCAGATTATATTCCTGCAAGAATACTTGCTATACATGCTAACTTGGCAGTCATGTCTGTTTGCCTGCTGTGCCAGAAACTACGTTAAAAAAAATCTGGTTTATTCACACATATGTACAAGTTCCTTCTAGCTCTGGATCCCATGGAAAGCAAGTATCTCAAAGCATATTTCCTTGGAGGATTTTGTCTGACCCATCCCTCTTGTCACCACCTTTCCTGTAAGATTCTCTCTCCTCAACACAGCTGAAAAATATTGCCCTAGAAATAGCTTTGTATCATTTCCTTTTCCTGAATCTTCTCACTGCTCACAAGAAATTCAGAAATCACATCCAACACATGAAAGGGAAGTTTCAGATTCCAGGAAACATGAGAAACACAATTGAGGCATTGCATTTCCTCCTGCATCATGAAAAAGTACAAGGACAGAAGTTTATTTTTCACTGAGAGTGACACAAGCACCTGACAACCTGCATTATAATGAACATAATTATTTTATGTTGTGTTTAACATTGCTCCTTATCTTTCCCAGTACACACAGCAGTGTATGGAAGGGTGAGCAGGGTAAGTGAATACATCACTCCTTCCCTCCTTCTACTCCCGTTGCGCTTTAACCGTACACAAGAGCGCGCGATTAAAATGGTTTAATTAATCCTCAGGCTTTAAAGGATGGCAGCAGCAATGTTCAACTCGTGTACAAATGCATGCAACCACTTCCAAAGGAGATACTGAGGATCTCCTGAAGTGTCTGAAGAAGGAAACTGCACTGTTATCTTCGTGCCTGCACTCAAGATCAAGGATAAGGAGTTGGGTGCTGCCAGGAGTCCAAGGGCACCACAGACCCTGCTCATGTTTTGTGCCCAAGGATCTCTCCCAAGAGACTGTCCAGGCATAGATTCATGGAAGAACAGAAATTGAGACAGCTTTTCTGCTACATAAGCCACATGTTTTTCCTATTTCCCTCTGATTCCCCAGATGACTGGCAGCAACCCAGCTAAACACCTTAGAGGCCAGGATGAACTTTGCTATTTCCATTCCATAATAAAGGCTCAACCATCCATTTCAGATCCTGGACCCACCTTGGATAGTCTTACCTTTGTCACCTGGTGATTAAAGCTACAACAACATGGCTCCATGGGTCAGCTGGAAATTTGAGCTGGAGGAAAAGGCTGCTGCCTACTCATTAAGTGGTGTGTCACAGGGAAAGCTGATTACAGCCATGCTCCCAAATCTGTGTTGGCTTCTGATTAGTTTTCTGGTAGAATTAAGGTTTTGCTTTTGACCTACAAAGCAGTGAATGCTTTGGGCACTAATTACTTAAAAGCTCACTCCTCCCTCTGTGCAGTAACATGACAAGCTGTGGTTAGTGGGTGTTCTCGAGCTGACAGTCCCTTGGGGGTTATTTCACTGCAGAGTGAACTTAAATAACTCAAGTCCTATCAGCACACAGGAGCCCTTAACTCAGAGCCCAGACAAGCTCTTTAATTCTTTCATCCAGGGACATAAGTTAAGCCTTACAGACTGCAGGCACTGGGGCTGATGTGACAGATCCACCCCGTGAGCTGCTGAAGGGACGCGCTGGGAGAGGCTCGGTGCTGTCACCGAACTGCCCGGGCTCCCCAGGGACAGACAAGTGCTCCACCCTTAGCTGGGAGCTCCTGCTACCCAAGGAGCATCCCCTGGGCCAAGGAGGGATTAAAGGGGGAAGGTTCCAGAGCAGGGACAGCCACAGTGTGGCTCTGAGCTGGGGCTGCAACAGGTTACTTTTGTGAACTCTTTAGAGGAGACATAAAAATGAAAAGTCTTAGCCCAGGTGGCACCAGCCTTGACCAGGTGCACCTCTTGCTCTTAAATGCCCTGAGCTTATTGGAATTTCCTGCAAAATTCACCTTTCCTCTTGCAATGGATCAGAGATTCAGATGGTGGTTATGATACTGTGTCTGTCCTGCCCTTCCAGCTCCTGCTGCCAACCACACAGATCAGCCCTAAGGAGAGCTGGGGGTAAGAGGCCAGCAGTAATTTCTATCAATTTTGCACATTTTGAAACTATAACACTGTTTCAAGGTAACTTTACATAACATACATTCTCAAGTAACATTTTCCCCAGGTCCAGCATCACCGACCCAGTGGTAACTCAAGCAGCAGTTCCCAAGATTGTTGTCACAGAATCCCAAAATTACTTGAGTTGCAAGCACCTTAAACCACATCCCATCCCACCCCTGCCATGGCAGGGACACCTCCCACTGCCCCAGCTGCTCCCAGCCCTGTCCAGCCTGGCCTTGGGCACTGCCAGGGATCCAGGGGCAGCCACAGCTGCTCTGGGCACCTGTGCCAGGGCCTGCCCACCCTCACAAGGAAAGATTTCTTCCCAATATCCAGTCCAAGTCTCAGATATAATTCCTAAACCCCAGCTGAACATTTGTCACTCAGTAACAGCTCTCAGATGTTGACAGTACAATGCAATCCAGTTCACTTCTAAGGTTCAAGGATTAAAAAAAAGTCAGTTTAATCATGAGAACCCCCTGTATTTGCTTCAAGTCAGATACCAGCTGTTAATCAAAAAACAGGTTTAAACCACACACTGTCTTCAAAGAGAGAAAATATTTATCTGTCATCAGTTTCTGCACAACAATTACTATACTCAAGGATAATGAACACTAAGGATAATCCAATACTTCCAGGTTTCATGGTACTGAAGCATGTTCTCTCTCTCTCCCTAGGTTTTCAATCCCACATATTCAAGATGGGAAAGCACTTTTCTTTTGTTCTTCACGCTATCCTGGGCTCGGCTGGACAAATTTCTGCACAGACAAATTTCTCAAAGCCCACTTGTTCATTACACATTGCAAATTTGCTAAATTTCAGTGCTCTACTTCTGGCAGAATCCAACTCCACAGACCAGAGCAGAACCTAGGAGCACAGATTTAGTTTTTATTCTGAGCCACTGCGTCATCAGCTGGTTATTTAAAACTTTGTTCCGAGAGGCCAAGCCCAGGAGGCCAAGACTTCCCACTTAATAGGAGTGAACAAAGTTGTTATTAGGTGTCTGCTTCTGCATCATCATTAGCAATGATGATTTATAGTTCATAAAGCCTCTCTGTCCCATAAGGGTCCTATTTTCACTCGATCACGTGTAACACACACGCAGGGCAACGGAGGCATCCGTGGCATGGGGAGCCACAGGAGCTTATGAAGTATTTATCAGTAAGTGGTACAAACTGTAAAACTTGCAATATGGATGGTAAAATACTATTAAAAAGAGCTATAAAAGTAAGTCATTGTAATTTGAGGTTACTAATATTGCACTTACCCCTGGCTAGTGCTCTTGGCATTGTTAGGTATAATATATAGAAGCTTACACACCCCAGACAGAATTAAACACACACAGCTTATGGAATGCACAGGAGGTTCTCAGGAGAACCAGTTTTGATGAAAGAGTTCTGACTCTTTCCAACCCCCAACTTCTTCTTCAGGCAGTAACAGGCGAAGAAAACAAACCTTTTAGCTGGTTTTTGGGCTGTGACTCACGCCCTGACATTGCTCAGACCCCACTGCTCTCCCCCAGGCTCAGCCCCAGGGAAGGTTTGTCCCTGACACTGCCTTGCAGGGGTGAAATATTTCACTGGGCAAACAAGTGAAAGACAAGATTGTGCCCACTTTACCTGGGCTTGTAAAGTTGAAATGCTATGTTAAAAAGTCACAGTATCTATGGATTTAAAAAAAAAAAAAAAAAAAAAAAAAGGGAAATTCTCCTCAGAAAGGAGTTTTTGTCACCACCCCTCTTCAGATCATGCCTTTAGAAAGCAAACCCACATCTCCAAGAAATGTCTATAGGCTGTGCATTCAATTCCTCACCAAATTCCACCACTATTCCCCTTTCAGCTGGGACTCCACATCACTTAAAATAACTGCACAAAGACTTTCTCAGCACACTGGACCTTACTGCAGCTATCTTAGACACAACACAGCAAACAGCACTGTAATTACACAAACTCTTAATTAAACTGAAGAATGTAAAGCACCTCCAATGTTTTTATTACCAGCGGCAGTGCCATTCTATCAGGATGACAGACTTGCATTACTGAGCACCTAATTAGCAATTGCTTTCCTAGGTAATAACTACTAAAATGCTATCAGGGAATATGTTTAAAATACATATTGCCATGATGCTCTGTGTCAGTACCTAGCAGGTGATGAGGCAGCAGGGCTGGAGAGGGGCCTCACCCCTTACCCCCTGTCCTGGAAGGGCACCAGCTGGCTCAGATCCTGCTCTTGCCTCAGCAGCAATCCCAAATCCTTGCACCAGGCAAGGATTTTTTGAAAACACAAAATGAGAACCTGGACACCCAGCAGAGGATAGGGTGGGGGCAGTGGGACCTGGCCTGGCAGTGGGACACCCATGGTGGTGGGTGGTGGTGGCTCTTCCCTGCATGTGGACTCTCTTATTCCTGGGAACTCCACAGTTGTGACAGAGTTAACCTGAATTTAAACCAGAGCAGGAACAAATGTGACTCCAGATTCCTCACAGTGACTCGTGGCCCGTCCCCAAACCCACAAATTCTAATGTGAAGCTTTCCTTTAATGATCACTGCAAAACACACATACCACCAGCACAGACCTCTGGGAACCAAATTCTGTTTCATCTGTGGCCAGATCAGATCTTCCCTGGGGTTTTCCATGCCTGGAACAGCTAATTTTCCTGCTCATAAACAACACAGCAGCTAGAAACATTCACTTAGAAACATTCAGAAACAAATTCCAACCCCCTGGATCCTGAGTTGGGGCACTGATGCTTCCTTCTTCTGCAACCTGTGGCTGTAGAATTAATAACAGGGGTTCCTACACAATATCAGTGCTGTAATTCAAAATTTGCTCCTTGCAAAAGATGTTTGGAAGGAAGGAAGGGCTTGGGATGGAAGAGGAGGAAATAATTCCTTGCCCCTTCCCGTTTTTCCTTGCCTATTAAAATAGTTCACAATAAAATCAAAATTATTACTTTGGTATTCAAGAAATTTTATATTCAGCTTCCACTGGGGGAAATGCTGCTCTTTCCTATTAATCCAGGACTTAAAAATGACAACAAGTACATTAACGATGTGTCTGTGCAATAAAACCCCCACACTGATCAGGGATGCATATTTATGTGGCAAACTTGGGATGCTTCAGTTTTACTGGCAGGAACGTGTGCTGCTCCTTCCCACCTTGGGATGGGTATTTTAATACAAAAAGGAGAACATTTCCATGGTGGCCAGGCCTCCAAACCCAGCAGTCCCTAAACACCTCTGAGCTTTGCCCCCCTCAGGGAGCTGTGAGCAATCAGAGTCCCCGTAAGTTTGCTGAAGAGAAGTTAATTATGGACTGGGATCATTTTTGCTGGAAAGGCAGGTGGGTGCCACGCTGCACCCCGATGGGAGCAGAGGATTTCAGCCCCAGGAGTGCAGCAGCAGCCCCTGGCAGAGCTGTGGTGCCCCAGCACAGCTTCCCTGCCAGACTCCTGCCCAGGGCTGGGGTATTTTTGGGGGGTGAAAGCACTGGTGAGATGTGAGGGGGATTGGGAAGCTCGTGATGGGCAGTGAACCTTTTTGTTTAGTCAGTCTGCTGAGAATGACTCTGAACACGAGCCCTGTTTGTGTTTATTAGGTGGAGAATAAGGCTACTTCTTCAATCAGTGAAATTCTCCATGTGAAATGGAGGTTTATTCACCCTTTTATATTGTAATTTAATAACCTCTTAAGTGAAGAATTATGAAACAGAGGTAATATTGAACCTATTATCATATTTCCAGTCATGCAGTTTTTCTGCTTTGCTAACTTTTAGACACTCAGCTCATATTCTACCCACATCTTTAAAGGTCATTGTTCCCATTGGACTTTTGAGGGGGTAGTTGGTAGATAGAGATGCAACTGCAGAAAGGCTCATGGCTGCCTAAGTTCCTTCCTTCACCAGTATTTCCTCTCCTTAAAAAGAGGGAAAGCTGCTGTGTCTCTGTAGGAAAGGTTCTGAAAGGATTCTGGAGGCATACAGAGTCTTCCACAAAAGTTTCAAAGCAGCTTCATTATTTGCAGCGAACACAAGTTTTTGACTGCCATGTAGGAAGAAGCTTGAATAAGCTCAGATCTCTGAATTGAAGGTTTCTCTAAAGAAAAAACTCTAGAAATGCCTGCATTTAGAGGGGGGGAAGCGAGTGTGAATCAAGAACAAAGGCCCAAGACCCAGCGAGAGGGAATAACCTTTAAGATCAAGCTGGTTTCCCCACCTGAGAGAGTTCCAGCCCGTGCCTTCCCATTTGATGCAAATGTCTGTCAGAATGGCAATACTGGATAATAGATAAAAGATTATCAGTGACATTATGAAAAATGAAAGCTCCAAAATGGCTACAAGTTCCATGAAAAAAAAAAAAATCAGATAGCCTTTCTGAAAGGCAACAATAGCCCCTCTGGTTTATTTAGCACCTCAAGTTGGTGCTCGAACACCTTCCCCAGCTCATCCCTGTGCAGCAGCTCCCCACTGCTCCTCCAGGGAACAACCCAAATTATGCTTCTGATGAGCACCTCTCCTACCAGGAAAGGCTGGGGGAGGTTCCAGGATGACCTTAGAGCCCCTTCCAGTGCCTAAAGGGGCTCCAGGAGAGCTGGAGAGGGACTGGGGACAAGGGATGGAGGGACAGGACACAGGGAATGGCTTCAAATGGACAGAGGGCAGGGATGGATGGGATATTGGGAATTAGGAATTGGTCCCTGTGAGGGTGGGCAGGCCCTGGCACGGGGTGCCCAGAGGAGCTGGGGCTGCCCCTGGATCCCTGGCAGTGCCCAGTGGACAGGCCTGGGACAGTGGGAGGTGGCTGGAACAAAATGGTCTTTAAGGTCCCTTCCAACCCACACCATTCTGTAATTCTGTGATTCCTTTCCCTCAACTAGAAATGGTGACAAATTCCACTGAAGTCGCTCCATATGCAGCACCCTTGATTTCACAGGAGAATGACCCATTCAAGGCAGGGATTTCCAGTGCTGGCAAGAATCAGATTTCATACCAACCTTCCCTGGCCTGCCCAACCATTTCCACTCAGCAGAGAAGGCCCAGGTGGTGAGACCTTCCCTTCACAGATTTCAGCGAGGGGAAGCTGCAGGTTCCTGCAGCAGTGGTGTCAAAACACTCCCGGTGTGCAGCCCCAGCAGCTGCTCAGCTGGAGGGGCTGATGGCAGGGACCCAGCCTGCCCCAGCTGCAGCCAGGACTGCCACCACCTACAGCAGGGAGACTCAGCACATCTGTGCAAGTGTTTGTCTCATTCAGCTGGTGCAAATTGGCATGATTCCACTGACATCAGCGAAGTCACACTGAGTTATATAAACTGATGATCTCACCCCTGTAATTACACACATTTCCTATCTACAAATACTGTCCTGTACAGCATGATCCCAGTTAGCCTGAACATTCCTCCTGCATGCTGGGAGAGCCCAGTCTTACTGGCCCTGGAGTACAATCTAATGGATTTACACCTTTACATTCACAGCAATACAGCACCTCCCATTAAACACAAAGCTCAGCTATTGTTTTCATTAAGTGAAAGCACAGTGCAGGTCAAGCAGTGCAGATGCTGCTCCACACCTACATATCTCATTCTACGTGGTACTGCACAACTGACATTTGGGCACTCATGTTGAAAAAGCTGTGAAATGATACTGCAAATGTGGAAAACAAGGCCTGACAGGCACAGGTATGGTGCAGTGATGGGGGACAGACAGCTAGCGAGACAGAAATAATCCTTCCCCCCTGTGCAGCCTTGAATGATTGATTATCCCTCTGTTCTGACAGGAGGCTTGATTGCTTGTGAGCACCTGTAGTGACAAAGCCAACATGTGCCAGGACACACCTGTGTGTCTTCTGCAACAGTGCCACTGAGTGAGAGAGACCTTCAGCCCCCACCACAGCCTCAGCAAACCACCAGTTGCTGCAGAGCCCCTGCTCTCTCACTGGAAGCACGTTCCAGGACCATTTCTCTCCATCCCCGAGGACCAGCTCCATGCCCTGGAGCTGCAGCAGCTGAGGACACCAGCACAGGGTGAGACAGGCCCTGTGGAAGGGTCCTGCTGCTCAGTGGGGCTGGTTTACCTGCAGAGCAGCCGGGCAGAGAGGCTGGGATCCAGCAGCACTGCCCACATGGCATTTAATTCACCAGACAGAGCCAGTCCACTGTTAAATTGGCAGCTGTGAATGGTGCAGGGAATTGGGCTGAGGCTGGAGTTGTTGAAGTTTGATTTGGGCTGCCTTGTTCTGCTGGGCAGGGCAGTGTTCCAGCGCTCCGAGGTGAAAATGCGTTTGTGCTCTTCAGTAACTCTCAATAAGCGCAGTAACTTTTTAAATTGAAAGCCATATCACACAATTCCCAGGGAAATGACAATATAGAAGACTTCCAGCTAAAGCCCCTCAGTGTCCAGAAAATGAGCTCTCTATACAGTGAAGGGAGAAACTGTGCTTCCCTGGCCAGTGTCTGCAGGGCAGAATTGGGATGAAAAGTTCCCTGTCCCAGGCTACAGAGCTACCCAGAAACTGCAGGTTCACAATCTGTCCAAGGTTTAATTAATACATCCTCAGAAAGCCATAGCACTCTGGCTGTTGTTAGAGATGCTGATTTTTCAGTGTGGTTGAAGCTTCATTTATGATTTCAGTAAAAGCTCCATTTTTTTCTTCTCTCTCTAGTTAAAAAATGAGCCTCTAGCTACAAATTGGACGATTACAGACAGTATTGTAGAGCAGCAGTAAAAAAGTGTTAATGAGCTGCAGGATATCAGAAGCAAAAAAGAAAGTATTTCCCCCGCAGGCCAAACAAAATTAATTTTAAAAATTAATGTAAACCACTAATGCAGCAAGTGCTTCCATTAAATTATGGGGCTCTGACATGTACAATGCAATATTTTTACCATTGAATTTGTTATCTAAAAGGTGTTCATTGTTTATTATGGTGTGAAAAGCTGTTTTGCTCCAGATAGGCTGGTTCATTAAGGAACTGGATCCTTGCCATAGCCCTATTTCTTAGCAATGAAGCAATGCCCTGTAGCAAAAAATACAGAGAGCAGCTCCCTGTTTAATATCAGAAATGTAAATCAAAAGACTCCAGTCTGCTTTTTAAATGGCTTTTGGTCTTTACAGAGATGAAATTCACCCCAAATATTTCACATTGCTGGCTGGTCAAAACGGCTTCTCCAAATTCCAGCTCTGTTAAATGATTATCATAATAACGATCCCTGTCAATGAGGGGTTTGTAATGCTCATGCTATTAAAACACTTTTAATACTGCTGCCTCATTCATCAAACTGTAACAGGTTTGGTTTTAAGAAGGGAAAGAAAACCACGTTTTAACTGCCTCAGGAGAAAATAATGTTCTGATAAGAACACAGATATATACAATTACACAAAAGCTAGTGGCTTTGAATATTTCAGGGCTGAAAATTGCACATAACTGGATTTTGACGTTCCTGTGCATGCTGAATAGGATCTTTTCCAGAAAAGACTCTCAGTGTGGTCAACAGTGAGAACTGGGGTTGGAGCCGTGGGCATGGGACCTTGCTGGGGGAGCTGGAGCAGGTATGGCCTGAGGGAACAGAGCAGGGCAGGGAAACAAGAGAAAGGAGAAAAGAGCTGCTTTTGCTTCTTGATGTGGATAGGAAACATCGGAGCTCCTGCATGTAAATAACAGTGGGGAGAGGGAAAACAAAATCTAACCAAAAGCCCTCTGTTGGCATATAAAAAATTACTCTATTTAGCAAAATTAGATACTTTGTTGGCCTTCATTTATGAGCCAAAACACCCTGAGGGGGACTACTTACCAACTTTAATTAGTAATAAAAAGCTTACAAGTGCCAGGGGAGCCAGAACTGGAGTCCATGGGCCAAATCCTGTGCTCAAATTATATCAGTTTAGAATTTGGCATCTTCTTAAGTTCAAAGAAGTTGTTTTGTGCTTTCCATGGGACAGGTTGGTGACCTCAAGTCACATCAAAGGTGGGAGAGCTGTGCTGGGACCGAAGCACTGGGAAACTGTCACTGACCAGGGTAAAAGATTGTGTCTGGAGATGTTTATGTTCCTGGGGCAAGAGCTGCTGAGGATGAGAGACTGCATGGGTTTGCAGGGCAAGGTTTGGGAAGCTGGGGGGCTGCAGGGGTGGCTTCTGTGGGGAGCTGCTGGAAGCTTCCTCCCTGTCCAAGGGAGCCAACACCAGCCAGCGGCTCCTGGGGAGATCCAGGGGGAAGCAGAGATCCCCTGCAGCCCCAGGAGGAGCCCAGGGCAGAGCAGGAGATGCCTGGGAGAGCTCTGATCCCATGGGAAGCTCCTGCTGGAGCAGGGTCCTGGCAGGGCCTGGGGATCCATGGAGAGAGGAGCCCACCTGGAACAGGTTTGCTGGAAGGACTCGTGACCCCATGGGAGGGACCCCACTGGGGCAGGTCCTGAAGGACTGAGCCCATGGGAAATGGGATCCACACTGGGGCAGCCCCTGAAGGACTGAGCCCGTGGGAAATGGGATCCACACTGGGGCAGCCCCTGAAGGACTGACCCCATGGATAAAGGGACCCACACTGGGGCAGTTTCTGGAGAACTCTCCCCTGGGAGGGACCCCAGGCTGGGGCAGGGGCAGAGGGTGAGGAGTCCAAACCCTCTGGAGGAAGGGGCAGCAGGGAAAAGTGTGATGGACTGACCACAGCTCCATTCCCATCCCTGTGAGGTGCAGAGAGAGATGATGGAGAGAAAATCTGGAGCCAGTGAATCTTGCAGGGAAAACACTGTGATTTGCCACCTTGCCCAGACTCAACTTTCATACTTCTGCCAATATATGGGCTTGAAAATGAACAGTATCAAAGCAATAAAGGTTGGTGTTCATTTGTGGAAGCCTCAGAGATATCAGCCTCTCTGTTTTGATGTTTACTGCAGCCATATTAGTTTCTGTGGTTAAAGCAGTAGCACATATTGTGCATATTTATGTGCATGTGATAATCATGTTAAAAATTTCCATAGGAACAATCATCCCCTAAAACAAGCAGTGGGACTAACCCTACTGCAGGACTAACCCTACTGCCATACTCTTGACTGACTCTAGTTTACCTCTGCTGCTCCCTTTGTGCAGCTAAACTCACAGGTGAAGAGATAATTTAGCTCAGCTTTCTACTGATCTGAGAAATGAAGTTTATACAAACCTTTCACGGTGGAATCCAAAATCCCATGAAAAAGCAGGCAGTGCTGGGGGACAGAGCCTGGACATGAGATCAGCCAGAGCATGACTTATTGCAGACCTTGCATCAGACCTTCCTGTGAAACCTAATTTCAACTCTCCTGAAAGAAACTTCTCCAGTGCCAGGCCCAGCTGGTCACTGATGGTCAGTGAGGCACAGCTGAGGCTCTCGTGGTCAGAGGTGCAGCAGGAGGGACCCCACACCCCACTGTCACCTTCCAGAGCTCCTGAGCAGCCCTGCCAGTGCTGGACTTCCAGCCCACAGAGAAGAGACCCCTCTTGTCCCACATGACACCAACTTTGTTTGATTTTACTGGAAAGGAGATTGCCAAAGGTGGAGAGACCCTGGCACAGGGCTGGGCACCCCATGGGTAAGTCAAAAGCCCAAGTACACACATTATTCCAGTGTGGTGCCTGTGCACATCACGTGCTTCAGCGGCTCAGCTGAAAAAATACTTAGTTTTGACCCACAGAAGGGTCAGAAAGGAACAAAGAGGCAAGCAAGCAAAATCATTTCCAGCCCTCTCCATCAGGCAAGGGTCTGAATTAGTAGAAGGCAATTTCTGGACAAACTATCTATTATCCATGAAGCAAAACCTTTTCGTGCTCTAGCTACCAAAATGATTCCATTTTCCAGGCCAAAGACAATTGACAAACGAGGCCCATTTCAACTTTCTGCCCACTGCAATATTTTTACAGATTGCAATTTGATATTATTACATATATTAGCCAAAATTCCTTCTTTTTACATTACAAGGGACCCAGACAAGCAACCTTGAGCAGCAGCAACACCCAGAAAGGGACCAAGGGACCAGTGCAGACAGGGCTTTGTGCAAACATACAGACCACACACCCACAAGTGCTGCTGTTTTCTGTTCATCAGGCAGAGTCATCTTATATGGACAAATAATAGAAATAAATCAGAATTTAAAAATACAGAAGTTTCACTGCTTCCAATCTATCCATTCCTGATGAACAAACACAGGGAAAGCAAGAGGGGGTGGTACTTGATGGTGATGTGAATAAGTCCAGTTTGGTCCCAGCTACACTGGTGTAAACTCAGCTTTTGGGATGACTCTGGAATGACATCCAAGTCCCTGTTTTTGCCATCTGTATTCCGCCTCTGTGGATCTGACCTACATCGTTGGAAGGAGAGGGGTAGCACAAGCATTTGGAAGTGATGCTCCTCTATTAGCAATGAGATTAATTAAGACGCTGCTGGGCACTTCTCCACAGTCAGGCAGGGCTGTTAATGGCCATTGATTTTTTTTTTTTTTTAAACAGCATGTACAAGTTTAAATGGTGTAAACTGCCCCAGATTCCCTTTCCCTACCTTCCTCTTCCCTGCTAGGGGTTAACCTCGCTGGAGATAGGGAAAAAGCCAATCCCCTCCTTCCTTTGCCTGCGGCACCAAGATCAGGAAATTCACTGCTAATCACTGCAGTTGTGATTTCTGATTTCAACTGGCAGCACGGAGAATTGAACTCCAGTCCCCCGAGTACAGCAGGCTGCGCCAGGCAGGCCTTGAGCTTGTTAAAACTGTGGTGCTGCCATGCGGTTATCAATTTTAAATTAATCTCTCCCTCCATGCACACTTACCCTCCTCCACCCTCTCTTAAAGTGGCTGCTAAAAATATAAACTCCAGGATACCTCACTCTAAGACTTAACTGAGTAAAAATCGGGATACTATTAATTACAGGTTTCCTTCAGCCTCAGCACCTGGAAAAATGGATTTCTGCACTGTCTCAGGGATTTGCCTAATCCACTTCCTGCAGTAAAGCCGACCACAGCTCTGGCTGTTTTAGCATCCTGCCATGCAAATCCTGCCTCCCACGATGGCTGCAGCAGGGAAGGGGAGCCTGGCAGCAGAACAGCAGCCGGGTGGGAATTGGAGCTGGGTGTGCTCTGCACTCGACCAAATCTGCCCTGCTGAGACAGGCCAGAGGCTCAGACATGGCTTTTTGGGCTCCCTCTGTCCCCTTGTCACCGTCACACTGCAGCAAACCTGTGCCAAGACGTGCACAGGGACAGCTCCTGACTTCAGCCACCGCCTGGGGTTGTAAAAGTGACCCCCAAATCCCACCCCACGCCTTGGCTCCCTCCCCACGCTGGAGTCTGAGTGTCTGCTGCTGCTCAAGGGCAGCCTGGCTAATGTGGGCCAGGGTTTGTAAAGCCTTTGTTGGCCGTGTGCACCTGAAATAACAAATACCTGCGCTGGCACGGGGCAGGAGCAGCTTTATCTCCTGCAGCTGCAGTTGCTGCCCCAGTCAGGCAGCAGAGGCAGCGAGGGGAGCCCACCTGGCCCTGGAGGAGCTCAGGAAAGCAATCAGCTGGCATCTGAGCAGGGGCCACGCCACCGCCTCGGTGTCAAATGGGAAAATCTGTGGAGGTGAGTTTATAAACGACTGCAGGCGTCAGCATCCAGTTTGGAATCTATAAACATCTGAAATCTGTTAGTACTTTATTTGTAATGATACTGCCAACAGACTGCCCCCCCCCCCCCCCCAAAGGTCACAGCACACACTCAGCATTAAATTGCAGTACAACAAATCCTCAGCTATCCATAACCTACAAAATGATAGGGGCAGGCTGGAAGGGGAGACTGGGATAAAGCAGAAAAAGAAAAAAAAAGTCTAGACATGCTTTCCTAAAACTCACTGGGGAATCATTTTAAAATCACTTTATGAGGAAATAATTGAGGGTCTATATACAAAACTCCCTTTAAAAAAAAAGAGTAACACATTTGACAACCTTAGAAAGTCACAAGGTTGTTACAGAGAAGAATGGGCCTCTGTTTGGGAATTTAAATACTATGTGGCCCAAATTCATAAACATTTAAGATTTTGAAAGCCATTGGGAATAAAAGAGCAAAAAAGGCAAAACCAGCCAGGGCCAACTAAAGAAAAAAACCCCAAAAACCAAATTGAACTGCCAAGTGAATGAAAACCATCTCTGCAGTAAAACCCCCTTTCCTCACTCTGTAATGCTCCTGAATGCTGCCCTTCAAATAATCACAGAATAAACCCACTGTTGTGCACATGACACAGCACAGACCCACAGCATAAACCCACTACTGCCTGCATCCCACTCCACAGCAAGTGGAATTCATTCCAGAGCCACCAGATGTAGCATCAGCCCTCAAAATACAGCAGCTCTCCTCAATCAGCAGGGAGGAGCAGCCTGTCACTGTGTCTGACGGGATGTGTCCTGCCCAGGAGGACCTGGGGACCACTCATCATCATTCCACTTCTACGTGGAGCCAGGAGGTTACCAACTCTATCTGTTTCAAGTGGAACCAGTATAGCCGAACAAAATCACTGCAGAAAATAATTTGTTATTCTTCTTATGCCTCTCTTTTGTTATTCTTCATGACAGAGCTGCTTTTCCATGTCACTCAGGGAGAGAGGTCCAAGCAGAAGAACCACACAGATAACTCTGCACTGAAACTTTACCAAGTTCTTCCTGATAACAGATTATTTCAAAAATATCCATCAAAATGTAAACCCAGGAAGGGACTTCGGGAAATTCTGGCTGTGGATCAACTGACTGGTCAATATCTCCACGGGACTGACCCAAATGCATGGCTCACCCATCACTCCAGCTTCAGGAGAGTTTGGGTTCTTACCTGAATTTCATGGCTCAGGCCCATTTCTAATTGTGTCTAAATATATCCCTCAGTGCTGCAGAGCCTGACTTCCTTCTGGCCAATCTCAGCTGCCTTTTTGACCTGCACACCCCACGGAAGAACCAAGATCAAGAAAGTTGTGCCTACTGAGTGTGAGGATTAGTGAAAAAACCCAGTCAGAATGTCAATGAGTTAGGGGCATCAGACACTTGTGCCATTAAAATGCAGTAGGTTTTCTGGTCCTTCTGGCCTCGGTGCATTTGCATAGTATAGGGTCAGAGAGACATCCTGATTCCACTATAACTGCTCTGTTTAAAGGGTCAGAATGGTGACACACGAAAATAACCCAACTTTAATTGATACCTGGGCTGTTGAACTTGAAATTCCC